>NC_066857.1:12500-612500 GCF_025177605.1 Cucumis melo
CCAACCCCCAACCCCCAACCCCCAACCCCGAACCCCGAACCCGAAACCCCGAAACCCGAAACCCCGAAACCCGAAACCCCTAAACCCGAAACCCCTAAACCCGAAACCCCTAAACCCCAAACCCCTAAACCCCCAACCCCTAAACCCCCAACCCCCTAAACCCCCAACCCCCTAAACCCCCAACCCCCTAAACCCCCAACCCCCTAAACCCCCAACCCCCTAAACCCCTAAACCCCTAAACCCCTAAATGGGTACATATTATATTTTGAAAAGAGGAGCTGGAATATTATATTTTGGGAGGATATTGGAAGGAATGGGTACATATGTAATGTGTCATTTTTCGTTTAAGAATTAATTTTTTGGGCCAAATGGGTTTGAATTAGCTACAAATAAAAAAGAGTAAGAAATCAAACTGAATTATTAGAACAAGGAAGAAGGTCATTACCGAGAAGAATTCTTCTGATATCAAGCTGGTTTAGAATTTAATCCTGATCTTCTAGAATGGTGAACCGTTGCTGACAATAATCACTCCACCCGAGATGCTGTGATGAGGTAATGCTTCCTTTATATTAAGGATTTTTTCTAGCACTGCTGAACTTTTTGTGAGCAAAAAACAACTAAAGAGGAAAGTGCTGAGGAAAAAGAGTTTCAGCTAAAGTAGTCTGATCGTCGGTCGGCTACATCAGTATTGGACTTTGAACACCGCCATGTTGATGCAATTTGTGATGCCGATTGATCATGTTTTGTATATGGTCGGACGAACGATTTTCCATTTTTTCAATTTACATTCACACCGGCGAGTTGGTTAGAGACCAACAAAGAAAAATCTAAAAGCAAAATAAAACTTTATAAAGTAGAAAATGAAAGAATAGGTAAGAAGAAAAAATAGTAGAAGAAAAGAGATGAAGAATAGGCTGGAAATAAGTTGGAAAAAACTGATGGAGAGGGAATCAAATTGAAGAAGATAAGAAAATGAAAGATAGATGACAGAGCCGCAGAGTAATAATTTTCTTACAGATTGAAAACAATTAGATTGATTGAAAGAATTGATCTATCCAACTTCAACCTATGTGGCTTTATCAGGTTCACACGCAATAAATGACTTTTCTTCATTTGGACCCGCTTGGAAACTTGTACTCTATGGCCCAAAATGAAAGACCGATTGGAAAATTGTACTCTATGGCCCAAAATGAAAGGCCTGTCGTCTACTTAATCCAATCCTAGTAATAATTTAAGCTCGTTTAGAAACCCAAGCGTATATAGAAAGCCCACAAATCAAACCATAGTCACATGGGAATAATTTTTGCCAATAAGTTTAGACGACGCGAGGATAATGAGAAGGCGGACAAGACTGACTGATCAATTTAAAATTCAATGCCAGATAAGCTATGCAATGAAGGATTCAGAATTTTATGGAAAATTTTCTAAGCAAACTTAATGGGCCACATGTAGAGATTAATGTCTGTTTATGATTTACTGAAATGAGGCGTTAAAGCCTATTTGATGAAATGTTTTAAATGCTTTATATGCTCGAAAGTTTTCTAAAAGTATCACGCACTAAGTCTTCGATTTATATTTTAAGTTTTTCCTCTTCAAGTGATGTTCCGTTCAAGTCAATTAAGGAAGGATGAGACAGGTTGCTAGATGAGGAAGCTAAGCAAGGTGTTTAAGATTAATTGTTATAATTTTTGTATTAAGATTGTATGTAAGGTGAAATTTATAGAACACTTGGTTTAAGTGATAAGTAGTGGTTTGATTATCAAGTTGTTGTGTTGTCGCTACATTATGTTTTATTGATCACTTAGTTTAAAATGAATTAATTGTGTGTTTTGGCGCTTCAATTGAGGCGTCAAAACTGCTCAAGTCATGTTTCGTTCCGCATAATGAGGTAAAGGATGTATGCACTGCGGAATGTGACGTAATTAAATTTGAGTCTAATAGTTATGTTAATTTTGATTTTCGTTGCAAAGGGCTTTTATCCATTCATGAAGCACCATGTACACACTTATAATGTTCGTACCAAATATGGTAGATAAAACCCTAAAACAATAACCCCCGAACCCTAAACCGCGAAACCCGAAACCCAAAACCCTAAAACCCTAAACCCTTGAAGTTATACATATTTTGTACGATACATCGCCAATTTTTGAATGTTTTCCAGCATTATCTTGGTCCACCTTCGAAGGAGTATCAATCACGATTCTTAGTTGACTTTTTTTGTACCATAGACATTATCAGAAAGATATCATTGCACACTTATCTATCCATAATCATTGAACTAGAGAGATGCATGACTAAAACAGATTAGAAAAACGATTAAAAGACTAATTTGGACCCAAAGGACTCTAGTTAAGGTTTTAAGTTTTATGGTTTAGGGTGAATTATTATGATTTTTTTTTTAAATACAATTATCACGAAATTGAAAGCGTAGTAATGAAACAATTAATTAAGCGGATTACATGCATAATGGCCTAGGAGTAAAAACAATTCTGTTCCAACCTAATGCGACCAAACCGCATAACTCGATTTGTAAACTCTTTTTTTTTTGTATAACAATAGATCAAACTTCCCGAAAAGGATTGTTACGCTGATTATAAGTGGGGAAAAGAGACTTCTTCCCTATCAAGCCAACTCTGATTCCTCCCGCGTCCGTCTCAGGCTGCTATGGAGACGGGCCACAATGGCTACAAATTGCGGTGCGAGCTCACTGGCCACGAGGACGACGTAGGAGATGAATTACTCATTTATCTCTAACCTGTTAATTGCTTTCTTAGTTTGCAACAATTTTGAACTCCAGCATTTGTTTGCACAATCTTCTCTTAACATTTTCAATTTGACTTGAATTGGGCGTTTGTTGGATGTAGAGTCTGGCCTTAATCTTACTGAACTTGTATCATTAGGTTCGGGGAATTTGCGTCTGCGGAAATGAGGGAATTGCCACTTCGTCCAGGGACAAAACTGTGCGGTTTTGGAATTCGGATGGACGGAAGTATGTAGAATCGAAAATCTTGCTGGGGCATACGAGTTTTGTGGGTCCTTTGGCTTGGATTTCGCCAGATGAGGAGTTTCCGGAGGGGGGAATTGTGTCCGGTGGAATGGATACACTCGTCATTGTTTGGGACATGAGGACGGGTGAGAAGGTGCAGACTCTTAAGGGCCATCAACAGCAAGTTACTGGCATTACGTTGGATAATGGTGACATTGTGTCATCCTCCGTTGACTGGTAATTTAGTTCCCTAGTTGTGATCTTCATCTGGGTATAGGAGTAGAATTTACAAGGTGTTGCAAAATGTATGCATTATAAGATTTATATCAACATACTCAGTCTGGAATGTCGATGTTCTTGTACGATAGGGTGTTGTATAGTAAGTACCCATTTTGTATAGTAAGGAAAAAAGAAAAGAAAAGAAAAGAAAATATTGCATTGCAACTTTGATTTTTGTTTTGCAAGCTCTTGCTCAGGCCATTTACTTTTTATAGCTGGGCTGTTTCTCTTGTGTTTTCATTCATACTTAATAGAAGTTACTTTTATTTCTGTGCATGACCTCACAGATTCTGTAGTTACAGCAGTACCATGCTTTGTACCCTTCTACCCATTGGACGGCATTTTTGTATCTTACTTCATTTGGGATTGATGGCACTGTCTTCTATCAATGAATTTTTTGTTTCCTTTTCTTTTTCTTTCAAAAGAAATTTGGGCATGAAGAAGGTTCTAATTTTAATTTTGACCAAAACTGAAGCTGATTTTCCGTTAGTGCACATATTTTTTTGGTGGACTGGGTTTTCTGCTTAGTGCTTCTGGCCTTCTACTTACTTTATACAAGAATAAACGTGCGATATTTGCTTCTTTACTCCAGTACTTTAAGGCGATGGAGAAATGGCCAAGTGTTGGAGTTTTGGGGTGCTCATAATGCTGCAATTCAATCAGTTATAAAGCTTCCATCAGGCGTGCTGGTCACAGGTACTACTTCAAATGGGGGAACTGGAGTTTGTCTGCGTTATAATTTAGATAACCTTTGCTCTATTCTCCCTTTGTATATCCTGGTTTCAAATTTGTGAGTGCTTTCATTATGATTGAGCGTTGATTGAGCAACGTTTATGTTATGTTTCAGAACAAATTATATTGGTGGGGTGCAATCTACAATTTGATATTATTGGACTACCGTTTTGGCATTTTCTTCACTTTTCATCGCAGTTATTATTTTAACAATTTGGTCTGTGTTAATCATTTTGATATTTTAATTTGTCACAAAGATTCATGAGGAAAACAATTTTTATGGCCTTTAAAGAGAGAACGTCTGATTATGGAATTATTGGAATGAGTTAGTGTTCTCCATCCAAGAGAGGAGCCAGGAGGTGACCATTCTCACCTTTCCTATCTGATTAGTTTGTGTTAGATCATTTTGTTTTTGGGATCATCCAAGATAAGAATAGAGACAAATACTTCCTCTTAAATTAAGGATATTGGTAGATGGGTGTTTGAACTCTGAGATCGGCAGAGAAAATCTTCATGTATTCTTTTGTTTATAAGAGGATATTGTAGTGAATCAAAGGTTAGAAAGATAAGTTTTTTCCAACCAAAAAGAGAAGTGAAGAGGAGACTCCCCATTGCCTCAACTATGTTCTTCATTTGTTCTGTTATTGACGTTTTTTTAATGCGAGAGGGCTCTTTTGTGTGTTTACCTCTCTTTCGTGTGTTTACTTAAATTAGAACTGTTGGGAAATGGGAAGTTCTTCATTTGTCCACATGAAAAGTCTTTTAGTATAAGTTATTTACTTTGTTATTCTTATGCATGGCTTTAAAGTATTTGACTACATCATAGGCTCAGACATATGATATTGGGTCTGTTCGTGTGTAGGTTCAAGTGATGCAAGTTTGAAGCTTTGGAGAGGGAAATCATGTTTGAAGACACTTTTAGGACATACAGGTCTACTTCCTCCATCCCCCTCATGAGTGCATGTGTATGTATTTGACTTTTAAGTTGCAAGTGGTGGATTTTTCTTTTATCTTATATCATTGGGAGCTATTTACCTTCAGTTTTGTCTTTCTGCATATGCTGCCTTATTTTTTTGCTGTTCTTATCTCGAATAAATTGATGAAATTTGATTTTTTCCATATAAATTGTGATGAATGCTTTGACATCAGACTTTTGGATTTTAAGGTTAGAGGTTTAGCTGCAGGAATAATGTTATAAGGATTGCCATGGCCCATGGGGTATTTGATCTGATATTTATTTAATGGGGAATAGAAGAATCTGAGGTTTTTTATGACCAAAGCTTGCTCTAAACGTGTCTATTTTTTTAACACCATTTTTTTAGAAGCCGACTCCAGCACTCTTTCAGTTATAACTTTAATAAATTATACTCATGTCATTCGTCCCTCCACCTATAATTGACATAAACTTTCTTCTTATTTCATGTTTTAAGTCACTGCTTTTGTATTAGGACATGAAACTCAACTTGAAAGATCAATTGTAGAAGTGTATATTTCAACCTACATTAAGTTATATACTAAATTATGATCTCTGAAGTTTTCAAAATATTTAAGAGTTTTAAAGGATAGTAGACAAAACTATCGAGTATATTTTGTTTTTCTGTTTGGCCCATGATTTATTTGCATCAATTGATATATTTATACCAATCTTATTTATACTTCTTTTATCTAGAAAACTTGATCATGCAAACAACATTACCTTATGTGTTTTGTTTACATTTTATAGATACTGTTCGAAGTTTATCAGTGATGTCCGATCTGGGAGTGCTATCTGCATCTCATGATGGGTAAACCTATACCTATTTATCAGTGTATATTCTTATTCTTCTTTGTATTTCTATTCTTCTTTGGATTTTTATTCTTTTTCTTTGAAGGTTATAATTCTTTTTAAATGAAGAATTATACCATTCTTATTCAAAAACCATCAAATTATGCTCAAATAAACCTGCTAAATAACTGCATGTTTCAAATATACAATATCTCTTATTTTTCTTTTGTCAAAACAATATTTTCATTCACATGAGTTACGATTGAATTTAAGTTAAGTTTCCATTTTGGTTTGTCATTTGGACTTATTTCATTTTAGTTCCCATAACTTTCAGGAAGTCTTAAATTGGTGGTCATCTCATGTTTGGAGCATTTTTATTTGACAGTGACAAGAATACTATGAACTACTATCCTCTCCCCCTTCCCCTTCCCCCTCTTCAGACATCTCCCATCTATCAGTTTTTCAGCAAGAAGATGTTAGGATACCAACTGGTTCCTAAACTTCTATTAAGCTTTCAACAAAATTACAACCGAAAGGACCACAACGATCTTAAAATAACAACTCAAAATAACAACTCAACGTTCAACAGTAAATAACCAACAAAGTTCAGAACCAAAATAAGAACAAAGTGCGACAATCTTGAAAATAAAAACACAAGAACAAGCAACGAACTAAGGCCAGAACAAGGGAACCTGGACTCTGCTCTCCCCCGCGAGGAAGAAATCAGTCTCTCTCTTCTCCACCCAAAATTTCCGTACCTCCCTCTACTCTCCCCTGCTCCTTTTAATTTCCCACTACTAACTAACTAGTGGTCCCCACCTGATGGTCCCCGATCTCCTTGCTTTCCTCCCCACTACCATGTGCAGCTTCCCTATTGGTTTCATGGTGATTCTCCCCAATCCCACGTGCTTCCTCCTCATTGGCTTCATGTATTTTCTTATTTCTCCTATTATACGTGAACAGTATTGGGGGCCTAGCAGAAGACCACCGTTTTTGGTTCTCTAGAAAGTTTGTTTTCAGGCTCTTTCCTTTTTGGATGCTTCAATCATATTCAGAGATGGAAGTGGAAAGTCTACAATTGATAAATTGTGTTTTTGCATTTGGTACGAGGATGGATCATTTCAAGTGGAAGATGCAGAAGCCACCATAATACTGTCATTATCAATATCAATCCCCCAGCTTATATGGTTTCATGAAGCCATTTCAGAATTGAGCCAAAAACCAGAAGATAGATTCTTCTTCAAAAAAGAAAAAGTTGAAATTAGATTCTTCTTCAAAAAAGAAAAAGTTGAAAATGGAATGGTTAAAATTTCTAAATTCAGAGCTAAGTTCGGTTGGGTAATGAGATAGGTTGTTTGGCCTCGTACAGCTAGTAGATCGGACATTCTTATTCCTTCAAGACAAGATAAGCAGGGTTGGGTTTTGTTCAGCAAAATTCTAGGAGACTTCAAGTCAAAACATGAATATATGACTTGGTACTCATCACAAATAAGGACATCAAACAGCAGCAAGAAGATTTAGGCGCAAAATTTTAAGGTGTTCAAGGATAGTTATGTAGAGAAGGTGAAGCCAATGAGTTACATTCATTCCTCTATTCTTGCACCCGAAAAATCGAGTATGAGTCGTTATTGGATAATCAAGAATCCTGAAGTTTGCAAAATCGATTTCAACAATCTTTGGACTGTTGCAAGATTGTTTAAGTTTGATGAATGGACAGAAATAGCTAACACACTAAAATTATACTTTGAATCTGAGGTCATTATCAATCCTTTGTCTGCGGAAAGTGCTGGAAAGTGCTTTAATCCATTTGGCTCAAGGTGAGTTGGACAATTTAGTTAAATAGCCAAGGAAATGGCAAGATTGTCGCAAGTTCCATTTAAAATTTGACAAGTGGAACAATCAATTACATGGTTCTCCGAAAGTATTGAAGGGTTATGGCTGGGTGGATCTCGATTAGAAACTTACCTTTAGACTACTGGGACCGGCGAACCTTAGAAGCTATTGCGTCTTATTTCAATGACTAGTATCTATTGCAAAGGAAGCATTGAACGTTGTTAATGTTGCTGAAGCAAAAATTCAAGTTCAGAAATTTTTGTGTGGTTTTATGCCATCTACTATAGAAATTTCAGATGAAGAAAAAGGCAACATTTTTCTGATTTTTTTTTTTGAAAAAGAGACAAGCTTCTATATTATTAATAATAAACTCAAAGTACAAGAGAGATATACAATGAGAATAATAGAGAAGCCTAGAAATGGGGGGAGAGAGGGGGGATCAGTAGGTGCACCCAGACATCTCAACTCGGTTGACACCCCCGTAGCACCCTCATCATATCCAAAAAACAAAAACAATACTAAGGTCATAAAAGACCAAAGTAAACACCCAAAATAACAATATAATCTACCTACATAAGATAGAAGCAAAGATGAAAAGTAAAAACGTAACAGTAGAAATACATTAAAGCCCGTCAAAACTACAAAAGCACTAATTTTGAACTAGCAATCTGGGGAAACTGCCTTGAATCTCTTCAGATGAAGGCAGTCCAATTGAGGCAGATATCTTGTATGGGGTAATCGTTGAATTCTGCATTTGAAGAACACCAAGCTGCAGCGTTTCTTTTAGAATTGTCTACGATGTCAACCCAATCCCTTTTTTGTCATGAAAAATGGTTGGTTACATTCAAACCAAATCTCAGCTAGAAGTGCTTTGATCAAATTAACCCAAATTAGAAAGGTTTTTTTGATAAATATGGCCCCCTCAATTATTGGAACACATTGGCGCTTCGCGAACCATCAAAGACCCAAGCTGTTTTTAGCATAGTTAGATGAGAAGGGACAGAAAATGAATAACTGTATTAGGAGCTCACTGCTTTTCAACCAAAGGGGGCACACTGAAGCCAACAAACACATATTGGGAAGATTCCTTTGCATACTCTCAGAATAGTTTAGAGAACCCACTGCCATAATCTAAACCAGGACATTTATTCTCCTTGGACTTCTGGTTTTCCAAAGTGCTTTAAAGTAATCTTTTTCCAATGGTGAAGAGGGAGAGAGGTGCTTCGAACTTAACTTTTTCAAGGAAGCCCCAATCCACCCTATCAAAGGCTTTTTCAAGGTCTAGTTTCAAAATCCTCCATTTTTTCTTTTTGGCACGATAATCTTCTATGGCTTTGTTAGCTATAAGAATAGGGTCTAAAGTCATTCTACCTTCAATGAATGCACTTTGAAAAGGACTGGTTATTGAATCCATAACCCCTTTGAGCCTATCTGCTAGCACCTTGGCAACCACCTTGTAAGTGATGGTTGTGAGACTAATGGGTCTGAAGTCCCTAACATGGATCGCATCTTCTTTCTTCTGAATTAAGCAAATGAAGTTTTCTTGAATACAAGCATTAAGCTTACTATTTCTGTGGAAGTCATCAAACAATCTCTTGAAACTTTCTTTAAGATCTGGCCAATGTTTCACTAAAAATTCTGTAGTAAAACCATCCGGTTCGGGAGCTTTATTGCCTCCTAATGCTTTAATTGTCTTGAAAATCTCAACCTCTGAGAAGCTGTTTACTAGTGTTAAATTTTGAGAAACAGAGACACAAGACCAATCTGTCATAAAAGGAAGTATCTGATTCTTGGAATTTCTTTATAAAGGCCTTCATAGAACCCCAATATAACCCTTTCAATGTCACAAAAAGACTTTGTTATCACCCCTTGCTCAGGAGATATTGAATGTTTGGAACCCCAATCGAAGTTCAAGGTGCTTTATTTATAAAAGATTTCTCCAACCCAATCAACTTGGCTTGTCTAAAGCATGTTTTGATTTAGATTCTTCTGGTTCAAATTAATTAGAGTGTGCTTGTCAAGCTACCACTTGTAACCTAGAATTTTTTTCAAGAAACCCATCTATGTCTTGTTTGTTAATGCTTCAAAAAGAAAACTAGATTCATATCCCACCGAAAACTAAAAATAGAGACTCCCTGACAACTTTCTTCCCGACGATGGAAGAATCAAGGGGAACATTCAGGCTCATGTTTGACAGAAGAGAGAGGTCATGACGGTGCATGGAGCTCCTGAAAGTAGTCCAAGGGTCTCATGTCCTCCTGGTGCGAAAAGCCTTATTCAAACTTTGCTAGTTGTAAGCCCTCGTATGGAAGCCCAAAAGTCAAGTGATATTAGCATGCCACATTTAAAGAGGAGTGAGAAAACTTCAAAAGTGAAAGGAAAAATGCAGAGGAAGTTGAAGAGAAGCTGTAGAGAGGAAAGAGAATATTACAACTAAGCCTTCTATATTGCCCATTGGAAATTATTCCAAGTTTCAGTACAGCTAGGAAGGCAGGTCAGTTGAAGAGTGGCCCCACTTTTGTCGCTCCTTCTTCCTCCAATAGCAGGCAGGTCATTTCCCTTTGCTTCTCAGAGCCTTTTGCTTTCATTTCCATCGCCAGTTCTGTGCCCCCTGAAATCCCCTTCGTAAAAGCTCCAATTTCCAACTCTTTCTCCGCTGCTCTTTCTTCTTCTTCCCTCTCAACCTCGGCCAAATTTGGGTCAAAAGCTAAGTCTAAAAAACATCCAAAATCAAGGGTTCTCCCACATCCCTTCAAGACTTTCCCAAAGCATTCTGTTAGGAGGAAAGTGGTAAAGGAGGCCTAAAAAGAGTTTACAAAAGAAAATTTGATTTTAGATCAGAATCTTGATTTTTTAGAGGCAAATTGTGCCTTAATTCAAGCCTAGATCAGAATCTTGATTTTTTAGAGGCAAATTGTGCGTTAATTCAAGCCCCTTCTCAATCCAACAAGTTAGATCCTTAGAGCTCCGTTCTTCATTTTAAATACTCTGTTTTCTTTATGCCTAATTCAAAGGTAAACTTTTTTAGAAGTTCTCCTACCCGAACTCCAATCTCTTCATAAAAAAAGAAGAGTATCAAATTTTGACTCCTTTTAGTTTGAGCAGCGAGGAAGCCAAACGTTTTCCAAAGACAACGAAGAAGGATGACCAGTCGATTAAGGATCCTCTAGAATCTGATCATAATACCCTGTTTCAGACAAAGGAGGATTTAATTACTGAGAAACAAGCATCTTAATTTCCCTCACAAGCTAAACAATGTGAAATGTCAATTGTTGAGAAATGTGGGACTATTTTGGTTTGAGTACAGAATTTAGACTTAATCTTGGTTTTTCACCCAATTATCTTTTAGGTCTGTTTTAGTGGATCACAAGAGGTTCGACGAATGCTTTTATTATTTTGGCCCTCTAAAATTCTTATGAAATATTCTGGTTCTAGTCACTCACTCTAGATCGAAGGACGACTTAGGAGGCATATTTTTTGAACAAATCTGCATGGCTGTTAGCTCTCCCTTGGTTTTTAGTCTGCAATTTTCAGCTGATTTTGGGATTCTTGTTGAAAGATTTTTAAGTTTGCTTTGTTCTCAATTTTCTATTGTTTGCTCAGGGTTTTGATCGTTTTGTTCAATTCGTCTATACTTTTGTTTTGGTCGTTCTTTTCGCTCTTAGTATAATTCTCTTATAGTTTGAGCATTAGTCTCTTTTATTTATACCTTTAATTAAAAAAAAATATGACGAACAATTATTTTTCAATAGAAGACGCCTGATTAATATGTTTATCAAATTTCTATAAGTGAAATATAAGGACTAATTTTTTTTAGCAAAATTTAATCATAGATTAACAGTTGGGGAGTAATTTTAAGGAAATAAAATAACCTCTCTCAATTCTATACCTCTACATTGTGAAAATTGAGGCTAAATGATGGGGTTCTGACCAAGCATACATGT
This sequence comes from Cucumis melo, assembly GCF_025177605.1. Lineage (NCBI taxonomy): Eukaryota > Viridiplantae > Streptophyta > Magnoliopsida > Cucurbitales > Cucurbitaceae > Cucumis > Cucumis melo. The sequence goes on from NC_066857.1 coordinate 24,040, forward strand.
ATATTAACTATTAAGGGTTTAGGGTCTCAAAGCTTATAAAATACACGCCAATTGACATAAACAAGAAGAATATTTAATGATAAAAAGACTTATTGGGTTGGGTCCAAAAGTTTCTTACCCCAACCCATGAACCACTAGATAGTTTTATGTCGCAAGTTGGTAATGATGGAGTTACTGTACAAAATAATTCCTTTGAGGTAGTTTGGGTTTGATTTTCACTCACATTGAGGAATGCAACCGTACATGGCCAATCCAAATTGCCACATCAGCTAAAAATACTGCCTTTAGGAACTAGTTCAAGGTTTCATTCTATCAGAACAAGAATCATAACTTTTCATGAATATGTGAAAAGTTTCATTGTAATTCCAACCTTCGAAGGACCAAGTATTTAAACAAGAACAACTCTCCCAGCATATTTTTGAAGAAATTTTTTGAATTAGTTTCAGAACAAGGTTATCTTTTATTTTTGATTGAATACAACAAATATATTTATGTTTATATACTGAGGAAGCATGGCTATCCAAGGTAGCTTCTCATCTAAGATATATTGATATCTATCCAATGAGAGGAGTTTGGCATCCTAAGGATCCCGGGAAGACTTTAGTCTTTGCTCATTGGGATTTCTGAATGGGAAAGCTCAGAGTATTTCTTCAATTTATTTTTTGTTACCTGTATTTAAGTTAGAAAGGACCATTCCTAGAGTAATAAATTAGAGCTTCTTTAGTAGGAAAGAAATAGAGTAATAAATTCTATAGGTTGTTGATGAAATATTAAATTATATTAAAATGAACGATTTCTATTGCCTTCTCTGAATCTGTAGAACCTCTTTTCATTTCACATGGGAGGACTATTTGTTATATTCTTTATATTAGAATATTGAATGAATTAGGATGTTAACTTTGATTTTCTTTTCCATTCCGGCAGTTCCATTAGGTTATGGGCACTAAGTGGTGAACCATTGATGGAGATGGTTGGTCACACTTCCATTGTGTATTCAGTGGATTCACATGCTTCCGGACTCATTGTTAGTGGGAGTGAAGATTGTTCAGCAAAGATATGGAAAGGTTAATACTTCTATCTATAGGAGTTTGTCAGTTTTTGTTATTCCTTTCTTCTTCTTCCTTTTTTTAATAAGGAAAGTTAAATATTTACTAGGGGATTGGAGAACTTCGACAAAAGGATCCCAGTAAGCTACAAAAATGGGACTCCAATCTAAAAGAATAAAATCTAATTCATAATCTGTTAGGCCCCCGCTGCTATTCAAATATAGTAAGAGAAATAAAAATAATAACACACGTGATGATGAAGGTAAAATTAATAACACACGTGATGATGAAGGTGGGAAATAATAGAGAGGGGGACCACTCTGGTAGGGCCGGGAGTTAGTTAGAGGAAAGAGATAAAAGAAGGGAAGTTACGGAGGGAGGGGGTATGGAACTTTGGAGGAAGGAAATCTGCATTACTCCTTGAGAGAGAGGGGAAGCAGAGGGTCCAGGTTCATCATTGAATTGTTCCTGAGTCTTTTATTTGGTTGCTATTAGTTTGAGTAATTTTTGCTTCAAATCTGTAATCGTGATCAATACTCTATTGATCCACGAAGAGTCCCAATAATTTGTGTAAGTTTCCATATTATATCAATATATACAGACACTGCTGTGGTGTTCTATCATAAACCTTAGATACTAAGCTTCGATTAAGATCCTTCACTGTGGCCAAACCAAGTTTGTGAGTTGAACCTTTCATGTATTGATGAGAAATGTTTCTCTATGTATTTGAAGTCTGTTCTATGGAGCATTTGGTTGGGCAGAGATGACTAACTTTTAGTGGAAAGGCGAAGGAATGGTGAAGCCCTGAAGGTGTTGAAGTTGGCTAAATTTTATGTGATGAATTGGATTTCTTTAAGTTTAGAGAGTGGGTTTATTTTTTATAGCTTAATTTTTAAATTTGAAATCTGTTTATTATAATATAATTATTTATAAACCCTAATCCCTAATAGCATTTTAGTATCACGAAGTTGGATTATTTTGTTGTAGATGGTATTTGTGTCCAGAGCATTGAGCATCCTGGTTGCGTTTGGGATGCCAAGTTTTTGGAAAACGGAGATATTGTCACAGCTTGTTCCGATGGAGTAGCACGTGTCTGGACTGCAGATCAGGAAAGAATTGCTGATCCCCAAGAATTGGAGTCATTTGCTTCCAGACTGTCTCAGTATAAGTTGAAGAGGTGCCCCTCAACAGCTGCCACACACACACACACACACAAAGAGGAAGTTCCAAAATCCTTGTGTTCATCTTTCTTTTTCTCTCTCTAGCATATTTTGACTTTTTGAGGCAGAAGCATGATTCTAAGCATATCTACAATAAATTTAGTATAGAATAAATTCTGTAGGTCTGCCTCCCATATGATTCTGGGTATCATTTTAGCGACTTATATACACCTATACTTTAATTTATTTGTTCGTAACCTCGTGATAATGTGCACTTTTATTCCTATGTTGACTGTTGGTCTTCTATTTGATAAGTTGTCTCTAATTTACTTGTGTTAGGAAGAGGGTTGGAGGATTGAAACTGGAAGAATTACCTGGGATGGATGCTTTACAAATTCCAGGTCTGGTTACACTACTGCATTTTAATAAGAAGCCAAGATGCTATCCGCTTCTATACCTTTTTCTTTTTCCCCTTAATTTCTTGAATCTTTGTTGCAAAGTGCACAGGTGGTGAGTTTTTCTTTTTTCCTGATATTCGTGAGTGTCTGGGCCAGCTCACGTGCCTCAACTTATTTGTTACGAAAATTTATAGAAAATTAATTTTTAGATAGGTGGCCATAATGGATCGAATCCATGACCTCTTAGTTGGTTATTGAGACTATGTCTCCTTTTTTACCACTAGGTCAACCCATGATAGTTGGATGGGTGGCAGTTTTATAATTGCAAATGTGAGTAATAGCTAAGTTACTCTCTCCATGACCTGTCGGTTTCATGAAGTTCACTCTACTCTTGCATCACAAGTGAAATGTTCAAATATCGCATTTCGGATTATATATTGTACTTTCTTAATGCTATATAAATTTTTCTTTTTCATATTAAGTATACAATAGCCTAATGAATTGTTTGTACAAGCTAGAACATCTTGCTAATATCTAGTTAAAAAATATAGAATGGATTCTTTTCCCCTTGAGCTTAAACAACTTGAGGTAGTTTTTGTGTTCAGCGACATTGGTAGGATTTTTAATATGTTCTATTCATCCTGACATCAGGAACCAGCAATGGACAGACAAAAGTTATTAGAGAGGGAGATAATGGTGTTGCTTATTCATGGAATTTAAATGATTACAAATGGGATAAGGTAAACTTGGTTATGGAGTCTCTATGAGCAATGTACATCTGTTTCCTTTTGTAAACTTGTTGTCCACACCTCTTCATGTCTTTGGCAAATATTAGATTGGTTGTCTTATGAAAGACAAGGTTCTTTTCTTTCATGGAATATATGTTAGATACTATACAATCTCCCCCTTTCGAAATTGGACATGAGAGTTTCTTTTCATCCGGCTCAAGTAGTTGGATCAAATAAAGGAGTTCCCACTTTCAAATTCTATAAAACCCCCCTTTACCCAAGTTCTCAATTAAGACCATTCGTTGATTCTTTTGCCTTTTGATTTCAGTTTTCCTTTTTCTTTATTCAATATATCACAATGGTTGAGAGGAATGAGGGAATTTTTAGAGGGTTTGAGAGTTAGCAGCAGTATTTGTCGGCCCGTGTTAAGTTTAAGCCCGTTTAAAAATATATATATCCTTTTGTTTTTTTGTTTTTTTTCTGTTTTGTTTTTTAATTTTTTATCGGAGCCCTTCTTTGGCCTCCTTTCTTGGCTGCACCTTTTAAAGTCCTTTTTGGATTCTTTCAGAATTTAAAAAAAAAGTTTGTTTTTTATTTTTATCCTTTTTCTTTTTTCTTGTTCTTCAAATGTAGGAAACGATCATTTTATAATTATTCATTTACTTCTGTTTTCTATTTTTATCCTTTTCTTTTTTGTTGTTCTTCTTCAAATTGAGGAAATGATCATTTTGTAATCATTAATTTACTTTGAATGTTGCATACCGTTCTAGCAAGTCCCATAATCATTATTTTTTCAGTAAGAAAGTTCTATATTTGAACTTGGTGCATATGGGCTTTTATACCAACTGAATTATTTTATAAAAATTGGAGCATCGTTTATATATATGTATTCTTTTATAGATTGGTGAAGTTGTTGATGGACCTGACGATGGTGGGAGGAAACCTGTTCTTGATGGAGTCGAATATGATTATGGTCAGCATTTTATTTATATAGTAACACTAATTTCATTTTCTAAGGTGTTTGGGTAGTGATCTGAAAAAATTAATTGAAAATAAGGGATTCAATAATAAAAAAGAAATTATGTTTTTAGTATTGCCGGATGTGTTTTGGCAAATTTAGTAACTAGATCCAATTTAATCTGTTGTTCAAAATGTGTTTAATGGTATATTTATAAAATCATAAAAATAGTCACCAAACTTAATGTTTTTAATTTTGTATAATTATTATTTTACAATATTACATAGATTATAATATATTTAAATATACATATTTTAATTAAGCAAAAATGAATTTAGTTCATGGTATCAGTATGTGATACTATATTAATGAAAGTTGTATCTCTTTTAATGCAATATTGTATTATAAAATTTCACATTAATAATATAGATATACTAAAAACATAAAAAAATTGTTACAAAATCTAAAACAATTTTTTCTTTAATTGCTAAATGCATATTTATTGAATCTAATCGACTTAGTGAATCAAAAAACATAAAACAAAATGAGGATGTCAGTCCCAAAGAATCATGAATTCATCTTTAACCTGCCCATTCATTTTATTTCTTCAATGACATGCATCAATTGCATTTGCTTATTCGATATGCTCATTTAACCCATCTTCCAAATTGTTTCTCAGTGTTTGATGTTGACATTGGAGATGGTGAGCCTATTCGCAAATTGCCTTACAATTTAGCAGGTGAACTTTTTACTGCATTTTCCATTCATTTTGAAGTAATTTATTCTTCTATCACAATACCTTTTTCTTTTTTGAAACGAAAACAAGACTATTCATCGATATAATGAAAGAGACTCCAAGTACATGAGAGGAAACAAAATAAAAACTACAAACTTGCCAATACAAGGCTAGAATCAAATTCTATCATAAAGACACTCTGAAGAGAAAAAAAAATCCAATTTAACACATCCCAAGATGAACACACATTCCGAATGGCTTTAACTCGAACAGACCCAAATTAAAAGAAGAAACACCTCCACCAGGACATCTCACAAAGATTGATCTTGAAATTATGAAGAACCAACTTAGAAGGGTCTACAAAATTCCCAAACCTAAAGAAGAAATCAGCTGCTTCCAACTAACCGACTGCCGTCACAATACTTAATATTGTTCAAGTTGATTTCTTATAAAATGGAATTGGAAGGCTTTGAAATTCAACAAGGGTTATGAGTTTAATCAAACGCTCAATCCCTCGATCCGTGGTGGTCATCTACTTAGGATTTGATATCCTACGAGTTTTCTTGCACCTAAATGTCATTAGGTCAAGCGGGTTGTCTAATGAGATAAGTTTAAGGTGCTTATAAGCTGGCTCTGACACTCATAGATATAAAAAGCTAATAATAATAATAATAACAACAATAAAATGAAATGGGAAGGCTTTTAAATTCATGGTTGGGTGCTTGTCCCCCAAAATACACCTCTAGAGGTCTCTGTAAGTGGAGAGGAGAGGACTACATTGTGTTCTGCAAAGTTTATCTGATTCTCTTATCACAACCTTTAGCAGGGAGGAAACTGATGCTATGAGTTAGTTTAATAGTTTTGGTTAAATTCTTTTTAGCTTGTTCAAATACTTTGTTTATAGAACTAATGGCTAGTCTCAATTTTCTTTACAGTGTATCTACTGTTTTTTCTTTTTCTTTTTCTCTCCCTTTGGGAGTTTGTATCCTTTAACATTTGCTGTTCATTATATCAAGTGTTTCTTATTTCAATAAATAAAGGGCCAGTCTCTTGTATTTTGGTAAGAGTCACAAGTAATCCTTCGGATTATATTTCTGGGACAATTCTCTCATCCGTCATATAGGCTGTGCACCATTTTCTTTACTTAGATTAGCAGCCAATTTTCCTTTATGCAACTCCCTTAATAAATATTCCTGCACTGATGCACTAAGAATTTACTATTGCTTGGGACAAGTGCCTTTTTTCTATATTGTAGTCTGCATCGTTGAACTCATTACCCAACCAGCCTAAATTTGATAAAAGAAAGTTGGAGGCATCGACCTCAATCCTTTAGACAAGAAAAGATTGCTTCCACATAGCATCTTTACATGATTTATTGTCCTCTAAGAAAAACAAATACAAATACAAGACATGGATGATGGATATGACAGAACGCAACATGGCTACAGTGACACGACATTTTTGAAAAATGTTAGATACCGACATGACAAAAACACGTTTATTAAAATATATATTTTAAATATATATATAAATGTTATAGAAGAAGGAAATTATACACCAGAAGGTGAGTTCGATGCATTTTACTCAAAATTTATTGAAAGCAAAGTGTTGAAAATATGTATCTAATGGATGTCAGATCTATATTTACATTGTACAGCTGGTGTTTAACACATCCTTTGTTTTACTGCTAAACCAATGACAGAGTGTCTAAGTGTCTAACATGTGTTGAACATGGACACTGGCCAACTAAAGTGTGTACTTCTTAAATAGTCCCTATTCGGTGCTTAATTATGAAATTCAATTCAAATTATAGCATTAGTCTCTTTACATTTACTCAGTGAGAAGTTTCCTTTCCTGTTAAAGAAAAAATTGTTTTCCAAATAAATGGCTTATTGTAATCAATTATTTTTAGAAAGTTTAAGAATTCTTCTGACTGATGATGAAAAGAGGACTTCTTTTTTATCATTAAGTTGTGTTCACACTGCTCAAAGCCCTAACCCATGTATATGATTGTTGTTCAGCGGTGACATTTGTTTGTAGCTTCTCTTAACTTTTCACTGAAAAATTCTATAGGACACCTTCTAATGACTTAAATTCCTATCCAAATTTGGAAGTATATATGACTTAATTAAACAATAATGCTTTAGAAAACTCACGTAGATCTAGAAGTAGGAGCGTGCAGTTTTTCTTTTCAAGTCTCAAAGCTGTAATGTTAAGTGTTGCCTCATTTGAATTTACTCTTTGTCGAGCAATCTGTAATTGGAGCAGCACCACTGAACTTCCAAATGAATTTTCCAGAAAAATCTGCAGGCCCAAAGAAACTCTGAATTTTTGTTATAGCAGTAGGGGCAGGCCAGTCTTTGATGAATTTATTTCTACCATTTGAGATTTCATGGCACTCGCCCACATGAAAGTCTCGGTATTTCATATGTTGCAGTATAGTGATTAGTGAATGGTATTTCTTCAGAAAAGAAGGCAAATGTACCTGTTATATTTGATTATTAGAACAAAACTAACTGTGAGAATTTTCCAGATGATCCATATACTGCTGCTGACAAGTGGCTTCTCAAAGAGGATCTTCCTCTCGTCTATCGGCAACAAGTGGTTGACTTCATACTTCAAAATTCTGAAAAAAAGAATTTTGTCCTTGATCCATCATTTCGGGATCCTTACACTGGCTGTGAGTAGCCTTCCATGACATTACTTATGTGAATGTGAACCATTATTTTGTTTGAATTTGAAACTAATCTCTCTCCTCTGTTTTTTGTTTCTTTGGTTACCAGCTAGTGCTTATGTGCCTGGTGGGCCTTCAAATGTTTCAGGTATGCACTTTTTCTAATGCCAATTGCTTCATGTTTTTTTGTTCTTGAAGAGGAGGGATAGTGTGAAGAATCAAATTCAAGTTTATATTAAATCAGTCTTTCGTTGTAAATCTTTATGAATTCTGAGCCTCTGATCTTTGCATATTCCTTTTCTTTAACAGCTGAATCTCGGAAACCTATTTTCAAGCACATCCCTAAGGTATGCTGTTATGTCATTGGGGATTATGATCGTTTAATTTATATATCATTCCTAGAAATGTTCACTTGATTGGATAACCTTCTCATCTGTCTTTGCCATTAGGGTTCATCAATTGGGTGCCTTTTTAGTATGACTTTGGATGCCCCCAAAACCCTAGTTTAAGAAAGTATGCCTCATTTTTTAGAATAAAAACGCTGGAGATTACAAGAGCAGATATAAGTTAGTAGAACTATATGCTAGTTGGTGCGTGGTAGCAACCCTCGTCTATTTTCTTCACCTTCACTTTTATCCTAAGAAGCACAGACACTTCTGACACTAACAAGCCCCCAACATTCCAGCTGGCATGTCAATTATTTTTTTAATTTCAGACATGCCCAGACACGGCTGGGACACTTCTGGAACACGGATTGTGCAGGTTTGGAAAGAAAAAATTAACTAAAACTAACATTTTAAAAGCCCAAATGCCCAGCCCAAAGACAAACCATCAACCCCACATTTTAGGTTTATTATTATTGTCTCTGTCCTTTTCTTTTTAAAAAAGTAACAACAAAGAACTAACACAAGATTTACGTGGAAACGATAATATAGGGAGAAAAACCAGGGGAGAGAATTTTCTTATAATTTATGTATGCAACAAAATAACACAAGAGGGGGAAACTTAATAGGCAAGAAGAGCCTAATTAAAAAAAGGAAAGAATAATTAGGGTAACATAAATTGCGAAACTACCCTTGGGTTTTCAACCTACAATAATAAGCCCACTAATTCTAACACTTTTCCTTAAGAATAGACCTTCCACAACCACAATATCCCTCATTTCTCCACACCCAAATGGTCACACCCAAACATTCCCATCCAAACCTTCATGCATAATTTCATGAATTCTATGGTGATTAACTTGTTATTTTCATGTTTTAAAATGGAACATTTCACGATATCTTTATATGTTCAACATATATTTAATGTTTTTAATATAAAATAACGTGTCCCCAAATCATTCTTTTCCAGAAAGGGGTCCTTGTCTTTGATGTTGCTCAGTTTGATGGGATACTAAAAAAGATTGTTGAGTTCAACAATGCGCTGCTTGCTGATCCGGTAGGTTCCTTTCTATTGGCCTTCTTTTCTTCTTTTTAACAATGGTGTAACATTTTGATCCATCTCTGGTCTTTACTGTTAAACTTAAATCTCTTATGAATGATTTGGTGGGTGCAACGGATAACTATTTGTTTGATCTTTATTCTGCGATTGGAAAGATTGTTACCCTAAAAAGATAAAAAAATTTCATTTGCAGCGTCATATGCTTTATATATGTTCTTCTTGGTGTCACATGTCTCGCTAACATCTGAATCTCCTATTCATTTGTTTCTGCATTGCCCTTTTGCTGCTAATTTTTGGAACATTGTTCTTCGTTCTTTTGGTTCGTTTTTTATTTGCTCTAATTCTATGTTTGATGGTTTGGTTGGATATTGTGCATGCTTTCTTTCGAGCATGGATACTTTCTTTTGGAGTTATTAAATTACCAATTCACCCAAAAGCTTAAGCTGGTGGTTGAAGGCAAATTTAATTATATATCACCAACACTCCCCTTCACTTGTGGGCTTGAAATATTTGAAAGGCCCAACAAGTGGAAATCAATTTTACCTCACTTGTGGGTTGAAATGTTTGAAAGAATCAACAAGTGGAAATTAATTTTTAATTGGGGAGGAAACAACAATGCAGGGCTTGAACATAGGCCCTCCCTGGACCACCTGCTCTGATATCATATTAAACTGTCAATTCAACCTGCTCCGTGGTGATTTGTTTTTCTCTTTTAATCGTATTATGAAAATTGTTTTTCTCTTTTAATTGTATTATGAAAATTGTTTTCCTTTTTTAATTGTGTTATAAAAATAGTTTTGTCTACGACATTTTTTGGTGCAAAACAAAGCACCTTTTGCTCATTACAACTTTTTTTTTTTCTTTTGGAGTTTATGGGGTGAACAGAACAAACTGCTCCTTGGTGATTTTTTTCCAGTTTTAATTGTTTTATGAAATTAGTTTTGTCTACGACATTTTCTTGGTGCAAACAAAGCACCTTTTGCTCATTACAACTTATCTTTTTTAGTCAATAATTGACGGTCTCTAATGTAGTTTTCTTTTGATGTCGGGTTCTCCCTTGATTTCATTTATCAATGAATATTTCTTTTACCAACAAAAAAAAAAATGTATCAAGCATTCTACACTCATTTTCTGCAACTTTCTGGCAGATCAAACACAATTTTATTACTTGAAAGGAAACCTATTCTTTCTTTGAATTTTGTTACTTAAAAATTTGTCATACTTATTTAATTGTACCTATCTTCTCTGATTATGTTTGTTTCTTTTTGAAGGAAAAGAAGAACTATGCCTTGCCAGAGCTTCAGGTTTTGAGACTCAGTGCTATTGTCAAAATTTTGAAGGATACATCACATTATCATTCTACCAAATTGGCAGATGCTGATGTTATGTTGTTATTGAATTTGCTCAGATCATGGCCTCGTGAATCATTGTTTCCAGGTAATTGTGATTTTTTCCCCTTTCTATGTCTCCTTCCTTAACTTGGTCCATGGGGCTAAAAAAGTGATTGATATTTAACCCATAACTTTTTATTTTAAATGCTTGTTTTTCTTATGCTGTTCTGCAGTTATTGACATGCTACGGATGATTGTTCTGCACCCTGATGGAGCAATACTGCTTTTGAAATTTATTGATTCTGATGGTAATTACATTAAGATTTGGCTGCTCTGCGTTTTCCCTCCCTTTTACAATTCGTACCCATGCCAAGAATCAGATTCAGATAGAACTATATTATAAAAATTATGTGATGAATATTCATATCCTTGTCCAGAACTTATTTACTAAAAAATAGTGAATGAATTGGGCAAATGCTTGATACTATTTCAGGAAGAGTGAAAACTGAAAAAATTGTGTACGTGAAATGTGTTTGGTTCTGTTAAATTTTAAAATTCCTAGAAACTATTTTGGGGACCAATTATTAGATATTGAAGAATAATCAATAACTTCGAACACTTGTTACTTAATGTTTCTTATTTTTCTTTTTCGATTGCCGAGGGACTAGTTTTAATGAAGAGCATACACCATTTTGTGAATAAGAAGTTCTAGACAAATTATTTTAAGATTAAAAGTAGTAACTTTAACTAAACAGTTAGGTCTGTTAAAGAAAAAGAAACAATCTTGGAACTTCTCATTTTGAAAATAAATTTAGGATACCGTAAACAAATACATTTTGGATTGTAAGAAATTTTCGTGTTTTTCCCTTATTTGGTCAACTTCAAGAAACTAGTTTGCTAAACAAACCCTTAGTTTGAAGAATTGATGAGAAACTTGAAGTCTGCGTGTTTTTTTAATTGTAGTATACCTTCCTAACGATGATATTTGCTTGATTTTTGGCAGGTATTCTTCTGGAACTGATTCAGAAGGTTACAATGGCACCAGTGATTGCTGCAAATATTTTGACAAGCATACGACTCATAGCTAATCTATTCAAGAATTCTGGGTATTACAACTGGTTGCAGAAACATCGTAGTGAGGTTTGAATTTTAAACATAATTTTATTTTTGCCTGTTTGAAATACTTGTGTAGTTTAGATTAGATATATATTTAAACTAATACGTTAACTAATGGTTTATCCTGTTTGTGTTTGCTAAGTTTCAACTAATACGTTTCATTGGTGGTCAACCTTACATCTGAGACTAGGAAGAAAATGAAAACTGAGAACTCAATATTTATCTTTGTGCTTATGTCATATATTTGTTATGCGCCGTAGTGATGTTGGGTGTTTCCTTATTTTCTGCATCTTAACTACTAATGTTAAATAATTTTGTAGATTCTTGATGCATTTTCAAGTTGTTACTCATCTGCTAATAAGGCCGTACAACTATCTTTTTCAACACTAATTCTCAAGTAAGTTTCAACCTTTCTTTTTTGTTGGTTATGTTGGATCAAGTGGAACTTAATTGATAGTAGGTTTATGAATTGTTGGGTGGTCCACTCTTATTGTTTATCATGGGAAATCGAAATCCACCTTTTTGTTTCTAATTGGAACAAATCTACCTTGTTCTCTTGACCAAAAAAGAAAATAAAATCTATTATTCAATAGAAAATAATTCAGCAAAGGTGGCCCTGAGGTTTTTTGACTTGAAGAGGCAAGACTTAAGCCTCAAATAGTGAATGAAAAACATTCTAAAATTCTAAATTGGTATGATAAAGTACAATTAAACATTGTAACACATAAAAGCGGGAAGAAAATTTACCTCATAATTTTCACTTAATCAAAAATTTAAAAGGATATCTAATATCCTCATTACTATCATTAATAAGATTGATTTATTCTATAAATTGTCTTCAATATCTTTAAAGCACAACTGTAAAGGAAAATCCTAGTTCATTTTGTCACAACTCAAAATCTTAATAATTTTTTGAAGACTTAGGCAAATCACTATTTATTTTTAATCATTAAACATGGCGTAGTGTGTAGTGATTTGAAGTATAGGGGCAGAAGCCTTTTATGGTTCAACGAAATTGTAGTTCTTGAGGTTAAAACTTAAAATCTTGCCTCGAGGCAAGCCCAAAGTTTAAGCCTCAATAACTTTTCAAAAATTGATACAATTACAAAAACGCCTGTTATGATAAAATATAAACTTCTTATTTTAGAAGTTGAAATGATGTCGGATCTTGGATAGTTATGGAGAGTTTTGTAAATACCATATGTTAATATAGGTTCTCTTTTCTTTTACTTTTGTGATGAAAGCTAGGTTTTTCATCTTCATCTTCTTCATTTATCAGTTTTCGTGGTTGGATATACTGTATTATTTTCCTCTTAAGTAATGCACAAGTTGATTGCTTACTATTGAGTGCTTCACTCTTCTTCTTCTCTCTTGTATACTTGTCAGTTTCTCTGTGTTGTTGATTGATGAGAAGGATCTTGATGGTCAGGGTCAAGTTCTTTCAGCTGCACTTGAGGTACTTTTTTCTGTCGAACAATTTTACATGAACTTAAATCTGATTTCTTTCTGCTTTAGTTCTTAGATTTTGATCCATTTGAAATAACTTTGGTGTAATCAGTTTCTATGTGAACCTTTCTGATTCCGTGCATTATGATACTATAATTGCTTTTGGCAGATTGCAGAAGAGGAAAATCTTGAAGCTGATTCAAAGTTCAGGGCCTTGGTTGCCATTGGATCTTTGGTATTTTCTAACTACTACGATTCTTACATTTCCTTTTACAATATTTTTGCTGAAACTCGTTTCCAGGAATCACATCCAATTACTTTTCTTTTGATTTGTTCACTCGAAATCGTGCATCTGCTGAAAACTTTGCACCTGAATCTATCGCATGATTGATTTATCTGATGCCACCTATGAACTGATGGTTGAATTCCATGTAATTTTGCTATATTGTTTCGTAGATGGTGGAAGGGGGCGATGATATCAAAAGAACCGCATTGGACTTCGACGTAGAGAGCATTGCCCAAAAAGCAAAGACTTCGAAAGATGCCAAGATTGCTGAAGTTGGGGCTGATATTGAACTGTTGATAAAAGAAAGATGACTTGGTACTCTTCAATTGATTAGATCACTAGTTCTGCTTTTCATTTTTCGCCGTAGTTTAAACCAATTGAGTCCAACAGATACCAATGTCGGATCTGAACTAGATAGAAAACGGTGCTCATTTAGAGCCGTGCTGGCACCCCTTTATTCATGAGTAATAGAAGATGCGGGCATGTTAATACTTTTAAATCAATCAAATAACTATTACATCACGTGTTTGACATTTTGCTATTCAAGTGGTAAATTATTCTTTCATTCGAGACTATGATGAATTCTACGTAAATTAAGAATACACATTATATTACAAATTTTCATTGTAAATAACGTTACATTTCATTTCCATTTAGAGTAAAACCTATTGTGACTCCACAACAACATACTATTGAGAGGAATATGAAGGCCCCTTTGTTTCAAATGCAAATGTCTAGGCATAATTCTTCCTTCCAAACTAAACCCGAAATACTGAGGAAACCCTTTCAATTCCTCCAAATCCCTCTCCATCACCTTCACCAAATACTCGTACTTAGGCCTCAAATTCTCCTTCACACTGTACCCGAATATCGCCGGCATTCTCCCACAAACCTTCGACGCCTCCTCGTACGAGAATCCGATCTCCTGTAAGAATCTGATTTTGTTTCTTAGCTTCTCCACCCGAGTGTTCAGAAGGTGCGAATTCAAATTACTCGGCGATTTCAGATTCTCGATCCCTAATTGCTTCAAAAACCTATGCGTCGGCTTGAGACACAACTCAACGTCGGAGAAGAGAATCTTAGGGCACCGGAGGATCAATCCGCGCGATTCTTGAATGGAAGCGGATATATCGGCGGCGAGGAAATGGAAAACGGGGGCAATGTCGGTGGTATCAAAGTTGGAAGTGAAGAGGTTAGGGCAGAAGAAGGCCAGTCTGGGGAAATCGGAGTCGGAGAAGCCCTTGGATTTGAGGAAATGGACGGTGGTAAGGATTTGGTCGACGGCGTCGGGAGAGCGGAACCTGGTTTGGGGATCGATGATGTTTAGGGACTTGAGGTAACGGAGGTTTTGTTGATGTGAAGTGCGGAAGTTGATGGATGGAGGATGAAGATGAGGATGGCGAGATCTGGTAGTGGGAGTGGGAGTGGTGAAGTGAGAGAAAGAAGAGACGATGGGGAATGAGTGAGAAAGAACTGGAGCTCCGACCGCCATGGCTGGGCTTTTCTCAAGGTTTTAGCGCCAATGGCTGGGTTTTTCTCAAGGTTTTAGCGCCAATGGCTACCCTGTGGCTTTCATTGCGACTTCCAAAGATTAAAAGGAAAAAAAAAAAAAGAAAAAAGAAAAAAAGGGAAAAAAAAAAAGAAAAAAAAAGGAAAAAAATAAAAGAAAAAAAAAGTGACAAAAAGTAGGGGAATTACAAAAAATAGGCTTTTATTGGTTTTTGGGATTAATAAAAAAGTTAGTTTTAGAACCAAATGGGATATGAAAAGTCCAAGACGAGTTTCCATGATTTTTTTTTTCTTTTTTTTCCTCCAAAATATATAGAAAAGCTTTTTTTTTCTTCTTCTTTTTTCCATCTTTTCTCTCGAACTCTCTTACCATTTCTTAGAATTTGTTCTTTTTTCCCATCTTTTTCTAATTTCTTTTCTCTTAAACTCTCTTGTCATCTCTTAGAATTTGAACAAGCTAAGGTATTTTGGAAAGTGTTACTTTTAATTGTTATAGAATATCCTTCTTCAATTCTCACATTTTTCTTTGATCAATTCCTTTTTCAATTGATTTTTCTTCGATTCAATATGCCATTTTTTTAGAATGAGAAACAATAAGAACGATTAGCGTGAAGATTTCTAACTATAAAAAGTGAATTGAGAAGATGACAGAGGGAGCAACAAGCCAGAGCAAAAAAAACCTAATTCTCAAATTAAAGTAGTGATTTTACATGATGCAAATATAAACAGAAGACTAGAATTTATAGTTTGAGCTAGGTCAGTCATTCATACAAAAAAAATGCAAGTTCCAACCAATTTATTAGGCAAAGTGTCGACTGGCAAATTAAAATTTGAAATAAAGAAATGACTATATACCAAAAAAAAGGAGAGGATAAACCAACAGCTATGGTCGTTATTAACGCTCACGAGGCAACAAAATGGAAACCCACTTCATAATTTCTTCAAAAATGGAGCGTTTGATTCTTAACAATCCAAACCCATCTTTATCCAAACCCTTTCTTCTCAAAACCCCTTTTCTTCACTCTGTCTTCGGCCATCAAATCACTCCCCGGACCGCCCAAATTCGCAGTTTCAGTGTCACTTGTAAGAATAAGGCCTCGCAGGACAAGAAGCTGAAGAATGTCAGCAACAAGATTGTGCTCTCGGAAGCAGCGCCGCCGCTTGCAGAGGAGGAGAGCGATAAGAGTGGAAATGCTGAAGCTGAAGTCAAGCCTGGAAATGGGAGTGGGTCGACGAAGCTGGTGAAGAGATTGCCTAAAAGGATTTTGGGAGCTTTATCTAATTTGCCTTTGGCTATTGGAGAAATGTTTACCATCGCTGCCCTGATGGCTCTTGGTATCGTATCACCCATTTTTGTTGTTTTCTTTCAAGTGCTTCGAATTTGATTGGTGAATGGATGATGCCTCTGGAGAAATTTTGGATAAGATGAGAATTGAACTAGTTTTTTTTGCTTATCCAGAGCATTTGCAAACCCCTTTCCTTGGCTAGATCAAATGTTCCTGTTATGCTTCTATCTATTTGGATTAGTATCTGGATTGAATGTGATTCTTAGAAAAAGAAATAGAAAAAGAAAGACAGTAATACGTAACAAATGTTATTCTAATGCTTCTACCTATTTGCGGTAGTCTCAAAATTTTAGTTTATAACATGTAAGTTTTGTAGTTTCAAACTTATAACAATTTAGTCCTTGAACTATAAGATGCAGTAATTAGTTCATGTACTTACAAATTTGTAATTATGTAATCCTATCATGAAAAAACATTTATTTATTAAGTAACAAATTAATCTTTTTAGCTCATAAACACATTTTAATCTCCAATCAACGTATTGATCAACATATGCAAGTAATTTTAGGTCTAAATTGTTACATATTAAATTTGAGGGACTAAATACTTGTTGGAACAAATGTAATTGTAAGAATAAAATGTTTCATTGATCAGCTGTTAAACATGTTGAAATGATACATGAAATCAGTCTGAACTTATCTTGTTTGGCATTGTTTTGCAGGTACTGTCATTGATCAAGGGGAAGCCCCTGATTTCTACTTCCAAAAGTACCCTGAGGATAATCCTTTGTGGGGATTCTTCACTTGGAGATGGATTCTTACACTCGGGTTTGATCACATGTACTCATCTACCATTTTTCTAGGGATGTTAGCTCTCCTTGGGATATCACTCATGGCATGTACTTACACAACCCAGATTCCTCTTGTCAAGGTTGCAAGAAGGTTACCAAACACTTTTTTTCTCTTTCTGTCTCTAAAACACACGTTCATATTCCTAGCTTTTTTTTGTTATGAACATTCAACTTTTGTATGCAGATGGAACTTTTTGCAATCTGGTGAAACCATTCGCAAGCTGGAATGTTCTGATATTTTACCCAGAGCATCAGTACAAGATTTGGGGGTTGTTTTAATGGGAGCAGGATATGAGGTTATAACTCAATATTTTTTCTTGTTTCTTATAGAATTGTTCAAGTGAAGTATAAGAGTCATTTGCTTGAACAACAGAGATTGGGAGTTTTCAAAAATTTTCCCTAGGAAATGCCTCAGCAAGAACTGTGGTGCTTTTACTTTTCTTGAAATCATGGAAAACAACTCACTTAGAATCAAACTCAGATCTTGCTCATGATAATTCAAGTGTTATTATATGAGAAATACCTTATGCCATAGAAGCTAAATGTGGTCTCAAGATGCCACTCCTTATAGAAAGTTTCTTGTCTTCCTGTTTGTAACTCCCCAAGTGTGTAGCTGAAAGTTTAATTCACTCAATAGTTCTAGAAGGTAGAAACTGAGATTGAAGTTCCCTAAAATGATACAACTCAGCAACTCCGCAGGTGTTTATTAAAGGACCAACTTTATATGCTTTCAAGGGATTAGCTGGACGATTTGCACCAATTGGTGTACATTTGGCCATGCTTTTGATAATGGCTGGTGCAACCCTCAGTGCAACTGGGAGCTTCAGAGGTTCGGTTACAGTTCCACAGGGACTAAATTTTGTAGTTGGAGATGTTCTGAACCCTAGCGGATTTCTCTCAAAGCCAACTGAAGCTTTCAATACTGAAGTTCACGTCAATAAGTTCTACATGAACTACTATGACAGTGGAGAGGTAAGTCTGGATGAAGAAATCAATAATTTTCAGAAAAGTGATATAGCTAAAGTTATATTTCTGAAGAAAATGAACTGGAGGAGGACTAAATGAAGACTTTATTTAGCTGTTTGTTAATGACAGCTTTGATACTGAACATGTTAATTAACTCTTATTTATATTATAACCATATTGATTGAATTCCTAGAAAAAGAAAATGTCTTGCTTTTAAAATTATTGAATGCAGAGATTCGCAGTCGGTCACCTTTATTAATGTTCAGAGTTTTCGACATCTGATTTTGCAGGTAAAACAGTTTTATAGTGATCTTTCTTTATTTGATCTTAATGGGAAAGAGGTTATGAGGAAGACAATCAGTGTAAATAATCCTTTACGGTATGGAGGTTTTACAATCTACCAAACTGATTGGGGATTTTCTGCTCTGCAAATACTTAAGAATGATGAAGGACCTTTTAACTTGGCTGTGGCACCTCTAAAGATCAATGGGGACAAGAAGCTTTATGGAACTTTCTTACCAGTTGGCGACGTCGATTCACCTAATGTGAAGGGAATGTATGTCATTTCTTTTTGTAGACTTCTGGTCTTCTAATGTTTCTACTTTCTTATATCATCAACCAAGCGAAATACTAGAAGCAAATGTACCAATTTTGAGTGTCTTTTATGCATTTGGAGGGCACGGGTGGTTAGCATGTTGGTTCTTGTTTCCTTTGTACAACTTGGCATGAAGATCTTTTTGTTGCCATCCTTGTCAACTGTGCATGGTATTTTTCATATTTCATATTTACTTGCATTCATTTCCTCTCTCCTTGATGTACTTTCAGATCAATGCTTGCTCGTGATCTTCAATCCATTGTCCTGTATGATCAGGAAGGAAAGTTTGTTGGGGTTCGACGTCCAAGCTCTAGGCTTCCAATTGACATCAATGGTATAAAAATCGAAATAGTTGATGCTATTGGCAGCACTGGACTGGAATTAAAGGTAACAGCTTGGAAATGTTCCATCTGTCAACAATATTTCCATATTTCTTAGTGATTGAAACCTTCTATTCCTTCTTTTTCTCCAGACCGACCCAGGAGTACCCATTGTTTATGCTGGATTTGGTGCTCTAATGCTCACAACATGTGTCAGTTATTTATCCCATTCACAGGTAAATGAGCTTCTCTCTTAGAACTGTTATGATGATGGGTAATTGAAACTTATGCCTAGAAGTCACCTCGAGGCAAGGATCTAACTTTTATCATTAAGACTTGCATCTTCTTTGTACCATAAGAAGCTTATGCCTAAAGTTTAAAGTCCCTATGCCTCGTGTGATGATTAGAAAAATAGTATTAAGCTCTCAATTCTTCTAAAATAAAATCAAAGTTTCTGTCGTGACGATTTAAACTATCACTACTTTTACCACTATGAGGATTTTAGAACATTGGCGTCTAAGATTTATAGTACCAGTCAATCTTATAAATGATAATAGTATCCATAAGAGATATGGGCACTCATTTCTCTATGTTATTCTCTCTACTGAAAGATATGGGCACTCATTTCTCTATATTATTTTCTCTACCGAAAGATATGGGCCATACAAGATGGGACGGTAGTGATCGTAGGAGGAAAGACAAATCGTGCGAAGGTCGAATTTCCAGAGGAGATGGACCGTTTACTTGATAAAGTTCCAGAAATAATTGAGCCATCACACAATAAGTTGAAGAACAATGATGCCTAGTTCTTAAGACTCAAGAATGGGTTAAGAGCGCAACAATCTATCAGTGTCCAACTTAACAACCAAGCACATAATGGAGCCCCCGAGTACTTCAAGTTTTGGCCTCAGAAAATTATGGTTGGTTTTCTTCCTATATATATGTGTATATATAATATATATATAAATAGAGGATGGTTTTACCAACGAGTAATTCTTTCATCACGAGGATAAATTACAAGGTCAGTGATAAATGTGAACTCTTTCTGTCTAATGAGACCATTGTATCTAATTTTGTATCTTATACAGCATTTATTTTTTAAAATTATGTTGAATAGGTTACTAAGATATATGAAAAAGAATTAAAAAAAATAGATATCTAAGAACACAGAATAGAAAGTTTAAAAACATACTTGACCAATGACATGTCACACAATTTGATTCTAAATTTATGGAATTGAATTTGTACCTTAACTTTTAAGAAATTACTTGGCATGACCCTCTTTAGATCATAGAAAGTTGAGTAGTGAAGTAGTAACGTGGCTCAACCAAACAATTTTCAACTGTACAGTGATGAGATTTTCTTTTTCATGATATGAAATGAAAAATTTGAACCTCTTCCATATGAAACTGGGTCGATCAACTAATTAAACTACACCCATAATTGACAATTTTAATGAGCCATTTCAACTATGAGAAAATATTTCAAATATCCTCAAAACCTTTTTACAACTTAGGTATGGAGTCCGTTCATGGTTAAACTGTTGAACTTTTATAGAAAAGGCATGAGAATAAGTAGAAAATTATTTTGTAAAGGAACATAATTCGAAAAACCAGTTCATTTCACCATTTCCTTTTGCACCAAATGAACGATTTCGCCAGGATTCCACAAAACTATCTTTTTCCCAGACCATATGGATCTCATTCTTGAAGCCACATTAAATAACAGATGACCAACTCTGTTTCAATAAACATTTTCTATGTAACTTCGGTGTCAACATGTACTCCCTGAGTTCAGAAGATAAAATTACAGATACGATTCAACCATGTTGAAGGTCGACATACTCGTTGAACTACTCGAACAATGTGATACATTTCTGTGGAGAACTAGGATCTTTACTGCTGCACAACATTACTATTTTGATACAAGAGACTATATGATTGATAAAAGGAAAGGTACCGCCATTCGGTTACACATTTACAACCATACAACTCTTGTCCTCTAACAAGTCAATTTGAACAACTAACCCATAAATTTATGCAAACTGCAAAGCTTCCTCGCGCTTAATGTCGAAGACTTTGATAAGAGCATCTTCTACAACCTGTTTGAAAGCACATACAAACATGGTATGGCTTTAAATTTGTTGCAGACAACAGTTTGTACTAACAAGCATGTAAGTCGGAGAGAGACTAACCTTATCGGGGGTTGAAGCCCCAGATGTGACACCGATTGTGATATGACCCTTGGGTAGCCAGTTCTCCTTTTCAACTAACTCCCCATGCTAAACATGAATTTGCAAGGATCGTGAAATTGTAAGTAATCAAGGAAAGAAAAGGTAGGGTTTATTTTGTAATTGAAAAGTGAACAAAGACGGAAATTGAGACTGGCATTAGAACTGAAATCTGTATGGTAACTTACATTCAGTTTGTAAGCTATTCTGTTTCCTGGACCTATTCTCTGCTCACTATCAATCCAGTAAGACGGAATTCCTCGCTCCTCCGCTATCTCTTGAAGATGAGAAGTGTTGCTAGAATTCCATCCACCAACAACCAACATGAGATCCAGTTTTCCCTCTACTAGCTTGTACATTGCATCTTGACGCTCCTGATAGAATAAGACAAGTTAGAGAACACATAAGTGACAACTAAATGTATACGAGATAAGCATACATAGGTTAGTAAACTTGTTGTATAGAATCGGGACAGGAGTGGATAAAGATGGTAACAAAGGATAAGAATTTAGTTGATAATACCACAAGTAAGCACAGGTGCACTGAAGCAGTAAAACATATAATACTAAACACATTTTACTCCCTAAAATCGACATCCTAGACACCTCAGTAAATCCGACTAGACTTACTTGAGTAGCATCACATATTGTATTGAAACTGAGGAAGTGCTCATTGACGTTTTCAACTCCGTGCTTCCGCATCATAGTTCTTTCAACTAATTTACCTGATAAAAGTAAATTTTAAATAAATATGCTTGACATTTCTAGGAACAGCAATGAATGGTGTTTCAGCAGATAATTTACCAATCTCTTCTGTTTCTCCCTTGAGCATTGTGGTTTGGTTTGCAATCCCAACCTTTAACAGGTCAACATCTGGGTCAAAACCTTCTGAGACTGCATTTTTGAATTTCTGCAGACCAGGAATTGTTACCAATGAAGCTCTGAAATGTATCCCAATATATAATGGTTAAGAAAGTATTGTAATATAATACCTTCATAAACTCTTCTTTGGTTGAACTGGATCCATCAAGTTCACCTCCAAGAATATAGTCACACACGTACATTGCCTGAATAAATAAAGGCAAAAACTTACTCAACATATTCACATAATTCCTCACCCAGCAAATTGCAGAATTGCTGTGAAATGGACATACCTCTGCCATGTTCTTTACAATTATATATTTCCCAGCAAATGATGCTGTCGCTACAGTTTCTTCATGAGCATATTTACCGTGAATGATTGAAGTATAATCGCCTTTTTTGTGCTTGTCAACAACATTCCAAACCTTCAAATGTTGTGCAGCCGATGTATGGATCGAGAGAGTAATTTTGTTAGATGACAAACATAATATTAATTGCAGCACAGCGTTATTGTCAGTATCAGAATGTACAGCAAGGAGAGGGAAAGAAAACCGCTACGATACCTTTGAAACCCATGGGCAAGTTGTATCAACGATTTGCACCTTTTTTTCACTCAATGTCAACATCTCATCCACCGCTGCTCCAAATGCAGGCAAAATCACCACATCACCCTTATCAACCACTTCAAACTGTTTCCTTCCTTCCTCAAGTGGAATATTTTGGACTTCCATCTCCTCCAAACGCTACATGTAGAATTTGAAAATATGTATTAAATTTCTACATTCGTGTAACAATAAAACTAAGAGTTATGCGAAAGGATGGTAACGAACAATCAAGTTTAGAAACTTTTAAACACCAGTCATACACTGAGATGTTCTTTTGTTGGAAAAGATAGCAAGGAAATCCAAAGAATGAATATTTCAAAGTTTCTAGGAAAAGGACGGCAGAAAAGATAAATTTTCAAAGATCTTACAAAAATCCAAGTATTGGTGCAAGACTTTTACTGCTTCCAAACACAATAAGTTGGTCAAAAAGTCTATCCTACTCCATACTCTAGATGGAAACATGATTAGAGTTTAGAAAATAAAAAGATCAACACGATAAAATTTAGAATTCCACAAAATATTAGGGGTGAGAATTGCATTGTTCCCATAGACTGGAAGGTCAAAGCTCTTCATTCCTCATAGTCAATTCACCAGACAGAAAACCACACTCATGGGACCAGGACAGCAACTGGGATACCATCTTGCCAACTTTTCAAATCACAGTTCAGACTGATAAAAAATGCCTAGTTGGGAATGGAAACGAAAATTTAAAATAAAAAACATATCGCCTTTTTCTGGCTGGAGCATGTCATCAATAGATGAATAAAAGAGAGACGTCAAAGCACACTAGTCAGTAATAAACCAGTAATGGAAAATTTGAACTTCCTCGACAAATAAGATGCATGATTCTGGACCTCCCATTATTCACACATACCAGAGGAGGGGTAAAAGAGGAAAGTTGGGAATTAAAGAGAATGTTGGCACAGAAAGAATTGTGACATGAGGTGGGAACCATCGGCAAGAGGTCTATGAAGGTTTTGGGAAATCATTTTGAGGTGATGTGGAAAGCCTTTGAAGCTTTTGGAGAAGCGGAAGCTCTCGAATACTGTCATATCTTTTTCTTGTGTTTTATTTCTTCCTTCTTCTACTTGTCACAGTGTTCTTGTTTCTTTTTGGATATTTGAACTATCTTGTAATTGTTGGCTGCTTCCTTTCTCTGAGTATCATAAACAGAGTTTATTGCCTCTGTAAGTGTCCTTGTTGGGTATTTTCTGTGTGAAGGGAACTTGATACCTAACAGGTTCAGTCAGACAGAAAGGGGAAGATCCCAGAAAGGGATAAAATTGAAAGTAGAACAGATCCTAACAACTCGTCATTGGACAATAAAATATTACACAAAGCTTTAACTCCCCCCCCCCCCCCCCCCCCCCCCCCACCAAATAGAACACAATAAGCATCATCAAGTTTACCAGAGTAAGATTCATTTCTAAATTTAAAAAATCTAAAGAATCAAGCCCTAGAAACAAATCAAGACCTTGTTAACAGTTGGATTGTGAATGATCTCATTAGTTAACCAGATTTTCTCATCAGGAAATTGTTTTCTCGCTTCATAAGCAATCTGAACTGCTCGCTCGACTCCCCAACAAAATCCATATGCTTCCGCCAGTTTTACAGTAACATCTCCCCACGTATACTCAAATCCATTTTCTTTGAGAGTCTTTATGATATCACCTGAAATTCAAACATAGAATTAGAAAACACAAGCTTCCTTAAAAAACTTATTTTCATAAAAATAGGTTGAAAATTCAAATGATAAGCCTTTACCCCCTTCTTTTTTTTTTATTTTTAATTTAGTTTAAGGCCTTGAGAAGCCAAGTCGAAAGACTAAAAATTCTTCAGGGGCAGGTAATAAAATATTCTCTGACATGCAAAAGAATGAAAACAAAGAATTCATAGATCATTTTCCTAATTCAATCAGAAATCTAAAAGATTCAAGTCGATCGAGGCTTACTTGTATACTCGCGATTCATGAGCGCCAGAGTCTCGTCCTTGTAACCAAAGCCTTTGCGGTTGTAGTTGTCACTCTTTGTCAAGTTCCTCCGGAACACCTTGGCGTCAAAATCTGAATCCACGGCCGCGGAAGAAGAAGAAGAAGAATCGCCATCGCATCTCACGGACATAGGCTTCCTGTAACGGAGTGATCGAACGGCGGAGGAATTCTCCGGCAAGGCTGCATCCGTACGAGTGGGAAGACGATAAAGTTGCATAGAGAACGCCATGGAAGATAGTAAATTGAGAGCTCAATTTCCAGTCGCAAGCTCGGACAAAAATGGCCCCTTCTTCTTCTTCTTCTTCTTCTTCTTGCTCCATTTATCTCAAACTCAACAATGTCCTTTTGTCTTCTTCTTCTTTTTTTTTTTTTTCTTTTTTTCTTTTCTTAAATTGGTAAGAATTTTTTCAAACTTTACTTAAAACTTTAATAGTATGAAATTGGTAACAGTTTACTGTCTAATTATATATAAAAAAAATCATCGAATAAAAAAAAACTTCATGAAAATTTTAAAATATTTTTTATAATTGAGATTACATTCTTACAAACTTTTAGCCACACGTATTCACATACTAACTCCGTGAAGAATTCCAAGTTTTCTGAAATTTTACTTGGTTTATCAAAGGTGTTTATAAACTCTCTTTATCCTTTTTTTTTTCTATGTATCATTTTGAAAATTTTGAATTCTAAACATTGAAAAAAATTGTTAAAGGTTATTTATTTTAGTTTCCATGACCCTCTTCAAAAACAGATAAAATCATTTATAAGGCTAATTTCTAAAAAACATAAAATTAAAAATAATATGATTATAAAAAGATCTTAACAGTTATTAACTATGGAATCTAGTTTAAAATATAAATTAAACGGTGAAAAGAAAAGTATCATTAAAATATTAATTTGGTCTTCATATATTTTTGTATTTAGCTTGTGTGGTTTCAAATGTTCAAATTTAATTCCAATGAAATTTTATTATAATTGTTTTTAATCATAGTATTGGCGTTTAGTCACGTGGAATGATTTGAGCCTAATTCGAGGATCATTGGCAGAATTACGATAAAGTACATGGTTTTTCTTTTTTCTTTTTTCGTTTTTCTTTTTCTTTGGTTGTTGGCTTTGTAACGCCATTCCTTGCATACCATTTTTGCCTTCTTGGTTTGGGCTTTCCACGCGCTTCTCTTAGCCATGTTTGCATGATAGGTTTCGTTTTGTCATAAGATTTTAAATAGATACTTTAACAAATACCAAATTAAGAATAAATAATTATAAATAAAATTACCATACATAAACACCGTAAACTATGCAGGATAAAGACAATGTAAAGCTGAAGACTTCTTGACCACAAAAGCATTGTGTGCAAATACAGTGTGCATGCAATATCATTCTAACTACGGTAAACATGTAAGAAAGCGGCAATTTTTAATTCATAGTCTTGTTTTCTTGCCTTCATGATTAAAAGAAAATCAAATACCACGTTTAGAACATTATAAACATTACCTCTAGGTCATTAGACTTAACAAAGATATTCAAAAAATTAATCGAAAGAAACGCTTTTAAGTCTAGAGTATATCTTCATCGCTTCAAAAAGCTCTACTTCCTTACAACAAAAACAAACTTAAATGTAGTCAGACAAACACACCCCAAGATACATAACTAAATAGAGAGAAACTAGGAAGCTTAGGGACTAACCTTTAATTTAACTTAATCGTTATTGCTTAATTTTAATACTGTATCAATCCATCTATAATTTACATGCATATAAATTTGTTTCCATAATAAATTTATGGATTTACAACGATTTAATATCGTGGGTTAAATTATTAATCCGTTCAAAAGTTTAATTTAATGAGTTGGAATAAATTTAAATTAAGATTTTTTTCTAACTGAACTGAAAAAATATTAATATTTTATTTTTTAATCGTGTATTTTGAAAAAGAACATTTTATTTCGTCTTTATTTACCTTTATGGTTATAAAACCTTTGTATTTTATCGAACAAAACTAAAACATATAAAAAAGGGAAAAAAAGATAACAAAACCATTGAAGTAAAATTTGAATAGTAATTGAGATACTTTTTTCTACGATGATCGAAAGTTTAATATTCTATCACTTTAATTGAACAAAAAAAACTAAATGACACATCTTTTTGCACTAACTTAACTAGTTTTTTAGAACACTAAATAGTACACATGTACTTCAAAGTGAACATAAATATATATATACACACAGAAGAACAAACTTAGAGTTGTAGGTATGTATATATTCATTTATCTTTATATTATGGAAACGATACTTCACATGTTCAAAATGTTGGTGTGGATTTGGTATGTGGAGTAATTACAATGAATAATTTCATGGACTAACTAAGGAATTATCTGTCACTGTTTAATATATGGAAATCTCCAGCGATTATACATTACTTCCATTTCAGTAAAGTTAATTACTAATTTAATTAATGGCACGATTCGAAGGACAGAATGGACATTTGCCATTTTTATGGAAAGCGCATCTTTGTCTTTTCAACTGATAGCATAGCAAAATTCTTGCTTACTTTGCTTTGCACATTAACCTATTAGTCTCAATCGATCCATTAAATTTTGAATTTTTCATCCATGTTTCTTTCGTTTTATTTCAATTTATATTTTAAGCTAATTGACATGCGAGTGTTACTAAAGAAACAGAAGGTTCAAATTTACTATTTCGATTTTAGTGAAAAAAGTGATGGGCTTTGTGTTTATTTACCATGTTTTCTTTTGATTGATGTTTCATATCAATTATGTGCATGTGAAATAGACTCACTCTTGGTAAATACATTTTAAAAAGCACTTTGGTTTATGTGAACATAATAATAACACACCTGATTTGGGGTATTATTGTTCACACCAGATTTAGACAAACAAAATTTAGTTGGTAAAAATGAATGGTTTTATTAATTTATCATACATGTGTTACCGTCTCTAATTTTTATCCTATAAAGTTTTCTCTCAAATGCATAAATTTCAATACTTAAGCTTGTTGATCTTCTTAGATGATTGACCTTTAAACTTGATGATTTTCACCTATGATCGATTTTTGGATTTATTAATTTCTTAAGAATCGGTCTTTGGGTTTGTTATCCTTTTTAGGGTAGCTAACGTAGAAAAATAACCAACTAGTTTCCAAATATTTGAGAAAATCAATCTTCATTTTGTAGATGACAAAAAATCAATCAACTTGTTGAAGTTTTCAAATCTTTGAAATAGTCAATTTGTTGAAGTATTTCAAATACTTGAAAAAATTAATCATCTTTGAAATTATTTAACCTATTTTAGGTAGTTGATTAGAAAAGTATTTCAATTTTCAACGTGTACAGCCGCAGCATATAGGAGTACGGTCGAACCAATGAGAGTCACAAATACTTTGATTTCAAAATTCCGTTCCTTTCCTACGTGATCTCAACTTCACACCCACAATTATCAACATTTAATATTCGACAAAAACACAAATCAATAAAATTAAATTAAACTTAAAATCTGTCGATTTTGAAGCTTATTAAATTTTAATTTTCATACTTACTATAAATCTTAAATTCAATCTCTAACTATGTTAATTTTTTATATTGTTTTCATTCCAAAATATGAAAATATGTTGGTCAAATTTCATAAAGTAAAGTAACTGCTTACTGGTCCTTCACAAACATCACAAACTTGTCCGTAATTTCCCGTATGTGTCCTAACAAAACATAAATTAAAAGAAAAAAATCGAATGCAAGCTATTGTTTTAGTCGGTTTCAAAAGTTACATTTTAGTTCTTGTTTGCTTGGTAGAAGTTTTAAAAATAGTCTTTCAGTTAACTTGACCGATATTTGACTAACAAATGATATGTGATAAACAAATTTTAAAAGAGATGAACAACTTTACAAATTTTTATATTATTATTATATATTCATTCGTTCGCTTTTATCTTTCTCTCTTTCTTTTAATTTTGACGATCAATTTAGCTCTCTCTTAGTTTTAAATACACACTACTTCCTGACTTTAATATGCTAATTAAAGGCGAAAAATACTTATTTCAGAAAATTTGTTTATTATTTTTTTTAGGGTTTGAATATCATTAAAATTACTGAAAATTTTAGTAGTGTTAAAAAAATGGAATTATAATTATAAATTGAACTTGAAATTGCGGAAACAAAATAAGGTTGGAATAACAAATCAGACTCAAAAGGTTTAATTTAACATTAGTTATGGATTACATTATAGATTAAATGTTCAAAATCAATAAACATGACTTGATTTGGTTTTGATAAGGATCGTGTCAACCTCAATATCATTCAACCAGCTGAAGTATAAATTTTCAAACAAAAGATTAAAGGTTAAAGTTTTTTTATTCCAATATAATGTTGAACTTAAAGAATGGAAACAAAAAGGATCAATTGAAGTATTTTGATATTTATATGAAAGAGGAAACGACCTGTCATAAGTTAAGTTTGATGGTTTCAAACTTTCTTCTATTGCTCTAATGATGTCTTCTTCTTCGTCTTTGCTTTCTTCTAAACTATTGTACGAAGAAGAAGCTTCATCTGAATTGTTATGATTAATTAAAAAAAGGGACAAAAATGGTAATGAGTTGGGTGAATTAAAAAATAATTGCTTTCTCATATGTAGAGAAAAATAAATATAATTTTATTTTGAAGATATGGTGTATTAAAATTTATACCATAAACTTTCAATTTTATTGAATCGAATAGATAAACTTGCATATACGTTTTAGTATTTCTTTTATCTTCCAATACAGTTTTATTTGAAAAATGGTGAATGAACATCTATTTGAAAATGATGCTAGACAGCAAGATGTTTAATGAAATTAATGAATTTTGGGAGATGTATTTGATAATCTATCTTGTACCTATTGTCGTTTCATACCTGAAGTTCTAGAAATTATTAACTTTTAGATATTTTAACTTTGAACAAAAAATAAATAAAAAAACAGATAAGATTTAACGAAAAAAAATTGGAAGTAAGAATTGCAATATATATATGGAGGTTGAAGGTTCAATTTGTAAAGTAAAAACTTTTAAGGTGAAAATGGAGACAGGTGCCATTTTTTCTCTAATATTGGGAGAAAAATAACTTTAGCTTTATTTTGAAAATAAATGTAAAAAAGCATACTATTTGCAAATAGAAAATACTTTTAGATAGTTTAGAAAACTCTTTAATATCAAGTTATCAACTTATATATATATATATATATATATATATATATAAAGAGAAAATCTTTATAAAAGAGAGGGGAAAAAGCTCTAAAAGAATATTTTTAAAAATGATTATATACCATAAAAAATACCAAAATGGAAAAAAAAAAAAATAAAACAACCTGCGGCCCAAAATGACCGTTTTGTTTGTGGAGATGGAGAAGAGAGAGCTGGACAGCACAAGCTATATCATCAATTTCGTCTTCAAGCACACTTTCTTCCTGCATTCACATTTTTTATGTAAAAAAAAATATCAATATATATACACAAAAATTGAAAAGAAAAAAAGAAAAAGGAAAGGAAAAAGGAAATATACCATGGGTTTATGGATTTAGCACATAAATGTGAAAAATAAATATTATAAAAAATTATCTAAATTTGGGGAAATTGTAAAAATATATGGAATATATGTAGAGAAGAGACCTTATAATTATCAGGTTGTGAGGTGAATTTATAGTTTATATGTATTTTATATTGCAAAAAAGTGGGTAAATGAATATAATTGATTAATTAAAAACTTGTTTGCACGCTGGGAAGATAATTAAGTATTATCGTTAAAAAAAAAGAAGAAAAGAAGCATTTAGTAATTTTATATAGGGTAGTAATTTGAATTTTAGGCATGCTCTCAATTGGAGTGCATTTGCTTTTAAGATGAAACCAATTTTTCTTTTCTAGAAATACACACGTAATATTTGATACCGTCTTTTTTTCCACAACTTGAAAATCAAGAATATCTCTTGGTTGAGAAAGCTAGATAACAAACGAGGTTACTCAATAATTAGATTATTTTTAGGTAAGGATTTGGTTTGTTGAACACACCCTATTTTTGTTCAATTTGATTCATTTGTATGACAGACTTACTAGAACACCGAAACAATGATATTATAAAGAAAGGATCTCAAAGGTTTGTAAAATTAAAATTGGCCCATGCAGGTCTCGAACCTGCGACCTTCGCGTTATTAGCACGACGCTCTAACCAACTGAGCTAATAGGCCAATTTATGTTTAATACTGCTTCTAAATTCAAACTTAGAAACCTTACTGTCTAAATTCTGTTTTAAGTTTTCATATTCAATATGTTCGGTAAGTACATATTTGACTAACGATCTCAATTATATTTTTAAAAGCTGTCTTCGGATTCTATGATCTAAAAGTGCAAATTCTGAAAATAAAAATTGTAAGTTTTATTTTTATCCAAAATTTGAATTTTAATACTTTAAATGCAAAATTATATTAAATAGAGATAAAAGCATTTAAAAATATAATATGTTGTATTATAAACTCAATTCGATCTATTCAAAATATATATATATATATATATATGATGTATTATATTTTAAATTAGGTTAAACTTAAAATTATTTTAAATTTTAATTATAAAAGATAAGACCTAAATTTAATTTATTCCAAACTATTGAGACCAAAGATTTAATATATCCTATAAAGTATATAATATTACATAACGTGTTCGTAAGTAAATTAATAATAATTTATTATCAACTAGTATTTAGTGGATAACTACACCTAGTTTACAACAGTTTAAATTAGAATTCAATTTATGAATTTTGCTAATAAACACATATTTGAAAACAAAAAATACAACTTTGATTTCATTTAATCCCTTATTTTCGACTATCAAATAGTTCGTAATTTTTTTTTCAAATTCTGTTTTAATATTTAAATTTAGTTTACATATTTTCAATAAATCTTTAAATTAGTATTATTATTATGGTAAAAGTTAATATTGCTTGAACTTGAAAAATATAACAATAATAATAATTTTTGTCAGAAAAAGAAAAACAATATGAATATGTTTAAAAAATTTATAGATGAAATACTAATCAAAGCTACATTTTAATTATTTTATTGTTTATAATAAAAAATAGTAGAAACTAATTTTGAGTTTTACTGAAAATACATGAATTACATTTAGATCTATAGATTAAAATAGAGCAAATCTCAATTACACGAACCAAAAGGGTACTTTAACCCAAATGGAAAGAACGTATGCAAAATTTAATCTGGTTTTAAAGGGTATACGTACACGTTTAAATCTGAATACCCTAAGGATTACTTCATTTTAAAAAATAAAAAATAAAAAAATCTCTTGGAGGCATGACTATAACGAATTATATTTAAATTTCATGTAACCGACCAAATGAAGTATACTCAACTAATCAAGGGATAATAGTTTGAATTTCCCCTACCCAACTGTTGTTGAACTCGAAAAAGGAAAAGAAAAAACAATGAGTAACTTCCTTTAAATTGTGTCAAATTGTCACCATTGAAGCACAAAACTGCAAAAATAATCAAATATGAATCGTAATGTATAAAGCCGCAACAATTTAATGCGCAGAGTCAAAAACTAATGGTCAGGAAAATTAACAGTTTTTTTAAAAAAAAAAAAAAAGAAAAGGAGACACAGGAAGATTAACAGTTTAATGGAACTATGATTGGTTTTAATGTACAATTCATCAAACAAAAATGGATACAATAATAATACTTTCTAGCAATTCAGCTCATCAACGTCGGTTCTGAACATGTAATCTTCACCCTCTAGCTCGTCTTGAAGTAAACAGATTGATGGCTCATCAAACCTCTCACCCTCACCTTTATCACTAGGCAATCGCCTTCCCTGGTATCATCGATTTCATTATTGGTTTCATTTAACATCTCAGAAACGAAAGATATACATGAACTTTTGTTACCATTGCTGAAACATACATAATCAAGTCAAGAATGAACAAACATACTCAAAAGTAGTAGCTTTTCCAGAAAGAATTCACATGTAAACTCGCAGGGGAGACGGTTATCTTATACTCAAAAAGATAACCGTCTCCCCTACGAGTTTACATGTGAATTCTTTTTGGAAAAGCTACTACTTTTGATCGACACAAAAACCCAAACTCAGGTCATCGAACATCCAATATATGGCTCACAAGAGGAATCAAATCCTTCTGGTCTAAACTACGCGCTAGGCTTCTATAAAAGGATACCTAAGTACGGTTCATAATTTATAAGTCTATCAAACAGATGGTTTCCAGATATTTGATAAGGTAATAGGGTCACACTTCGAAACTGCTTGAAAAGGTAAATACGGGGTGTTTGGAACACAAACACCAAACTGATGAGAATGCTAGGCCTCTGGCACTTCTTCATTGTGAGGAGAAAAGGTTACAAACAGCAATTAGCTGTTAGTTAAATCAGTCTGTAGAGAACATATGTTGGGCATTTGTGTTGGTCCTATACAAAATTTTTGGTTTTGTATTTTCTATTTTGGCCTAGAATGTGAGGTCAGTGAGTTCATGAGCACTAGAAGAGGTCAGTGTCCATTATTGTTGTATTTTGGCCTAGAATGTAACAAAAGTGAGTTTGAGTGATCTCGAACAGCTTCATGGTCATTGTTCTTAGGATAGGCCCTAAATAATGATTTATTGCACAAAAACAAGAACATCTGTGCTAACCTTACGCAAGGTATAGAGGAAGTAGTGAAATCCATCGCCAAAAGTACTGCACTCAAATGACCATGTAAATTCTGGAGCACTAAATAAGGGACGCCTGAAATGCGGCTGGAGAGGAAACAGATCATATTAGATATGAGTAATATAAAAGCCAAGAAGGAATTTGATTTCCAAGAATTTCATACTAAAACCTGGCCAAATGTAACTGAGACAAAAATGCCATCTTTCTTCAAAACCCTATGAACACCTTCCAGCATTGCCATGACCTTCGCTCGCGTGGATGGTTGAGGATTCCATGGGTCACCACCATCCACGAACAGAACATCCTTCCAAGTTATGAACAACAGAAGAAATGATAGATTAATACAGCAAATGCAAATTCCAATATCTGTAGGTAAAACAAAACTGCAACAAGTTGAGTAGTTACCATGGTTCCTTTCTCGACAACGACATCAAAACACTCATTGCCAAAAGGCATGTCTAGCATGTCAGCTTCTAGCACCTTTATTTCTGACAATAGAGGTAATTAGAGAGAAAATGAATAAGTTGAGAAAAAGCACTCAGTTTTTAATGTAAAGAAGATGAAACAAGGATCAACCATTTCATCTAAACTACAAATGTTCTATAGCTAGTTAACATAAGCACAACTCCACTGACATGAAAACATGTATCTTCGATCAAATCTTCCACCATACATATTGTTGAATGTTAAAAAACATTGTTCTATAGCTACAAAGCTAAAGCGCTTGTAAAACGTAGTTTTACCTGCCCAACAGCACAACCATCTGTCCATGTCCAAGGTAATTCTACTACATTATATAAGATCTAGTTTCACTTTACATATATGATTGTAGAATAATGTTCTTCTAGTCTAGACTTGCGGTTCATATTTGATTTCAACCCATGAGAAGTAACAGAAAGAAGTGCACATCCCACCGGGACTGACAATCAAGCCAAACACAAGAAAAAGCATCCCCCACTACAAAGAATATGAAAAGAAAGACAGAACCGAATGCATATTTTGATGAAGACCACGAGCTCACCTTTCATACCCTTCAAACGTAAACGTCTTTGCATTTTCTCGACGGCAACAGCAGACAAATCAATGCATGTTATATGAGTTATTCCATCGTTGTACAATTCCTCAGAAAGTTTCGAATTTCCACTACCCAATTCCAATACCTAAAAAGATTAAAAAAAAAAAAAAAAACTCAATGCCATCACCAAGAAAGCGAGATTATTACGGTGAATGTTCATTCAAGCAATCAAAACAATCATAAAAGGTTCGAAAACCGACGGACGATGACGTTCCAAGCTACCTGATAGTGGCAGTCAGGTTAGTAAAAATATCTAATCAAACTATGCAGCAGAGAGAGAGAAAGGGAGAGAGAGTACTGATGAATCAGGTTTGAGAAGAGGAAGTATGAGATGACGAAAATGAGAATAATCCTTAAACCATTCATAATGCTCTTCCTTAGAAAAACGCTCGTCCCTGAAACATACACATCATCATCAGAAGCTTGCGAAAATTAAATCAGAAGCAGAGACGAAAGAGAAGAACAATGACCAGTATTTAGGATCAAGGTAAGCCAAAGCAGTTGCAGGAGCAACGCTTTCATTGTGTGCGGATTTGGTATTTTGGTTCGTACCCATATGAACTTTCTCAAATGAATATTGAAGTCGGATGATCAATCCACTCCCTTCTTCGATTGCAAATTGCAATAAAGTGGAAATGGGTATAGAGAAACCCTAAACCACTGATCTTCAATTGGGCCTTTGGTTGTTGGATGTCAGATCGGTTCAAAGGGGCGCACAGTGACGTTTAATGGGCTTTCAGTCCCGAGAGATGTTGACCAATTTTACTTTGTCGTTAAAGAAAATCTCATTTCTGATGAATATGTGAATGGAGAAGACGAGAATTTGAATGCTGACAGACCTTCATCATCATTGGATTATAACAGTAAAAACCCAAATCCAAAAGTTTATGAAAACCAACATAATTTCAACTGACTTTACATTCATCATTGGTCGATTTTCAAAAGAATTTCCCAATTGATTTCTTCCCATTTTTATCGAACACCATTGATTGACTTCTGTTCAGAGAAAACGTAGTGGTATTTTGGAAAAACCCAATATAGTTCAAAAACCAGAATGAAGCTAATGCCAACAAAATTGTAACTTTGATAGAAATTACAGCCAAAACAATAAGCAACTTGGAGGTTGCAAAAGCACATTCAACAGTGTCGTCTATGGAATCTGGACGGGAAAAATTAATAAATGTTCTTCAGACACAAAAGGTTGGTATTATTACATATAAAGATGTATATACTCTGGCGGTATCACCCCTCATCAATTGTTTGTCTCTGTCCAAATTGTAACTAGCAGAAAACTGAAAGCTCTTTCTTTAAGATTTTCAAAGAGATGGCGTTGGAGAGGCCGGAGGCTTCAAATCCTCATACCTGGTTTGATCAAATATAAAATGAGAAAACATGACTGTCTACCTTTTACCCTTTCCTAATCACTAACATAGAATTCACTTAAATTTTTGGTGTTCAACCTCGATCTATATGCTAAACAAAAGCTAACCCTATCAGCTGGTCGAAGTTTTGTATAATATAACATGCAACTTTTACAGAGAAATCAACTAAGGCAGTGTTGTAAGGGCCTTTTGGGGTTTTCCTTAGTTTGGAGTATGCCTTCTAGCAGATGTTTTACTATTGCACCCTTTGTAGCTGGTTTCTAATTATCCAGCTCTGTTCATTAGCTAGGCAGCCTATATAAAAGGCTCCTCTTTTTTACTTCAGCCTTGATGAGTTCATAATCATTTTTTCAAGAATTCTCCCAGACACCGACTCTCTTATATCAGGAACATAAAAGAACTAGGAAGGAACTTACATGGTAAAAGGTGACAGCGGTTGTTGTTTCTTCGGCTTGGGAAGATGTGCTTCACTCTTTGAGTCTTCTGCCTCTGGAATCGCCGATGGGCTGTTTATGGCATAGGTAGCAGGTTGAGGTGGACCGTTTGAGGTAGATGCTGAAGAAAATGATAGGGAAGGTACACTAGGAGATGGTGATGTAGGAGGCTTTAAATCTTCATATCTGGAAGAAATAATATGAAGTGCAAGATCAGTAAGATGATACAAAGTAATGAAATCAGAATGATAAAAAATCTTGTCATCCAGTGAGCAAATATAGGAATATTGGAAGTGGAACTCTATATCCCCTCAGGACTTTGCATGTGGTTGTTGATTCTAATGCAAGCAGTGGCAACGAACTTGCAATGACGTTCTTTCTTTGGACCACAGAGTTTCACTATAAACTTCATTAATATAAGACACTTACGCTATATAAGGGGAGAGAGGTTTCAATGTCGCTGCTTTTTCAGGAGCAGGTGCAGGTGGGGGATTTGCCTCAGCAATCTCAGAAGACGCCTCTACTGAACTAGTTTGAGCACTAGATGAGACTCCTTGGACAACATTTAAATCTATTTTCCCAACAGGTGCAGCTGGAGTAGGAGATGTTGGAGGTTTTAAATCCTCATACCTGGCAGAAGACACAATGTAAGATAACTATTAACTGCCAAGGATAATATACAATTTTCACAGAACCTACGGTCTTGGAAAATTCATGGACAGAAATAACAATCTTTCTTCAGTGTTTATCATCTTTGGTGTGAATCAAAATCAGTCATAAGAGGACAAGATAATCATATATATACTGGAGAAATAACCTACCAATTTGGACTTCATTTATCATTCTTACTATCTTATTAGCTGTTAACCTAGGCATTTGAGCATGATGACTTGAACATTTGTTCTGCATATGGAGAAAAAGAAAAGTTCAAGAAATATAGACCAGCCTCTTCCGCTTCCCTATTGTCTTACGCAATGTAGGGTGATGATGACTGTTTTGTAGCATTTGCTACTGCTAATTCCTTTTCCTTTCTGATGTTCAACTGTTCTGATGAAACACTTTGAGATGGTGGCTGTTCTGTCACATTTTCTTCGGCTGACTCCTTTTCTTTGGCAATACTCGACTGTTTTGGAGATGAATCGACAGTTTGTGCAGCACCATATTCCTAGCACAGATCCAGCAAGTATCTAATTTCATGAAGTATTTGGAAGATCATTTGTGAATAGAAACACGTTTTGGATTTCCCATCTAGTTAATTATAAAATATGCAAAAAAATAAGGGTGGATAAATTTGAAAAAACTGACAAGAAGAGCAGTCAATTAGACTAGACTCAGTTAGTGTTGTTCTTTTTAAAGGAAAATAAAGATTGGTTTTAGATTTTTAATCAGCAAGGAACTTGATTGGTTTACTTTTTATTTATTTACCTAAAAAAAAAATCAATTTCGGTAAGGTTGTTGATTCAGGTTTTTGAATAATAAGTTTGATAAGAATGCTATTAGGATAAAATTGGGGACATTATTAGGGGATTAAGGAGACGTTAGAAATTAGTTAGAAAATTTGTTAGGGAGATTTGTTAAACACAGTATGAGCGGGAAAGGATAGAAGTAGATAATTGTTTGGTGGCTTTAAGCTTGAATAAGAATACTCAAGAGAGGGAGAGTCATTGCTAGTTTAGACCTCTTAGGTTTTCTCGTGGTTCTTGTAAATTTCATATTTCAATATTATTTCAGTTCTATGGTTCAGTCACAGTTTCCCAATCAGTCTCTGGTGATAAACTAACTGCAGCAGGGCAAAAACATACGCATAACCTCCAAGATATATGAAGTAATCAAGAGGATAATTTTAATAATAACTTCGGTGCTGAGTTCAAATGTACAAGCAAATTTAAATGATATTCTTAAATACATATGAAGCTGTTCTGACAAAATTGTTCTCTGCAGGTTATCATGAATTGTTAAAACTAAGAACATAAAATGAGTCTATGTTTTAGAAAAATGAAACATTGTATGAATTCTTATGAGGAATTTCTAACCCTTCTACTTACAGAAACAACTGACCTTCTCTGGGAAACCATTTGCAACTTTAGATGGTATTTTTCTAAGAAGATCCTCCAGGGAAATCAATGGTGCAGTTGTCTCAGCAATTACTTCTAGCACTTTATAGTATGAAAGATCAGGATTTTTTGCAATGCATGCCATTAGCTCTGCAACCTGAAATGAAAAATAAAATTATCTCTTTTTTCTCTTTATTATTATTTTTTTTCTTTTTTCCTGTAAGAACAAGCACAAGGTTCTGAAACCTACAGTAGTTCCATAAAGAAAAGGCAAAGTACATACACCAATGGGAGTGCCAAACTACATATACCTATGTTGAGTGCTGACTTTATATTTGGTAAAAGTCATGTGACTCAGCTCAAAGGGCCTATAGTAAATTAGAGGTCCACGAAAATTGTTTTTCTTCATTGGTTAGTTTCTAAGTAGGTCGTAATGTTGAGTTTTGAGAGAAAATTATACATAAAGGTGTGCATCTGCTATACACTAACAGTCAAATTTTTTAATCAATCTCATAAAGATTTTCTTAACGATCCTCCCTACTATAATTGTTTTTCATGCTTAATACAGAACCTGGTACCCTTCTTTAGTGCAATAGGCAGATCAAGAGATGGATCATACTTACTGATATTTTCTTAACGATTCTCTCTAGTTTCATTTTCAGTAACTCTTGCACTGACTTCATTCTCATCATTACTGCCCCTTCCATCCAGGATGACCTCGGTATAAACATTACCATGTTCACCTATATTTTTAGGAATAGCCGTCTTGGACCTATCACTTTCACTCATTTTACTGTCAATATGTGAGTCAATAGAATCAGTCATACCTTGATCTCGTGAAGGTTCAAAATCTTCAATCTTGGACCGGAGCCAACTGATTAGCAGAAGACCTAACTTCCTTTCTAAGATTCCTCCTATAGTAGGTTTTCCAATGAACTTGATTCGTAGGCAGGACTTTGTTGTGAGGCTCTGGACTTGGTATGATAACAAGAGTAGAATTGGTAGACTCTACGGATATTACTCGGTTAGAGTTAGACTCTTCACTCTCACTCTCCCTTTAAAGTAGGCTAACGGGAAAGAAAGGACGGTTCTCAAGAAAGGTAACATCCATGGAGACAAATTACTTACGAGAAGACGAATGAAAGCATTTATAGCCTCGTTGATGCAGATGGTAACCAACAAAAACACATGTCTGGGCTCGAGGGGTAAACTTAGATGGGTTAAGACCATGGTTATGAACATAGGCGGTGCACCTGAATACTCGAAGAGGAACATCAGAAATGAAGCGAGTAGAGGGATATGACTCTTTAAGACACTCTAAGGGGTCTGGAGATATAGGACATGAGAAGGCATTTAGTTGATAAGATGGGTTGTAATGAGAATAGTATCGCCCCAAAGATAGGAAGGAAGGGAAGTAGACGACATAAGAGAACGAGCGACTTCCAAAAGGTGACAGTTTTTGCGTTCGGCTACCCCATTTTGTTGGGGGTGTAGG
Organism: Cucumis melo; assembly: GCF_025177605.1. Lineage (NCBI taxonomy): Eukaryota > Viridiplantae > Streptophyta > Magnoliopsida > Cucurbitales > Cucurbitaceae > Cucumis > Cucumis melo. The sequence continues at coordinate 63,722 of NC_066857.1, forward strand.
CACAGGAACTTTGGTGGATAATACCTTTGGAGGGCAAAAACTCATTGAGGGTGTTGTTTTGGAACTCACGACCATTGTCACTTCGCAAAATAGCAATATTTGAATTGAACTGCGTTTCTACAGTGTTATAGAAGTCCCTAAAGACAGAGGTGATCTTAGATTTGTCAGAGACAAGAAAAACCCAAGTAAGACGGATATGATCATCAATAAAGATTACGAACCACCGTTTCCCAGATGAGATAATTATCTTGGATGGTCTCCAGACATCACTATGAACGAGGGTAGGTTGGTTTGTATGGTTGTGAAGGAAAAAAACCCGATGTTGTTCAGCCCGAATACATATGTCACAAGGTAAGGTACCCACATCAAGTTTAGAGAGAAGTTGAGAAAATAAATGTCACATATTGGAAATTAGGGTGGCCTAAACGAAAATGCCACAGCATACAATCTTCTTCAGAAGTAGTAAAATAGGAAGATAAAAGACTAGTCCTAGCAGTGCTACTAGAAGAGGTGTCATCATCAAGGAGGTAGAGTCCCCTAATATGCCGAGCAATGTCAATCATCTGCCAAGAACTCAAGTCCTGAAAAGAGACAGAATCCGATAAGAATATTGCTTTATAGTTTAACTCATGAGTAATCTTGCTTATAGATAGCAGATTATAAGAAATTTTGGTCACATGTAAAACATTATGTAAGGAGAGTCCTATACTGGGAGAAATCTTCCCCTTCCCAACAATGAGGGCGAAGGAGTCATCTGCAATTCTAATTGTTTCGTTGCAAGCACATGGAATATAGGACACAAATGTTTAGAGGAACCAATGGACTCACTCATATACGCCCACCCTGTGTTCTGTTTGTCGTTGAGAGAGAGTTTCTTACCTCCTGGGGGACGAACATGTAACTTTCAACATGTTCCTTGGTATACCATTGTTTTTTGCAATGCTCACAGACAGGAATCGGTTTTCCATTGTGCTTGTCATTGCCACTGGTAGAGAATCGCGCACTAAAAGCAACAGAGTCAATAGTAGGAGTTGCCGAAATGCTCATAGCACTTGTACGATCCTCCTCGAAGCGGATTTGATAACAGACTTCCACCAGGGATGGAATTGATCTCTAGCCTAGTATACACCCTCGAACTACATTAAACTTAGGATTAAGACCAGTAAGAAAGTCATAAATCTTGTCAATTTCTTCAATTCTAAAGTATTGCAAACCATCATCGGGGCTGGTCCAGACTAGTTCTCTACATAGATCAATTTCCTGCCAGATAAGAGAAAGCTTATTAAAAAAGGATGTGACATCCATGGTTCCTTGCTTGCATTCATGAACTTGATTCCTTAGCGTGTATAGACGAGAGGCATGCTAACGTTTAGAATATAGTTCCTAGGTTGAGTCCCAAATATCCTCAGCAATTGCAGCATACAATAAGGGTTTTCCGATCTGTGGCTCCATACTATTGATCAATGTGGATCAAAGAAGAGAGTCCTCTCCCTTCCAGTATGGTTTCTGTGGGTCTCCCGGTGGAGGACGAGGTATTTCTCCTGTCAAAAAACCAAATTTATGTCGTCCTTCAAGGACCATTTTCACTAACTTAGACCATGAGAAATGGTTATTGTCGTTCAAATTTTCCCTGAAAAATATTATGCAGACTGTGCCACTGTATTAGTCACATAAGAAGAGGATAAAGTGTACATCGATATAGGTGTATGAAGGTCATGACCCAGAGTGTTGGATGTCGCCCCTAAGGTAGCCTCAATTGCTGCAATCTGTTGTCAAAGTCTTTCTAGTTGTTAGTGACCTATACCGAAGAAGAAGCGGAGGCTTGCACCTTAGGGTTGGAATGTGTTGAAGACTCATCAACCTCAAATGTTGAGTGAATTTTAGGGTTCCTAACATCGGTATGGTAACTAAGGTCATTGGGTGAAAGGACATACAAATTTGACTACAGAAGCGGTGGTGGCCAATCGGAATTAGGTGGCAGCACATGAATCGGCACGTGGGGGACACTACAGGTCGCAAATGAAGACAAGGGTGGCACAGCTAGGTCGCTTGGCGGTGTCTGAACAGGATGGGCCAGCGTGTAGGTGGTTCCTGGCGACGCGGATGATGAAAAAAGCTGCGGAATTAAGTTTCCCGCCGTTGTCCGAAGATGGCAGAACCATTCATTCATGGCGGCACTGATCCAAGCATCGACGGTGGTGCTTGTACCGACGGCTCTCCTCTGCTTGGTGTCCAAGGGGTGTGTTATCTAGGGTTTGATCACTATCTCACTCTGATACCATATTGAAAAAAGAGACGAAGAGCAAACACAATTTTTTACATGGAAACTCTAGTTCGGGGAGAAAAACCATGGTGCGAATCTCGCTTTTTATTATTTTCTGATAAGAACAAATGATACAAGGGGGAAATAAATAGACTACATCAAGGAATAAACAAAGAAAAAAATATAAGGTCAAATCGTCCCCTGGACCCAGCTCACTAAATCTAACAAGTCTCAATAGTAAAACAAAAATGATGTGAGAGTTTACAAGATGCAGAAATTGTTTTAAAAATTCATTTGAGTTTTGTGAGAATACATATCTTTAGAGAATTACCGGCGTGTATCCAAATCCAGCTAATAAAGAGAACAAAAAAGCTTATAGTGGCATATAAAATCGGTCTTTCATAATTCCAAGTCATTATTAGCTTCACTGATACAGATAAAAATGTTATTACAATTACAGCTATTCAGGATTGAGATCATCTGGCACATCAAAATTTATAAATATACCTGAAGGTTTGACACTAGACCACCAAATAAGGTATCTTCTGGCGAAAGAGTAGTATTATGAGTTTCCTTGAAAGCATCTGTAGGTCTCTCCATGCCTCCAGGTCTCACTATCTGAAAAACATATTTTAAATAAATCAAACATTAAACGCCCATTTGATAACGATTTTGCTTTTGATGAAATCGACCTTTGACTATTAAGGTTATACCAACTGGCAACTGCTTAGACCCATTATTTTCCTAGCTCAATTTATAACTTTCTGAAAACACTTCTGGAATCTTGTTAAATTTAAATATAAAAGAAAAACAAAACAAAAATTTGTTAAAAACAAAGTTGGATTTTTGAAAACTTTTTAAGTTTCTAAAATGGGTCTAGGAATTCAAAAACGCTTTTTTTTTTATGTAAATAAATAAGCATGGTTTTGAAAAAGGAAACAACATTCAAAAATACTATCAAACTGTCTCTGGGTCACCACAAATATATACTGAACAGGTACTAGTATTTTCTTACTGTATAAGGAAGACCACTTGCAATCAATGCTTCTTCTGCCTTCCTTTTCCACAAGAGGACTCCCCAAAACAAACTTTAGAAGCAAGTTACCAAAATTAGTTATTTAACATTAAAATTATGGAACGAAAAAAATTCATCTTTTGTGAAAGCTGAACTACTATAAACAACAAAAGTAAAATTTATCAATCATTTAAGAAAAACTAATCCATGGACACTTACTTAAGAATGGCAGCAGGAAATCCAATTTGGTTGGTTCCCAGGGACGTAAGCAGAATAAAGTGCTTCACTTTTACAACAGTTGCTACATGCAGAAATTTTGTCAATCTTATTTCCTCTTAACCTCAAGAACTTTAAGGAGGTTAAATATGAGAGCTTTATAGCTGACGCATTAAAAGCTAGTAAGCTCCACCAAAAGAACAATACATCTTTATTAAAAACAGTAATATAATAGAATCAAATCCTAGAATCACATACTCTGGATCATTTACACCAGCATATGTGATTGACTGATTGGCGTTGAATAGCTAGAGATATTGTTGTTAGTCATGACAATAGAAGATATTTCAGACTACTGTCATCTTTGGATATTTGTCTACTATCTTTAAGATTGTAAACTTAAATATTTAACTGATTACTGAATTGCTGTGTTTCTCCTTTCAGTTTCCCTAATTCCACTCATATTCTCTTCTATCTTTCCCTTTCTTCATTTCTATGATTTTGTTTTCTCCTCTCTTATCCATCTCTTATGTGATTAAAATTTCTTGCATCTTGGAAGGTATGGTTCTAATGAAGAGAACCATAGTATTCCTATTTCATATATGTTTTAAAATTAAAAATAAATAATGAAAAATAAAGCACCCAAAAAGCATCTTCTTACCTGCTTCAACCAAATTTTTGGTAGCCAGATAGTCAATTCGATAAGGTCCAGTAATGTCAAAAATCTCTTTCTCACTTGCACCAATGCAGCAAATAACTATTGATGCATTCCCTATCGCAGCTCCAATCTGATTTGGTTTCTCCAAGTCACATACCACAGTTTCAAGCTTTTCTACAGCTGGGCTAAAGACCAAAAACTATCTGTTATTTTCTTGGAATTTTTATTATTCAAGAATATCCAGTGTTCCCTTTACATTTTTGACAAGTAGATACAAGAGAAAATAGATGCTATGGGTAACAGGGCGGGGTTTGGGGGGACTTTTCGAACTTGCATTACCTTCATCAAGATTAATCTTTTTAACACTCTGCATATAAATGAAGTTTTTATCAATAACAAGCTGTTACTAAAAAATGGTAGTGAAATGTTTTTATCAATACTCAATGTTTTTTTACCTCAATAAGAGTTTCTGCCTTCTGAGAACTCCTTACACCGGCTCTTACCCGGAATCCAAGTTTCAAAAGCTCCCTGGTTAGGATTCACAGCTCTTTAGCATATAGCGTGCAGAGATCAACTGAAAGATGAATTGCTCCAATACGAAGCAAGAGATCGAACTTACCTCACTGTTCTTGAACCAACTTTTCCTGTAGCACCAGCAACAAATACAAGATCCTCGTTTTTTGAATCTTCCTTCTTTGAAATTGTGGGAGCTGCCTCTGAGCTAAAATTGCTTGTGCCTTGTCAAAATCAAGAAATGTGAGCTAAAAACTGCAAGGAAGCAGTAAGAACCATCTACTTGGATGATAATTGCGAAATACAACTTTTGTCATTTGCAGACCTGAACTTTGAGAAAAGCTTTTAAACACCTCCATGATAGGTGAAATCTACCAATCATAATTTTACATTAAAAGGTTGTAAAAATAGAGTAAGTCATGTTTGTCAATTGCACTAAACTAACTATAAAATTTTAATCAAAAAGTACTATTTGCAATTTCCAAAAACCAGGAGGATGTTTAAAATATGGATACGATTGTCATAATATCACAAACCATACAAATATAATTTCATTCTATTAGAAAAAATAATTACGAAACTGTCATCTTGAAAATTAACAATGAAACACGGACCGAGTTTTCTTCTATCATTTTCAATATTTATATCCATTTCTCCCACTTATCCATTGATGACTACCAAAGTAAGACGAAAAATCATGCTTGAAAGGCTACTGGAGGTTACAAGAACATTTTGTAGATGGTGAATTATTCTATTGATATCATATAGCAGTGAACAAAAACCAACCAGCAAGCTTATTAAAGATTTTCTACACTCATTTCAAATGCCTCCCAGAAGAACTCAGAAAACGAGCAAATATGAGCAATTTGAAGAAACCTTTTAGGAGACTTCCGAACTGGAATGAGATATGGACACATTGAAATATAACTATGAAGAAATACAAGATAAACCAAGCTTAAGGCAATTGGTACCTCTCTCTTGAGTGTACTAACTCAAGCCCTAGATCACTCCAAAATTCCTTGTCTTCACTCAATCACCCTCTTATTCGTAACAAGATTCAATATTAACTTTCTATTTAATCACCCCTGTACCCCTGACTAAGACAATACTAATAAATTCTTATCTAGGTACCTTACATAAACCGTGCATATTTCCATTATCCTTTCTCAGAAATGACCAATGGGATACCCAAATTGTTTTTGTATCTAGTTCTTTTCTTAAATAGATAACATTCATATCTTCACATATGCGAAAACTACTTTACCTTGATCCAACTCAACCATTATCCACAAAACATATTTCTACTTCTACTTCTACCGAAGAATTCCAGCAACAAACGCTCAAATCAAGCTTATAATGAGTTCAAAATAATCAAAAAATCAAATGTACCAGTCAACTAAAACACAGAAGAATCAATAAACCAAAACCAATAAGAACAATGATCCATACTCGAAGAAGCTTGAGCTCTGGGGTGAAGAAATTTGAGCGTTCCAGCAAGTGGGTACGTCTTCTTATTCGAGAATTTCAAAGGCTGAGCATTCAACAATGACTTCTCTAAGAACGCAGTTCTAACTAAAGAGGAAGGCACTGTGGTTAAAGCCGGTGACCGCAGAGAACTGCAGGTACACTCCATTGAAGAGAATTTGTGTCCTGTTCAGTGCACCCCCAGAAAATTTTGAAATGCTCAAATTATAAACTAATTTGAAGAAAGCAATTGAAAAAGGCACTAAATTAAAATTATAAATTGTTTCATAAGAAAGGATGAGAAGTTACTAGTTCCTCAGCTTGGCACCAATGGAATCGTCCACAATCCACACACCATGTGGATAACGATGGGTCCCAAAGAAGGTTCCATTTTTGGTCCGTAAAGAACTGTAAGCACCCATTTAGATTTTCATCTATCCCCATACTCCATAAAGCACAACCGGCAAATAATTATGATATGGAATGAACCTTTAAAGACATATAAATTATGGCACAAAATGCCGATTATATATTCATTTATACATCTTAAACTATTTTAATTGTGTTTTTTGGTTAATTCAAAGATTATGAATTTCGGCAGTTGAAGAGATTTTGTTTTTAAATAATTTTAATATTTTGTTATTTTTTAACGTTGGAAATTTTTTATAACGTTCCATAAGAGATTTCACTCTAAAATATAATAATAATATACAAGTTTTTGAAATTTTAATATTTCATAGCATGATGTCTAAATCATAATAGAAAACTTTTTCTTTAGGTCATTAAGTTTTAAGTCTAGTTTTTATATGAATCTATATTTCAAAATTCGAACTCTTAGTTTTCATGTGTTAAGTTTAATTTCAATTTAGCTATTATATTTTGAAATATTACAATTTTACATTCAAGTTTGAGTTGTATTTTTAATAGAAAATGCTCCAAAAGCGAAGGATTTATGTTAATAAGTTGGTTTTCTAAAAAATTATTTCAGAGGATGTTAAAATTTTATCTCGGTCATTCTTGAAATAAGTGATATGTGACAATTCGTTTAAAATTACATTAATTCATGAATGAACGTGTCCTTTTATAATTAACCAACTTGAAGAACAGTGATGATTATTCAAATGGTCTTGAAAAATAGATAGATGATAATGCATAAAATATGTAAATGTTGATACCAAAGATGAACATTGGAAAGATGTTGAAATTAAACTGCTACAGTAATTTAGGCCACTCACTTTCAAGCAGCAACAACATAAAAGATTTACAACTAAATTGCTTAACAATGATGACTGCCTCTGAATTTATTCATTATCCAAAAATTAGTATATGACTTCAATCGATCCAAAAATACTAAAGAGGATGAAAAAAGAAAAGATGCCAAAAAGAAAGAAAAAAGAAACGAGGAATAGATTCTCTTCTTTGGAAAGTTCTCTCCATACTAGGGACAGATGCACTAAGATCTTAATTCAATACTAGCACATTAATTTGTATTTATCAAATTAAGCTTCGCCAACCAAACCAATCAAATGCTTGATAATTCGGAGTACCAAACAACATGTTTAAGACATTTTAATTGTGGTCGTTAACTTGTGAGAAGTAACATGTTCAAATTTTAGTGTACCAAGTATCATACGTTCCAATTTGATAAATAGCACATTTTCATCTTTTCTATTATCTCAATTCAAGTTTTTTATTCCGATTTTATAGTTATTGATATATTTTGATACATTTGTGTCATTTCCAACCAATTATGAAATTAAAATCAAGATATCCGCAAAATCAATAAACCGCTAAATAGTATATATGACATCGTCTGTCTCAAAAATCCATAATTTATTATTGATATCATCAATTGATATATTGCTTTATGGACACATTTAGCAGCTCAACGAAATAGTGGATATACTTTCAAAATATTCCCAACATATCATATTATTTTGTCTCTATATCTATATGTATGCTCTTTTTTCAATACTTAATGTTTTCATTTAAATAACTATGTTCATGTTCGATATAGAACGATCTTATCTTCAAGATGTTTGAAATAAGATGACTTGTGAACAAAATATTGTAATTTATATCCAAATTATTAAGATTATAGATTAGATGCTCCAAGAGATAATCTTTTTGGCATTACACATGTACATTATGTTACAACCAATTCCAACTGCACATGGGGTTTGAAGTTTGAACACACATGATAAAAGGACTCCATTCACTGCTCTTAAACTATCAATTAACCTAAAAATTTAGGGTCATAAATAAAGATAAATTTAATTGTATCATCTAACAACTGCTCTATAAATCTTGTGAATGGATGAAGCATGGTAGAAAAAGTAAGGGAATGAATTAGATTGAAAATAGGAAACTTGTCCTTGAATAAAATATTAACAGAAAAAACTAGAGTCTAGGTTGATTCAGTCGAACATGCCTTCAAAATATTGGTGGGATGAACCAAAGGTAAACATAAAGTTTAAAGTTCAAGTATACTGATTAAAATTTTAGACGCCAAATAAGCATCACCTTTAAATAATCAGATCAATATGAGCTTGCTTAGGAAAGAAAACAATAATTTCAGCAAGAAAACAATAATTTCTATGTCATTAGCTTTCAAATTATTTGCTGGGTGTGTTTTATGGAGTTGGGGATAGATGAAAATCTAAATAGGTTCTCTCAGTGATCGAAATGGAACCTTAATTACAAGCACAATATTTGAGAGTGTTTTAAAAGGAATTTTAACCAGTCTATTGGATTCAAAGTTACTCCAAAACATACTTTTACTTAATTAGAACTAATTAAATATTTAATTTTATATTTTTAAATATAATTTTCATGTCATTAAAATTAATTTTTAAATAATTAAATCATGTTTAGTAGTTATCTCGAATTGATAACAATGATTTTAACCACATCAAAAATCTCTGTTCAGATGTTGTCAACTGTTCTAACTGTTCTTTCAATTCCTACTACACGTTAAGAACAACTTCTGAAGAATGAAAAGTGAAGTTTTCGTATGATCTTTGAAATGTCAATACTTCTTCCAAAATTCTTTCCAAAAGATGAATGCCAGATAATTAAGCATCTATATTGCATATGACCAGGTGAACCAAAACTTTTCTTTTTTATTATTGAAGAAAGTAAAGTTAGCATAGTTGAAGAGAAAACACACAAGAGCATGGGATTGAACTGTTACCCGCTTCCATAGTTTACATCTGGTTTAGCCACGACTGAAGAAAATGGAACTTCAATTCTCTCTTTCACTACGCATCGAGCTTCCCCCTCTTCCATCACAAGGAATTTACCTGGAGGACATTCATCATACGATCCATTATTTTCACTTGCAGACCGTCGAAAAATGTCAAAAACCTTTAAAGCAGCAACTTTTTTTGCAAACTTCGGTCTAAAGCCAGTCAAGTGGAGTATGGATACTATGCCAACAATAGTAACAACTGATTTTGCAGCTACCCTAATCAAAGATCCCATTCCATTCTTCGAGTTCCGGGAATCTGATTTCGGTTGTTTCCTTTCTGATTCATCAAGTTCATTTGTAGCTTTATTTTCCGTGGCATCAATTAGCCCATTACTCACAGACTTGTGTCCAGAAGGGAAGGGATACAAGTAGCCATTACCAAAATGGGTTGGATATGGAGGAAGCATGAGATCTTGTTTGTGCTGCACTGTCTCACCAGCAAAAGCTGAAGCCTCATGTATCACTTCCAAGTCCCCTCCTTTGTACTTCTTCAGTTTATCTAGTAAAATCTCGCGGCTATGTTCGATTTCGGAAAGGGCTACTTCTTTCTCATACCTTTGCCGTTGTTGTAAATCCTGCAAATTAGAAGATAAAAAGAAGTATTAGAAGGATGTTCTATGAAACAATATTCCCTCCAAATCATGCTACAAGCGAAACGTTGTTGCACCAACACGGTAACTAGCCTCTCTCTCAAAGCCCATTATATTGGACATACAAACATCATTGTTGTCGAATTTCAGATTCATGTTGAAAATGGCTTCTAAAACTACAAAATGAAGGAAGAGACGGCAGGAAGAGTCAAAATTAAGACATAATTTAACAGCTTCTTTCGTAGGTGTTTTAATTGAAATTTAACATCTTTTAGCCAAGAATCACGATTAATGGATGTAAGACAAGAAGTAATTCCTATCATGAATTAAAAAACTTTTTAAATCAGCATAAACAGATTTTAACATTCATAAGTACATACTTTTAGCTCACAAATGGAGATCTCAAGTTAATTATATAAATTACTACTTTCCGCTTCTTTTTTATGATTCCATCCCTTCCGTGGAACCAATTGGGGATCTTTCCTATCGGTTCCCATAGGTTCTCTGATGGAGGGAAACCTATCCTCACTCTCCTTGTCCTTTTTAGAATATTAATATATAGACTCTTTTCATATCTATGCATGGACAAACTCACCTGTAAGTTAAAAATTTATACCAGATTCAATTGTCAGTAAAGGACCAGGATCCTGAGAATTGGATACACTTGTGAACTAAATTAACACAACTCAAAGAGAAAAAAGATGAAATCCACCATCTTCGGATGATTCATACCACAACAAGAATAAATATGCAGGAGAAAACCACCAACAGCCAAACAAGCTAACAGAGTCACGGGGATAAGTGCATAGCACACCAGAACGAATAACAGTTTGGTAAAGGACTAATGCATACTCATTGAAACTTGAAAAGGCAATATCAATAACATGCCAGTGAAGTGGCATAGAAGGTTTTAAGTTTTATAAACCCTACACATATCTTGAAGCACTAAAACCATCAGCCAATTCTAAGAATCATCAAATATACAAATATAGAAAGCACTGGTTTGATATTGATAATCAGAAATATTACAACTCCACCTTCCGAGAGGGTGGTAATCTCCAAGCTTACACAAACTTTCACTTTTAAGATGCCCAAAATAATACCCTACCCATACATATATATATGACCCCACACCACCTCACACAAAATAATAAAAAAACACATAAACTGAAGTCAAACATCAACCAGACAGTGAATTCCCATTTTTGCTCCTCCGAGTATAAGTGTGTTGAACCGGAGGTCTAACACCATACAACTGCCCAATACTAGTTTTAGCAAATATATAAAATAAGATGTTCGAATCGAGGGAGATCATGCTCCCCAGTCCCCATTCATATTTTTGCTCGACTACCACAGAATGGCAGTGAGCGTGACTAGGCACCAAAATATAAGCACAAGCTTTCAGACTACAGCATATGTTTAGGAACATTTTAAATTAAAAAAAATATATAGTTCCATATCTGAAAAAGATGGTATGATGATTTCTAGTTTTTTTGGAAAGAATCAATGTATACCCTTAAACTGTTCCAAATCAAATTTTATATTCTGAGTACTTGGCCTAGATTATCTTCGAGCACTCAACTACAAAACCAAACTACATTTGGTTGTCAGAAAACTTGTAAGATTTTAAGTTCTAAATAGGTGACTATCATGGACATCGAAATCATACCTCAAAGTTTACTTTTTCTTCACATGCTACAAAAATAGGTTTTGAAATGGTTAAAAAACACTTTTGCGGTATTTGAAATTTCTTTGAAATCAATTCAATGTTTAATTTTACGCTTTTAAACAAATTTTTCATTCTATTAAAATTGCTTTTTGGGAATGATTTTAAACCATTTTAGAATCTCTCAAACCTGTTTAAATCTTATCATGGATTCTACTATAGGAACTGAGAGTCCAACCATAACTATTAATCAACAGAATCAACCAGGTCTACATCAATCAAACAAGCCGCAGAAATTCTCAACATTATCGACGCAAAAACAAAAGTGCGAAAGAAAGCCAAACTAAATCGAAGCATAATCTTCAATCTTCATTCAGAAAACAAGGAAAGAAACAATAATCAAACCTGCAATGAAGAGAGTTGATTCTCAAGAGACTCAAGTGCATCGCAGATATTCAAAAGCCTCACCGCTTCCTCATCCTCCTCCGCCTCTCCACTCGCATCAGCCTCACTCCGGCGCGAACCAACAACGCCACTATTTTCATCCACAGAAAACCGATCATCCCGGGAAGTAACAGCAGAAGTGGAGGTGGTGGTTGTGGTTGTGGTTGTGTTAACAGAGCTTCTAATCTTTAGCCTCAACTCCGTGGCTCTAGCTAAGATTATAGCGGTGTTTTGTTGTTCCATCTTCCCCCAAATGGAACCACCGTTGAAAAAGGATTTTTTAGGAACAAAAATGGGGGATTAGGGTTTGTTGTAAAAGTGAAAATGGGATATGGAAAATCGATGACAATGGAGAAAAGGGGTGACACAGAACCGCCAAGCTATGAGAAGACTCTGTGGCGGGTGGTTCTTTGTTGGGATTCGAGTTTCCAGGACATTTTTCTTTCTTTCCTTCTCTCTCTTCACTTTCTTCACATATATTTGTATATTATAGTCAGAAAAAACAGTTACGGTAGTTTTGTTTATACTTCATAAGTATATATACACTTCAAAATCAAGATTGTTCCCTGTGGATATTGCTTCAATTAAATGCTATGCTTGTGATGTTTGATTCTCCCACACAACAAATTATGTTTGGAGGTTTGTCTACGTTATTAAAAAGATTATTTATAAATAAACGAACGATACTAGAAAAATAAAGAATTAAAATGTTAAAAAAATATGTAGAAATAATTTGGCACATATCAAGCTATCATTATACAATTTGATGAGATGTAAAATTAGGTTTAATTTCTGTAGGTTCAAATATGTATATAAAAATAACTTAGTAGTTGTATGACTTTAAATAAGTTTAAACAAAAAATCATGTGAGATTAAGTGAGCTAAAGCTCAAATGTACAAAAAAAAAAAAAAATCTTCTTATTTAGAGATGAAGACCGATTACTCTAATTTCTTTGGCTCCCTCCCCCATTTTAAAGATTTGAACATATTATTTATCACTGTAATTAAATGCACATTTTGAAAAGTTTACACGACATTTTAAATTCAAATTATGAATTATGAAAATTACCTCAAATGAAAATACTATATCAACTATAAAATAGCTTTTCAATTGACATTAAAACACGAAAAAAATGATTTCAAAGTGTAATAGTTGATAAAAAGATATACACGATGTCATTTGTTAAATCTAATAGTTTAATATTAGGGGTAAAGGGAAATCCATCCTCAATTGTCACAGATGGGAAACAACCATTTGGCAAACTTCCTTAGAGCAGACTGTCAAAATCAAAGGATGTCTCAGAAGCTTGCAGTATTTTGATACATTACATCAACAAACAATAGATAACAGACAAGACATCTCAGGATGACAGTTGAATCATAACCTGCTACTCCTATTTTGACCAACCAAATAGCTCAACTTTTTTGTCCAAATGCCACCATTTCCTTTCCTTTGAATTCAACATCATGAGCCTTTTCTTGGTAGGCCCTTCCTTTTCTTTAACAAAACTCAAAGGCTTTGGTCATGATTCATCTGTCATTCCAAGCTGCAATCAAATCATAGTACATAAAAATGGGTTGTACCCCTCAAACCTTGGCATCCTTGAACGCCAAACGATTCGTTCATGTAGTAGCTCCACGATCGAATCTCTCCCGAAGAGAATACTTCGGATTCCCACTATCCAATTTGATACCGTTGAGGAAAAACAAACTAAATTGGCGATGAAACTATCGAGACAAGGATTGGCATGACAATTCGTTGGGCAGCAGAAAGCTGAAGGTGAAGTTATGAGGTATCCATCCAATACTCTTCCAGAACTTCTTCCGTTGCCGCTGCTGAATGTCGTTTATCCGCCTGTTGGACCTTAGACATTCCACAGTGTTCTCCAAATCTTCCAGGCATAGGCCAGAATCCTTAGCAAAAGACTCCACGATCTTTGGGAGTAGAATTCTCTGCCCTTTGTGTACCCTCAAATTTGAAAGGATGTACTCGTCTTTTGCAACCTCCAGCTGCTCATTCACCCTCTTTGCCGTATAGAGACGTACCTGCATAAAGCGCCAAGTAGCGAGTTCAAAATCAGGTTTGTTTGGCTATACTTTAATACTAAAATGTTTTAGCACATTTCATAGCATTATCAGATGGTATCATACCGCCGGATCAGAAAGATTCCCACAACATAGAGCAAAGTATAACCGAGGTTCAGGATGGTTGATTGGAAAGGACTTTTGTACATCGTTGACCTTAAATTTTGTTTTCGACGAGAGGAACAGGTGCAACCACTGGTCAAGTAACATATGAGTCAAACATCGAATGAATTGATATATACTAGTAACACAAATTTTGAGGACATAAACATAATTTTGAGATGATACCGACCTGTCCTGAACGAGGCAAACGACACCCGAGAATTGAGCTTTGTATCTTATCTACACTTATTATGTGGCCCCCAATATTGTATGCAGCCTGGAAAGCACAACAGATAAATGAAAGAAAAAATTGTAGAATTTTATTTTTGTTTATTGAAGAAATAAAAGCTATCCTCACCTTGAGTATCAAAGATATTCTCTTCAAACAATGTTTGGGGATCCCATATTGCAAATAAGCCTATGGAACAAAGAATAACAAACATTAACTTGTAGGCTTTATGATGTTATCAAAGGAAAAACAGTGTTGCTAAGTTTAGAACTTACATGCATTACAAGTGTGTTGTGTACATTAATCCAAAACGCGAGCTTTTCGTCGTGTTTCATCACTTTGAGTTTGACTTCTTTAAGCCGAAAAATAAGTGATCTGCTAACAGCATAAACAAATGAAATATATGAAAGTCAAGGTATAAGAAGCAGATAGTTTCTTTTAATGAGGAGTCACCTGAAACCTTGTAGCATGTGGTTGATATCTGAGTCCTTTTTTCTCTCTCTCGAAATCCATTGCACTTTCAGCATTGTGTCATATGGTGCAATAAACTCTTCAATGTGAAAAGGGTTCTCAAAATGCGAGTTGAGTGACTTCTCATAATTCCTCATACTACCAAAGTCTTGTGAAGAAAGTTCATACATGGATGACAAAGGTGAGATTGGAGAAGGGTTGTTGTGATTCATCAAAGGAGGTTCGGCAAGTTCACGATATATTGCAGAGATGGACTTGATCATCTCCTCGGAAAGCCAGTTAGGCGACTCGTCAACTCGAATGGATAAACAGGCACCGAGATGCTCCCCAAGGCTCGTAGAACTCGGAACATCAATTCGAGATTGCTGAAAACACAATGTGAGATTTCCAAATAAGAAAGAGATGCATATTTTAAGTTCTACCTTGTCCAAGATGTATCAACATCAAGTTACCTCCAGCATTGATAATGGAAAGGAATGGTATGAATCTACTGCTTTAGCCATATACTTTGACAGAGAGTAGTTTCTAGATGAACCGAGCGATCTCTGCGACAGAGATGAATTGCTGCGATGCAAGTGTGACAGCTTCTCTGGTTCCTCAACTACGTTTCTTCCTTTTGATTGATTATCAAATAAAGTTTCTGGTGACACGATATGGTCGGAATGAATACAGGAATGTTCTCCTTCTATCACGTTATTAGGCTCAATATATGATTCAAGCCTATCATCCATGGTAGAAAAAGAGGATACTTGTTGGTTGAAAGTTCGACGGTATAGAGACAGAAGATATTTTTCCAAATAAACGACTTCTAACTCCAAGACCGCTATCTGTTTAATCAGTTCCATCTCAGCCTGACATTGATGAGAACTAATAAGACTGGACATTTCATCTCAAGAATTTGACGAAACAACAAGGATGGATTCCCCAAGAATATCGCATTCTTAAGGATATTCACATACCAATACAACCAGATAAAATTACATGTATGGAAAGTTTAGCCATGAACTTACCTCTGGTATCGCGTCTTCGGTAGCGGAGTAAAGCGATAGAGGCTGAAAATTGATTGCTTTCTCCAAGGCATGGCGAGTGGCGAACTGGCTTTGTAATTGTTCTTCAAGCTGTAGAATCTGTAGAAAAAAGAAAGCACACAGTATGCTAAGGAGAACGTCCAAGAATATCACAAACGAGCTCGATCCGTCCTAGAACTCACCAACTTAATTGGTTACATAACTTTCAAAGATTTCATAGATTTTAGTATCAGATCAAAAAAAAAAAAGATTAGAGCGTTTTTTATATACATTCTCAAGTCCAATTTAAAAAATAAGTCAAGTTAGAAAAGATTAGAGTCATCTGGTTCAAAATAGCTTTCCAAGAGTATTTTAGTAGTTTTTATCAAAAGAGATTAAATATAATTGAGTTTTTTTTTGGAAAACAGTAAAAAACTATAGGAATATAAAAAAGTAACCCTTATTTGATGTAGAGGTTCGATTGAGAAAGGGTTCAGTTTATATATCACGATTCGCAACAATACTTCTCAAAGATTTCATATTCCTAGGTGACATTACATATCAAAAAGTACTCCCACAAACTTATAAATGCTTAAAACCATTTCAAAAAGGCCCTTGGAATTTATGGCCCATTTAGATTGATTTTTCACTGGTTCATCAAAATTCTGTTTTTAGTTACCGACATTTACTTGAACATTTAAAAAGTCACTACAAACATGACATTTAAACATTTGAAAAGTTGATACAAACACGACACCTATTTAAACATTTGAAAGTCAGTACAATCGTGGATTTAGTATTTGAGATCAAAAAAGTGTTACAACAAGACTGGTTTCCTTTAAGAACACTGCACCAAAATAATCCCCAACCCGGAAACCCCGCGAAACGCTTGGTGATTTTAATGCCTGTTTTCTCATTGAACTCAATGGAAGTTGTACAAAAACAAACTCATTACAAACTTTACGAACTTAATATAATATCTACACAGATGTTTTCACCATACCTCCTGCTTCAAGGAAATCTGAACGTCCCCATCAGAAATTTGCTGCTTATTGCCCTTCACCATTTCCTAAAACCAAAACAAAAATCCATAAAACACCTCCCCCTAGAACAGCAAAAATCATTACTATAGAAACTCCATAACATCCTACTAAAAGTCAACCATAGCAGACAAAACATACAGAACAAACATGATATTCGAATCATTTCACAGAAACATCGAATGCTCTCACCATTTCTTGTCGACAAGAAAACTTTTTCAGATGAACATCAAAAAGAAGATTTCAGGAGAAGAAAATTAGTAGATGGGTTTTTCGGTTCTCATTTCTCTTGAACTAAAGCACTCTAAAAAGAAAATTTTGGAACAGAACAGAGAAATATGAAGAAGAAGGTGAATGGGAAATGGGATGATGGGGTTTTGCGAAAAAAAGTAGTTGTTTTTTTTAAGGAGTGATTACGAAGACAAAAATGGGTACTGAATCAATGTCAAAAACAAGCAGTGAAACAGTATTAAATGCAGGACAGTGGCTGCAGATATGGACAAACGCCAAAACAGAGTAGGGGGAAAAATTCATAGAAGAAAGAATACAAAGAAAATTAATGCAAGAGAATAAACACTGTTGGCAAAGAACCAGAAATGCACTGTGCTGGAGACATACTCCGCGTAGGACATTAGTCTATCAAATGGGTTTCCTTCATTTCTATAATTCAAATCAAAAAAATATATTAAAAGAAAACCTTAGGTTATACTTCCCTGCATCTCTTTTGAAAATCCAGGGTGTGTTAATTTGATAATGAACAGTTGAGTGGGATACACATATTATATCTCTAAGACATATTCTTTAAAAAATACGTACGAGTGCATGGAGAACATTACTTTGTGCATCTCACTCAATTGTTTAATCACAATTTATGTATAAAATTTTGTTTTTTTTCTTTTAAAATATTTTAGTATTTTGTACCGTTTGAATGGCAAGAAGAATGCACAAGATAAATATAAGTTACTCATATTCTTTGAAAGGTCGTAGGTTTGAATTTTTACTAAATATTTTAAAATTGTTATAGAAGTAAAAATAAGTTAAACCAGGGAAATTAGTTGTTCCAGTGCATTGTTAGCTCCTATTTTTTGTCCAACTTGCTATTGAGTTTGTGCTTTTTGAAATGTTAAGGGTCACATGCAAGACAATTTTTTTTCTTATGTTGATATGATATCTTTGTAATGATGCAAAACTCAAACTCGAATGTTTAAGACAAATTTGATCTATAGACTTTTATGAAAGTAATAGTTTAATCATTGAATTATATTACAATCAGGAATGAATTGTTGTGAGGCATAATTTAATTGTTCCTAGATTGTATTAAAAAATATGAGTTTAGAAAGATAAATGGCATTTTCTTCCTCTCTATGAGGTGGAAGTCTGATCTCTCATGCATCTGGAAAAGAAAAGTCAAGATATCAACCAAGGGCTCTATTAGTTAATCAATTCATTTTTGTATTTTTATTAATAGACTATGTTTGTTTTCTCTTAGTTTTTTCAATGATTTTGTCTTTTTTTAAAAAAAAAAAATCAAAACTATCTTTTTCTTTTAGTTTCCAAATTTTTGTTTGATATAAAAAAACACTAGTAAGAAAATAGAAAATATAGATAACACAACATAAAACTTGTGGATAAATGTGATTTATAAATTTCATTTTCAAAAGCTATAAATCAAATTATTACAAATTTAATAATACATTAATTAAATGATTGTTTTTACGAAAGTTTATAGGTGGCGACAAAAACAATAAGTTATAAGTTACGAGGATTTATATTTGTTTGAAAATATTGTTATTTTGATCACCTAAATGTAAAGGGTAACAAATATGAACAATAATATTAATATGAAATGGGAAAACAAAAAAGGGTAGGGAAGAAGCATAAGAGATCAAAAAATAGTACAAAATACATAAAAGGTATAAAGGGTTTTGTTATATGTGTGAATGGTCCCTTGTCTTAGAAAGGCACATTGCCTTTGATGGTTTTTGCATATTTGCATTAAAAGAAGAAAAATAGTTGGTGGGGTTTTTTTTTTCTTTTTTCTTTTTTTTTTCTTTCATATTTTTGGATGAAGTTGAAAGGAAAATCTCACAAGCAGCAAAATGACAGGATAAAAAAGAAAGAGCAAGATGAGTTGGACAAATCATTAATTCAAAATGTTGTGTGCATATATATAATCAATTTTTTGTTAGTAATGTAAAATACAAAAGCAAAAATGGACCTAGATTCACTATTCAGCTACCTGCTTTTCTTTTTCCTTTATTTGATAACTTTGTGTTTCTAACAACTCTGTTTTCCATTCAAATTACCCTAATTTTTCACATCGTTATTATTAGATTTTAGTCAAATATTTCCATTTTAGACTCAAAGCTTTCTTAACCTATAATCATTCCAATTTAAAATATTTTTAACTGGATGGTATAATATTTTGAAAGTGTGTATTTGCAATTAGGATTGAAAAGCCTAAACAGGGGACTGCACATTCGAAAAATAAAAAAAGGAAACCATTATGGTGTGTTTGGGGGAAGGAAAGAGTTATGGAGGAAAAGGATTATAATAATCCTAGGATTACGATAATCCTAGTGTTATGATAATATGTGTTTGGGGAATAGATTATTATTGGTAGTGTTATGATAATATGTGTTTGGGAGAAAAAATATGAAATGTAGTGTTATGATAATATGTGTTTGGGAGAAAAAATATGAAATGTAGTGTTATGATAATATGTGTTTGGAGGAGGGATTATGATAGTAGTGTTATGGTAATATGTGTTTGGGAGAAGAGTTATGATTATAGTAATTTAAAAAACAATAATAAATTTTTGATTTGATTGTTTGGGTAGGGTAATGTAGGGTTGTAAGAAAGTAAAAATAGGATAAGATAGTGTTATTTAGGTAGTAGGATAACCTTAATTCCCTTTTATCATAATCTTTGGGCCAAACACGGTTTGACCCAATTTCCTAATCCTTTTCCTCCTAAAACCCCACCCCAAACATACCCTAAAAGTTCTGAAAGATAAGTTGAAAGTAAAACACAGAACATGATTGACATCAAATATATATATATATATATATATATATATATATATAAAATAGCTGTAAATTTATTATTATTATTATAGGAATACTAAAAAATATCTCTATTCTTTCCTTTTAAAAAATAAAACATAATAGGAAGGAAGGATGGTATTAGTATAGAAGGATTTGTTGGTGATGGTTTTTTTTTTCTTTTTTCCCCTTCTCCTCCGATTTATTTGGTTTTAATAAACTAAAATAAATAACTGGGATAAAAAATGATAAATTAAACAAAATATAACAAAATTTCATATTCTATCGATCATAGACATTAATAGACATTCATATATTTCTATGGGTCATATTAATATATCGTAATAGAAGTCTATCAATGTTTATCTTACTAAAATAAAATTATCATATGTTTTAAATATTTTAATGTCTCTTTTTATTTGTTTTTATTAAATAAGAAAGAATGAAGAAGCACATTCACATTTTATTTTCTAAACGAATAAATCAAACATTTAACCTTAAAATATCAAACATTACATCACCACTTGGCAAAGAAGAAACATGTTTGGAAACTTTATTTCATAATTTTTTATATTGTCTGAACTTTTAAATTAAAAGTTACAAATTTCACTTTAAAATTAGTTATTTAAATTGGGTGTTATGAAAAGGAAATTTGTAGAAAATGATAAAATTGATAAACTATTCACAAAATATAACAAAATTTCAAATTTTAACAAGATAAAATCTAAAAAATTTCTTTATTTTGAAATTCACTTTGTTATAGTTCGAAAGAACCTATTAAATTTGTGTTATATTTATGAAATATATTTAGTGTGCATCTTACGGTAATGATAAAACAATTATTTTATTTATGTTTTGGAAAAAATCTAGAAGAAAAATTATGCACCTCTTGGTAACACAATTAGTTTTTGTTTTTAGCTTTCTAAAATCAAGTATATTTTGTATTTATTTCTTACACTAATTTGCATATTTGATCAATATAATGGTTGAAATTTTAGACATTTCGAGAGTAAAATAATTTTTGTTTAAAAGTTATTTTCTTTTTAGTTTTTAATTTTGGCTTGGTTTTTAATTTCAACTATTGGCATAATGTAAATAATAATTAAAAAAAAAAGTTAAAAGATGAAAGCATTACCTATATGATCAATGTTCAAAAACTAAAACTAAAATGGTTACAAAAAGAAATGTATTTGTTTTTTAAAACATCTACACAATTTTGAAAGCGGTTCTTAAGAAATAGAAATAAGGGAACAATGATATCAGACCTTACTTCTTTCTAAACAAAATTACAATCAATAGAATAAATGTTTTCTCAATGAGAAAAAGAGACATAAACGTTAGTTCAAATGTACTACTCCCATTTACTATAATCATTACATCACAATATCATTTACATTAAATGTGAAATCTAGTATTATCAAAAACATTAAATTTATAAAACAGAATTTATAATGGATACAAAATAGAGTATTGATATGGAAATTAAAAGAACACTCTAAAAATTATTTGGATAATGATTTGGTTTCTAACGTAAATATTATTTATATAATTTAAAATGATTGAAAATCAAACATGTTTATAAATTATAAAAATCAACTCATTACATAATAAAAATTGACACTGGATCATTGGAAAGAAATATGGATAAGATTATGCAACAAAGATTTAGTTGTTAAAAGGAAAAGTATTAAAATGAAATTATGTTTAGGAAAGTTGATAAATAAAAGTTGAGATGTCAATATTGTTTTTTAACCTGAAAAGGTAGGGAGAGTTAGTGGAAAAGAGAAATACAAAATATTTTTCCTTTCTCGTTGCTTTCCTTTTTCGCGAAAAGAAAACAAAAGTTGCCGAGAGAGTTTTAGTTTGACCCTTTCAAGAATTGGGATTCGTTCAATTTGTAGGGAAACTCAGACAGATTCACAGGATTTTGTTGGAGTCTGTGGCTATATATATAGATATATATGTATGTGGTCTAATAGCATAAAATAAACAAATCCAAAATAAGGTTATACTCGTCAACATAATTTACATATGAATTGAGGTTTGAATGTCTATACTCTCCTTTGTTATTTAAAAAAAAATGTTAATATCTACAAAAGAAAGTAGTGATAATAATATTGAAGTCTTAATAAATATAATAGATTGACATGAATGAAATTAAAATTTATGTGAAAATATTGCATTTCGATAGAAATTCAAAACACCACTGAGGACTGTGGAACAAAAATCAAAGATCATTACCAATATATATATATATATATATATATATATATATATATATATATATATACACACACACACACAAAAGATGAATTTGATTTAATAATTTCATTTTGGAAAAGATACTCCAACGCTTAATTAATTGTGTGTATTTCAATGATTAAAATATAAATTTATTCTCTATTGACAAAGCTGTGTTTACAATTATACTGTTCCTCAATACAATAATTAGAAAATGAATGATCCAATTTACGAACTTTATTGTATGTCATAATTAGAAAATAAATGATCCAATTTACAACTTTATTGTATGTCATTTACTACTAAATTAAGTCTATAATCTAAAATTGTAGCATAAAATTAATCTAAATTTACAGCATACAGTCCATATAAGTAGTTAATAGGACAACAATAATATGATGGTTATTAAAGTTTTGTTGGCATATTAAATAATTCATGAAACACACTAGGGTTTGAAACCACACAATGCAAATTTTAGAGTTAAGAAAATAATAATTAGAAAAATTAGTCCAACATAAAATAATAATAATAAAATATTTTCATACATTTGTCACTAGAAAGAAATTCTCATTTTTCGACGGTTAATTTTCACAAATATAATGACTAAATTATTAGTTATCAAAGTTTAAAGACTAAGATCTTTTTGATAACAAATTTTAAAATATATAAACTAAAGCTTGGCTTGTTTTATGATATCGTAGTTCTAAAAATTAATTTCCATAACAATTCAATTGTAGTTCTAAATAAACAAATTGAAAATTGTGGTAAATTAATATTTTGTAACTTTCACATGAAATCTAAAAACATTATGTTAAATTGTTTGGTAGATAAATACTAAATTGTATAATAATAAAAATAGACGTGAATTTTAATTGTTTTTCATAATTCTAATTGTTGTTAGAATATAGTTTTTTCTTAAGTGAGAAAGAAGATGGACATATAAAATAAAATTTAATTTTAAATATCGAAATTAAAACTAATTAAAAATGATAAAATTATTTAAAAATTACATCTATTAGTACCTATCAACAATGATATATGACAGTCGTCGTCGATATTGATTATTGATAGAAGTGTGATATGTTATATTTATAAATTAATTTGGATTCAATTTTAATTGTTGTCTAATTTAAGAAATATCTTCAAAATTATTTATAATTACCACTCATATCTCTGGAAAGTAACATCAAGTGCACCCTTAAATCATTATTGATTAGAGGATTAAAAGCATGTATGATATATTGTATTGGTAAGCTCTCATTTTTATATTCCAACGGATAAGCGGAAAAGAAATGGTATCAACACAAATCTTTATTTAATATATGGGTTGGGCAAAGCAAATAAAACAAATGGTTGATATTGAAACTATTTTATAATTCTTAGTTTTAACAAAACAAATGCTAGCTTTTTTATTGGATACCAAAAAGTCAACCACCATTATTTGTTTATTTCACCCAAGAAACTGACAGACATACTTGAAAATTGTTTTCTCTTTCTTTTTTTTTCTTTCTTTTTTTTGTTCTCTTCTTTCCCCCAAAATAAGCATTGAGGTACGTTTTTGTTTTTGTTCGATAGAATCCTTACTTAAAACAAAACATCCCCATTACACTTTGTTGATTTGATAGGATATATTAAAAAGATAACATCTTTTCGTAATTAAGAACTATATTTGTAAAAACAAATGAATAAATATATACTTTTTTAACTTTTCAAAATGATTTTTAAAGAAGAAGATTGGCTTACATATGCTTCTGAAGAACTTAACAATGATCGTGGATATTTATGAAACAAAATTGTAAAAGGGAGGAAGGAGAAGAAGAAATTATCTTCCCAAGAAACATACACACACTTGAATTTTTTTATCCGACTGAACAGTAAGTCATTGGAAAAATTAGAGTAAGGTGAGAGTTAGGTAAAACAAAGCTTAACTTTTCATTAATTTAAACTAAGATGCTTTTTTATAATATAATAGTTAATATCTATTAAATTGGTAAACTTATCGGTTGAAAGCACCCATTGATCTTCTTTCGACGCTCGGTAATTGTAATATTTACACTTAAATAAAGGCTCTGGTTATATTTTAAATCAAATCAAAGGACATGCATTTGCTTCATATATTTTGCGAAGAGATTACTAAGGATCAGGTGATATTCTTGTTTGCATGATATGATCATTTGTTTTTTAAAATTCATGAATTATTGTTTAAGAAACTTAAAAAAAAAAACTATTTAACATTAATTTTGTAATATCCTCGAATTCGATAGATTTTTTATAGAGACAAATCATATCATATATAATATAATTAACTTTTAATTCAATATCAATTAATTTGAATGGTTAAATTAAGAAGAGAGGAAAGGATAAAATTAAACAGAGGGCTCCCTCCATTTATTATTTTATTATTGTTTAGGCCAGAGAGTCTATGCTTTACTAAACCTCATGCTATTCTTCTATAATACTGAATAGTTAAACTGTATGGATTAATTAGCTCACACTTACATACAACCAATTACCCCGTAATAAATATACCCAACAAATTCATATTCAACCATGGAATTGGAAAATAAACATAAAACCAAAAGTACTAATATGGAAAATATCAAATAAGAATAAACCCTGAAATCCTAATTAATTTAAACCGCCTATTCTTTTTTAAATCTATGTTTAATTTTCCATTTTTAGTTAGATAATTGAATCGGAAATACGTTATTTACATAAGAAGAGGGAATATTTTTTTTACCCTTTATTTCTTTAATTTAAAATCTCATAAAAATTTAAAACACATTTATCTTAAGAATTTTGAAGACTAAAACACGTATCTTAAAAAACTCACCGACCAAACATCCTTGTTTTCTAAGAGTCGATGATAAAAATATAATAAAACAAAACAAAACATTATCTAAGTGGTGGACGTAGACCACTGCTCAATTATTTTTAAATAACATCAATTTTAAAAGAAAGAATCTTCACAAAAAAGAAAAAAAAGAGTTAAGAATCATTGCTATTTGTATATGTTTTTGTCTGTAGTTGAATTTTGGTTTCAGTGTAAAAGTTTGTGAGTATGAACTATTTTAATGGGTTGTTGTATCAAGAAGGTCCTGATTTTGGTCAAAGGTTGAAGTTTTAATTTTCTTTTTTTTTTTATTATTTATATAGTCAGTGTTTGGATCACTTAAAACGATGACATTATCATACATCCAGAAGCAAAAACTTCAATTTATCAAAAAGAAAAAAAAAACATATGGATATTTGTTATTAAATTTCACTAAGATGAAAGGTTTACTAGTATAAATTAGAAATGTGATAAGTTGGTTAGATCTTTTTCTTTTCGTCTTATTTTCATATGTAATAAGAATGATCACTATGTAATTTGATATATCGTTGAATTTGATAATTTTATTTATTTTTGCGATTCTTACACCCTAAAAGATATTCTTATGACTTTTCAAATTGGATATTGAATATTATTTCTTAGTGATTTGATCGTCACTTGACATGTTTG
This sequence comes from Cucumis melo, assembly GCF_025177605.1. Taxonomy (NCBI): domain Eukaryota; kingdom Viridiplantae; phylum Streptophyta; class Magnoliopsida; order Cucurbitales; family Cucurbitaceae; genus Cucumis; species Cucumis melo. The sequence continues at coordinate 89,522 of NC_066857.1, forward strand.
ATATGAGTTTTATTAAATTCTCATTTCTTTTAAATGGTTAGACAAAAATTAAATGAGCTCAGTTGGTAGAGCTCCGCTCTTGCAATTGGGTCGTTGCGATTACGGGTTGGATGTCTAATTGTCCAGGCGGTAATGATAGTATCTTGTACCTGAACCGGTGGCTCACTTTTTCTAAGTAATGGGGAAGAGGACCGAAACATGCCACTGAAAGACTCTACTGAGACAAAGATGGGCTGTCAAGAACGTAGAGGAGGTAGGATGGGCAGTTGGTCAGATCTAGTATGGATCGTACATGGACGGTAGTTGGAGTCGGCGGCTCTCTTAGTGTTCCCTCATCTGGGATCCCTGGGGAAGAGGATCAAGTTGGCCCTTGCGAACAGCTTGATGCACTATCTCCCTTCAACCCTTTGAGCGAAATGCGGCAAAAGGAAGGAAAATCCATGGACCGACCCCATCGTCTCCACCCCGTAGGAACTACGAGATCACCCCAAGGACAATGATCAAAGTGAATTTTTAATATTATAAAATCTAGTTATTTTTATTTCTAAAATTTTAAGATTTATATAGATACTTATAAACAAAAATAAAATAATTAGTTTAATTATAACGTCTATTTTGGTTATATAACTAAAAAGTAATAGTAAATATATTTGTAGTGAATTTGATTAAACTAGAATGAAATCAAAAGATCAAACTATGTTTTTCTTTATTTTTTTTATTGTAATATACATTTTTTCCCTAAAAAGATACGGTGACTATGTAACGTAATGTGCAAGTTTCCAATTCTTCAAATTTATCATCTCAATCATTCACTTAGTCGATACAATGATACAACAGAATTGTGTTTGTTGCTTACTTATATACATCGATTTCTTTAAAAGAAAACTTCAATGTATTTTGAACAAATAAAATTATATTTTCATGGAATAAATTTAGAGGAGAGTAAGAATATTGATTATAAATATTAATAAAAAAAAACTTAAAAAAAAGGGAACACGCCCGGTGGGACTCGAACCCACAATCGCCTGATTAGAAGTCAGGCGCCTTATCCATTAGGCCACGAGCGCTTCAGATGTTGATACTTCACAAAGAATTAGTAGCAAGCTTAATAAACGGGACAAAGAGAAAATAGAAAAAATGGCCCATGCAGGTTTCGAACCTGCGACCTTCGCGTTATTAGCACGACGCTCTAACCAACTGAGCTAATAGGCCTCTTGACAAATGAATTGATATATACTGACTCATTACTTAATATTTTGCCCCAACATAAATCAATTTCGATTTCGGTAAAATATTTCAACATCAAACTATTTTTTAATGTTAAGGATAGCTCCAAATATAGCAACTATATTTAGAATAATTAAGTATATAATAATATTTTAAAAAAATTGTAAATATATCAAAATTTGATCAAATTAAATGTACTCGATCTACCGAGGAGTTGAATATGTATTATAGAGAAAAATAGCTCATTTGCAAGTTGAGAAAAACCTAATCTAAGATTGGAAGATGTATGAGCTTTTTCACAGTGGTTGTTGGCATTCTCAAGCGTAGGCAGACCATTCTAATATTCTTACGAGGTGTTTGTGGATTCAATCCCTCCTCAATCTAGCCTATTTTGGGCTTCTAAACTTTTAGATCTCTTTTAGGGCTCAACCTTAGTTGAAGGTTAACCAGACTTGGTTCTCCTTTGAGCCCGTTCTTTTAATCTTCTTTTCTTTTACTATACTAGTCCCATCCAATTTAAGCAATGGATCGGATGGACAAATGAATTGTTTTTCGAAATAAATCAAAAATGCTGTTCTCAAATTGTACAAGTTTTTTTCTTAATCAACTTTTCAACTTAAAAGCCAATTTCATCAATTACATCTTCCACTTTGATAGTAACCGGTTCTTAAAATTTAATTGCATTTTGTTTGAATTAATTGCTTTCGATAAAGAAATTCTTTCCAAAATATTTATAAATATAATAAAATGTTAGAAATAGGTTATTAATAATATTTTATTATTATTATTATTATTATTATTATTATTATTATTATTATTATTATTTATACTTGAAAACATAACATACTTGTATGCATTTAATTTAGTTTAATTCACGTAAATGTAACAAAACCTATAAATATTTACGGTCCATGTAACGAAATAAGAAAAAATTATGACGTGTAATCGTTTTTTCATAAATTTCATACATGTCCTTGCAATTTATATATTCTTTGCGATTTATTAATTTCGGGCCATCTCGGTGTAATTAAGACTCAATATCGAATGAGCAAAGAGAAGTCTTTTACCCTAGAGAATCTTGGAGTAATGTTTGCATGAGATGAAATAAAATTAGATAGAAATGTGACTCAACTTTCCTTCGTCACTAAAATACTACTAAATAGATAAATCACCTAAGCTTATCAAATTAAAAATCCACTTTTATAACTACACTTTAAAAAAATGAAAAGAGATAACGTGGCATTTAATTATGTATTAGGAAAATTAAAATAATCAAAAGCAAGGATTATAAATTAATATCCTCCACCTCCCAAAACACCAATATAGAGTGTCTTTTAAAAAAGGAAAAAGAAAAGAAGAATCAACAACAAATTGGTAATAAGCTCATAATTTAAAATTTAGTACACAACTTAGGACTAAAAATTGAATTTCAGTCTTTATTTCTTTTCAACCCGTACAAGAAATCCAGTGCTGCCAAGTTTACAGGAACCTGGTGCAACCCTTGATACCGATTAGGCTTTAGTCAACGATTTAACCTTAACAGACCAACCCAACGACGACCGAGTTCCTTCGACGGCGAACGTGTCATAGCGGAGGAAAAGTTCCACCAAAACTACTCTCGACATCAGCACCACCAGATCCCTCGCCGGACACTGCTTGTTCTCCGCCGTCGGCTCCTCCGTCTCCCTGCCGTTTGACCAATAAACATACTTCAAAAGCTTCTCTCCTTTCTCTCCCACGAACCTATCGCCCACAAACTCCTCCGCATTCTCAAACACCTTCGGATCTTTCGTCGCAATCGGCTGATACCCAAAAATCATTTCCCCTTTCTTGATCTTGAAAGCAGAATCATGGTTCTCAATCACAATGTCTTGTTTCGCCCTTGCGTATTGGTACGGCACCGGCGGGTCAATCCTCAGAACCTCGTACACCACGGATTTCAGCAGACTCATCTTCTCTAAAGCCCCGAATGTTACTCCCTCGTCTTTCTTCACGGCGGCTCTGATTTCGCTGACTAGTTTCCGATGAAGTTCCTCGCCGGCAGATCCGACCCAGTTTAGCAGAATCGGAAACAGCACTTTCATTCCGGCGTATGCGTTGAATCCAGCTAGAAACACTAAATTATGACATGCTTTCTCTCTGTTTATTCCCTGTTTCTCGGCTTCGTCTAGAAATGTACCCGACGACTCGTAAAACGATTCGTAAAGCTTCCTGTATCACAACATTAATCAGTTTGTGTTCTGATTCTAGACAGTTTTTAGTAACTTAAGAAAGAAGTTGATTTCAGTTTTCATTCATTTACCTGTAAGCGCTTTTAACGAGTGCGAACGGTAAACGGAAAGTATGGATGATGAGATCTTCAAAGCAGCTGAAAATTTTGGGCAAACCGAGAGTCGCTAATGGAGCGAGCTGCATAGTAAGCCATCGGTCGACTAAACCCGGTCCCTCGGAGATGAAATTCTTATTGGGGCTGCGATCGGAAAGCAATCGAAAGATGAAATCAAAGGATGCTGAATCACTGACGGGATTAAAATTGGCGACGTTATTGTTTTTTAATTCCTTTTCAAGTTTATCAAACATCTCGGAGATGGAGGTTCGAAAGAGAGGAATGAATTGGTGGTGACGAGAGGCAAGAAAATTGAGGAAATGGCGTTTGAGAACAGAGTGCTCTGTCTCAGATGGGTCTAAGAAAGCACAAGTACGAATTCCTCCGGTGAAGGCAAGGGAGGGCATGTAAGTTCCATCGAGAACGTTGCGTTTCTCGACTTTAGTGGTGTCAAAGAGGATCGGAAAACTGAGGGCGTCTAGAAGGACGATTACTTTGGAATTGGAAGAGATGAAGGGACCTGGCGGCATGTTGGTACGGAAGACAGTGGAATTGTATTTAGCCATTCGAGATCGGAAGAAGGTTTCTCTGCCTTGGATGTAGAAGTAATGGTAGCGATCTTTGATGGGTCCAAAGATGGGGAAGCCATTGGTGCCGGGGATGGGTTTGAGAGGCAGGGGAATGTGTGGGTGTTCTGGAGAAGAAGATGAGGTCATTATTAAAAAAGAGTTTATGAAGAACGGGGAAGATAGGGAGGGAAATGTTTGAGATTGGAAGAGGAATAGGATTTTAATGATTGAGGTTTAGGAAGAATATGTTTAATGTAATGTTATGTGTGCGTATCCCTCTGTCTTTGTATTAATTTTATTCTAAATGCTTTCATTGGAAGTTGACTTAGATTAATATTAACTATCCCCGACCCCGACTACCCTGTGCCTGTTTCATAAAATTTAAATCAAAATAAAATTTGTAATGTAAGGTTGAAAATTAACCCTATTTACTCTAAATTTTTATTTTAGATTATTAAATCTAAATCTTAATTTCATACCAACATTAAAAAGAAAGCACACAATTACACAAATAAAACTGAAAACATACGAGGGTTTGTTAAGTTACTAAAATTGGAAAAAGAGAGAGAGAGAGAGGAGATATGAATGAGAAATAATGATGTATTTAGGTCACATTTTCTAATGTTTAATTTAAAAGATAAATTATTTTGAAAAAATTAGAGTGTTGCACTCAAAACTATTTTTTAAATCGTATTTTAAATAATTTTCACAAAAATGATTTTTGTGTAAAACATTTTTTCTTAAGTCAATATCCAAATAGGTCGTAAATAAGCCATTAAAATTTGGATTCAAAATTTAAATTTAAATTTTATAAAATATCTTTTATTTAAGGTATGGTCGATATTAGGTGGAGAGCAATTTTTTATAAAAAGTAAAATATTTTATTTAAAATTAGTTGGAGATCAAATACAATTTTAAAAAAATATATTTTCTCGTACATAGCTATAAGTGCTAAGCAAATAATTGACATTAATTAGCTGAAACATAGAATGAGTTAGTTTCAATCACGTTTGAGAACTGTGATATTAAATAATAAAAAATTTATCCTTTTACCAAGGGTTTTTTTTCAAAAATATAAAAAAAGGGACAGTATTTACACTATATAAAATAATTTCGAAAATGAAAAAAACTCAGAGACCCAATGTATAAAATACAAAAAATGTCCCGTCAACCCGTAATATATTTGGTAACACGATTTGGTACACGATCGTTTAGATTTGACTAATTTGTTACATAAACGTTTACATTTGAAAATTTTAGTATACGATTGTTTAGATTTGGATACAATCGTAGATTTGGTCATCGATTTTTTTCACAAAAATTGGTATAAACAATTTTTTTGAATATTCTTTATACACAATATTTTAGTTTTGGTTATCTTAATTTATATGCATAACCAATTTTTTCAATATTCTTACACACCATCAGGGATGGGTGAATGAAAAAAAAAAGAAAGAAAAATAAAGACATGACCATCTAAAAGGGAGAGAAAAACAAGAAATACTATAGAAAAAAAATAGATTTGGTTATCCAATTCTAAAAACAAAAAATGGAAGAAATCGCAGCTAAAAAAAAGAGTATAGAGGAAGACAATTAGTAACAAGGAAGACAATTAAAAAACCACAGGGACGAGAAAAAGATGGAAGGACAAATTTGAAATATTCTATAGACCGTAAATATTTCACTATTTAGTAAAGTTTCCCTTTACCAAATTATAAGCGAAACTACCTCAATCATGTTTTAGAACTTTACTCATTCTAGGTAAACCAACAATAGTATGTAAGAATAAACTAATAGTTAAATAAACCCAAAAAGCTAAACATATTGTTTTATTTGAAAGATTAATCAAATGTCGAGAAGAAAAGAAAAGTAAAATCATAATAGAACAGAAAGATGAAACCAATAGAAAGATAAAAAGTTTCTCCACTTTAATTATATATATAGATAGACATAAATATATATAGATGAAGATGAATGGGTGAAGGGTTGAAAGGGGAGATGGGAGAAGAAGTGTGAACAAGCCCCCAATTATGGTGGCAAAATGAAATACAATGACTTTGATTTTTCCAGAGCAATGGTGGGTCACTGCGCGGATGCATTCAACGTCTCATAACTCTATTACCAAATACAAAAAATTATCATTCTTTATCATACTTTAAAATTTAGGAAAAATACTTATTTTGCTATTTCCACGGTTTACTCTAATAATTAGCATGGGTTGGCTTTAATAAAAGCTGGGCCTACCAGTTACAGGCCCAAAACCAAATAAGTGTGGGTGTCCTTAATTAATTTGAACTATTTTTCTCTTCAAACATAATGGAGGTATAAGCACGTGGAAGTGAGAGTGAAAGAGAGTCTCACATCTAAAGGTATACATCCCAAACTAAAATTGAAAAAAAAAGAATTGCTTTGAATTTACACAAGCATTAGTCCTAACTTTTAATTAATAAAAGTGGAAAATTTAGGGTTATAGTTATGAAGTTGATATTTTGTATAGTAAAAAGAAGAAGATGGTATTTATTTATTTTAAAATTTGGAGCATAATTGAGAAAACAAACAAACTATAAAATAAGATGACCGGTGGGTTACAACACACAATGAGATCTCAAATTAAAATAAAACCACGTGGATCACAACGAAATTACTTTAATAACCCCAAGTACTCAATCATGTGTGCGCAAGTCCGCCACAGCTTCCGTGCATCAACCAATTTCACTTATTCTGGCAATCAATAACGAACCCTTATACATATTTGAACTTTAAAAAAATACCATCAAACCATTCCTTATATTTGCACCAAAAAATACAATTACCAAGCTTTTAGAAAATCGCAGATATGTTATATATAGTTTTGTAGTTCTAACATTATGGTATACACGCATAAATAAACTAAATAAAAATAATAGATACCTTCAATATTCATACTATAAACTAAAACAATATCTTCACTTTTGTCGTTTATTTAGTAAAATAATCCCATCTCATTCTTCTTTTAAAACTTGTTTTCACTGACATTTTATATATACAAAAATTAAAGACCTATTCTATCTCAGTTGTCATCAAATATCCTTACAATATTTCTCGATACCGAGATGTTTATAAAATATATGTATTATTTAAGAAAATATCTCAGTTTTTTTTTTTCTTCTTCTAAATAATATAATCGAGCGAAGGTAATTTAGTGGCATGTAACACTTTTGGAAATAATTTAAGAAATGAATAAAAGTTGCTGCACCAATTGGTATGACATTAAAAGAAACAATTTTGAAATTTTGAAATATGAAAAAACATAATATAAAAATACCTGTAAAATGATTAAAAACTAATTTAGTCATTAGCTTTTAAACCATATCGGTTGCTCTGGTTAAGGACTTGAACTTCACTGCCGGACCCAGCGGCAAATCTGCGACCTCCACGGTGAACGTATCATAACGAAGGAAGAATTCCACCACCATAATCCTACCTATCAGCACCACCAGATTCTTCCCCGGACACTGCTTGTTCTCCGCCGTCGGCTCCACTGTCTCCCGCTCATTTGACCAGTAAACATACTTCAAAAGCTTCTCCCCTTCCTCTCCCACGAACCTATCGCCCACGAACTTCTCCGAATCCTTAAAAATCTTCGGATCTTTAGTAGCAAACGGCTGATAACCAAAAATCGTCTCCCCTTTTTTGATCTTGAAAGAAGAATCGTGGCTCTGAATCACGATATCCTCCTTCGCTTTCCCGTACTGGAACGGCACCGGCGGTTCGATCCTGAGTGCTTCGTACACGACGGACTTCAGCAGACTCATTTTCTCCAAGGCGGAGAAAGTCAGTCCCCCTTCTTCCTTCACGGTTGTCCTGACTTCCTCGGCGAGTTTCCGGTGGAGATCCTCGCCGGCGGTGCCGACCCATTTCAGTAAAGTGGGAAAAAGGACTTTCATTCCCCCGTATGCGTTGAATCCAGCGAGAAACACTAAATTGTGACATGCTTTCTCCCTGTCTATCCCCTGTTTCTCTGCTTCGTCTAGAAATGAGCCAGAAGAGGAGTAAAACGCTTCATAAAGCTTCCTGTCAAACCAAATTCAACAAATGAAATTTAAAAATTCATAAACATTTCAGGATCTAAAAAAAAGTTTCTGAATCTCGTTCTACCTGTAACCACTCTTGACTGGGAAGAAAGGCAGGGGAATGGTGTGAATGACGAGATCTTCAAAAACAGAGAAAATTTTGGGAAGGCCAATGGAAGCCAATGGGGCGAGTTGAAACACAAGCCACAGATCGAACATTCCAGGTCCCTCAGCAGCTAATTTCGAATCAGGGGTTCCATCGGAGAGTAAACGGAAAACATAATCAAACGACATGGAATCGCTGATCGAGTTGAAATCAGCGATCTTCTTTTTCTCGGAAAGTTTATCTTCAAGCTTAACAAACATCTCAGACAAGGAGCTTCGAAACAGAGGGATGAACCTGTCATGGCGGGAAGCGAGAAAGGAGAGGAAGAGGCGTTTGAGAACAGAGTGCTCTGTTTCCGATGGGTCCAAATAAGCACAGGTGCGAATGTTGCCGGTGAAGGACAAGGAGGGCATGTAAGTTCCGTCGAGAATGTTGCGTTTCTCGACTTTGGCTGTGTCGAAGAGGATAGGAAAACTGAGGGCATCGAGAAGGACAACGACTCTGGAATCGGAGGAAATGAAGGGGCCCGGTGGCATGTTGGCGCGGAAGACGGTGGAGTTGTATTTGGTAATCCGGGAACGGAAGAATTCGTCTCTACCTTGGAAATAGAAGTAATCGTAACGGTCTTTGATGGGACCGAGGAAGGGGAAGCCATAGCCACCGGGAATTGGTTTGAGAGGAAGTTCAGGGGAGGAGGAAGAAGGAGTAGCCATGGTTGTGGTGATCGTACAAAATGAAAGCAAATGGTGAGAAGACAAATTTGTATGTTCCTTCGACACTTTTATTTAAAATATGAATGGTATGTAATAATGTAATCTAAGAAAATACTTTTGAAAAGTACACTCAAATTTACTGTTATGGGAAAGATACACACCTTCATAAATTCAATCCATTACTCTACACATCTTCCTTAATATTTTTTCACATTTTCTAATTTACAATACTTTTCTATATATGCTGATTTCTTAAAATTAAGTCATCCTCAAAGATAAATAAATAAATAAAAGATTGTTCCTGAGAATTCTTTGTAACTACAAATATTTATACAAAAATTATTTCAAACCAACAAAATCAATAATAATATTTTTAAATACAGTAAAATGTAGAATAACAAAATGAAAACATTTTATCATATTTGAAGCCACTTTATTATCTTGCTTGCGGTTTATATAGAAATTGAAAGTGAAAACAACTACGGTTTTTTAAAATAAAGAATAAAAGTAAATGAGTTGTTTGGAGCCTTGGGGTTTGTCTTCATAATATGATGATTTATTATCATCTCTAGGCTATAATAGTTGTGTCAATTTCATAAATTGTTACTTCCATACCAGTTGAGGTAACAAAAATAATGATTAACTTATCTTTTCATATTTTTAATTTTAATGGAGATATTTTTTAATTAATTTTTCGAAGAATGGGGATGATTGGAACTTTTAATTTTTCAAATCTTTAACAAATTTTGAGACATATCAATTTGTGTGGACAAGATCTGGGATATATATATATATATAGTCTCGATGTAAATCTTCTCCAAAATTTCATTGAAAAAGCATAAATCTATGAAATTTCAGAGTTAAATATGTCTCAGATTTCACCGAGAAAGTCCGAATATATAGAATCTCTACGTTATTTTGTCCAGGATTAACACCAAGATTCACATAATTTTTTTCAAATTATATGCAATCTCTTCATATTGTAAACTAACTCTAACTTTCCTGAATTTTCTTTTGCAAATATTATATTTCCTCAATTCTTATATAAAATCTTGAAAATCTTACTTACAAAATTTATATTACACAAAGTTTTAAAATTATTTACTGATTATCTAAATAAATTTTAAGTTATCTTATTTTAATGCTTGATAGTATGATTATTCCACCCAAATCTTGCGACAGATAATAAGAAGAGCCAAAACAATCGATAAATTAGAATTCTTTATTTTTAAAACTAAATCTTGATACCAATCTCGTATGAGATGGATCGAGAGAAAGAAAACTTGAACGACTTTAAAAAAAAATGTACTAGTTTTATAGGGCGAAACCTCAACTGACTTTTTAAAAATATTATAATACTCAATCAAAAAACAGTGTAGTAATAATAATAATTATCCTACTTGACAGTAGGACTAATTCGATTTTTCACCCCTTCCCTTCTTGAGAAGAGGCGAAAGAAAAACTCCAAATAAAGATACTTAAAAATTTGAATATGTTTGATTTTGATGAAAGTTTATCGTTTAAATGAATAAGATTATTAGTTTATAATTTTAATAGATACTTTAGAATATATATTGCTATCTAATCATTATTTTATCTCTAACACATTTTAAATATTCAACTATAGGATCATCCAGTTTTTATTTGATATCTTGGTATCTAGTAATCTGTAAAAGTTGAATGATATCAATTATTGGGGCATGTAGGACCTGAAGATAAACTGTATAGATATAGGTGGCAATCAAAGTGATATACTTATTTATTTTTACCAATAATTTTTTTAATACAATTGAAGCAGGAGGATTGGAATCTTCAACTTTAGCTATTACTAACATTTTTTAATTGTTGTATGTTAATCCACAAAATTTGAAAATATCTAATTTAGTATACACATATATGTGTGTGTGTGTGTATATGTATGTAGTGTAGGTGTCAGTCGTAATATTATATAATATTAATGTATGAGTACTCATTAAAGTGATAGATATGTGACAATGGCACGAAACCCCACTGGGTATGAGGCACCGGTATGGGTACAGGACTACCTTCTACCCACCCCATTTCTTTGCCTTTATTCGGCTAAACCCTACTATAAATTTCAAGCTCTGAAGTTTACTCCTCTCAAAAAACAATATATTGTCAAAAATAACAGGAAAAGAAAAAGTTGCAATTGGCACAATCTGACTATAATTACTTAACAAAACTCAAACTTACGTATACATCATGTAGATTATGCACATGAAAGAATTGTAAATCAACTCAAAAAATCAAAGAGATACTTGGTATTCTGGTATATAGGTGTACCAACAGTTCAGAAGACTTAAAAAAACGAAACGATGTAATCACTACAACCTAACTATACAAATCAAATTAAACCATAGGGTTAAATTTCATTGTTCAAATCTAAGATATAGACGAACACGATGGCTCATCTGTAGCAGCCCCCCCATCTTCAACCAACAAACTCTTTTAAATTATTTTGGGACTTTTCTTTTTCACTAACGAATGAATATTATAATGGTTGTTGTAATGCCCCCACTTTCTTAGATATATGTTAATTCCAATCAATTTTAAAAGATCACTTTGAATTTAATTCGAATAGGTAAATTTCTTAATTTTGAATGAATTTTTTTTTTATGTCACTCGTGAAGATTGGGAGTATTGAGTAATTTTTGGGTAGCATCCAAATGGGAGAACACTTAATTCTGAAAATATGCAAATATAGTTAGAAGAAAGAGTTAAATTGAAAAAAGAATAATAATTAAGTAGTAGTGATCACAAGAATATAATTATAAAGTTAAAAATGTTATGGGAGTTTGAATAATGGTTATGTTGATTGTTGGATGAGTTTTAGAAAAGTTTTATAGAAAATATGGGATCCAATCAGTGAGGACACTGTTTAATTTGTCTGTGTGTATATATATATATCACCTTATATATTATTGAAGATAATAAAAAATAAGTTCAATTTAATCATTTTATAACTTTCAACCCCAAATATTTTAGTCCCTTCCTAAACTTACTTCTTAATCTTTACTTGTTAATTTTATTTTTACTTATCTGGAAACCTTTTCTTTTTCTAATTTTTTACCACCCTTTTCATCCTATGTTTTTTAAACATATTCTTCCATGAGAATTATTATTATTATTATTTAATCAATTAATTTTTTTAAAAAAACTAAAATTTAATGATAAATAATGCATATACTTATAGAATAAGATTATATTATCAAAATATAATAATTAAAATTGAACAGATTTGATAACATTATATCATATCATAATAATGACTACAAGACATATACTCCAAATTTTGGATAAAGGAGGAGACACGTAAAATGACACATGTTGTTCTAACATATATTTTTGATTTAAAAAAATAAACAAAATTATTTTAAAAAAGCATATGACGTGATGCATCTATATAATTAGTGATAAAAGAATATGATCATGCTGAACATTTTAGAATAATTCAAGGCAAAAAAGTTTTGATAAGGAATCGTAATGTCTGATGAAAAATATTTTAGGTATCGAAAGATGTATATCTTTAAAAAGGTAACTGATCATAAATATGTTTAATTTCGGTTTAATTTTTGTTACTATTTTCTATTTTATGATTGTCGGTGTTTTTTATTATTATTATTTTTTAATTTTAGATATAATTTAATATTCACATTTTATTTATAACCTAAAGTATAAAATTTGAGATTAGAAATAGAAACCCATACAACAATAAATGGACACCATCGTTCTCTAATTACGTAGAGTAGTCGAAAATATCTCCCATTTAAATACGAGTAGTAGTCTAACACCTGTTATTTAATTATTTAATAAATTCATTATTTTGAATTTGAGCAAAAAAAAAAAAAAAAAAAAAAACACATATTATAAGAAAAATATACTAAATTTTGTAAGCTAAGAAGTAAAACTTAAATTTTATTGTGTGTGTGTGAATGTTAGATAAAAGATTATCAAAATAGTTAAAATATTTAGTTCACTTCACCTGAAACTAAAATTAGAAAATCTAAGTTTTTTCTAATACTTCAGTAATATAATATCTCCCCATATCACCTCACCTAATTTTCTTAAATTGATTTCCCTCCTCAATTTCCTCAACAGAAAATAAAATTGTCTAATGTGGATTTAGAAGAAATAAAGTAGGCTATTTACTCTTTTTTTTTTTTTTTTTTTTTTTTTTAATGTGGATTTAGAAAATACACACAATAATACACATAAAAAACTACAAAGATAAAAAAACAAAAACAAAAGAAAGAAGAGGAGGAACAATGTGTTCACTAACAAATATAAATCAGAATAAAAGAAATTAAAAAATGCAGAACGTTTTGCATGAGTGGTAAGTTAATTAATATCATGTATTCGTTGTTGTTGCCGACCATTGTGAAACAAAAATATTTATTCACAAAATTAAAATTAAAGAAGGAATGATTTTCATTATACATTTTGTAAATAAAAAATTATAGTTCACAGGCAAACGAGTATCAGAGAGGATTAAGTAATGTAACCAACTCTTATTTTAGTAGAAAATTAATTCTATCACGTTCGTGTAGGACTTGATTAGCTGGTGTTAATTTAAATTAATATAGATTTGGATTTGGAGATCTCTAACCTCTCATTCTCAATATTTAAACAAAATAATTGGGCATCCCCCAAAAGTTATCGTTATTGTTTTTGTTTGGCCAAATATTACAAAAATAAGTGATGCAATAAATAATTGGAAATGTGATTTGCCTGAAAAAAAATAAAATAAAATAAGTAAGTCCAACACAAACGTGATAGAATTAATTATGTAGACCGACTACTTTCGATTTCTTAATGAATTATTATCTATTTAATAACATACATTTGGTTTCTCTCCCTTTTGGGTCAACTCTACCTTCGACAAGTTGACTTGATCACATGACTTTGTCCAAATAGGCTTAGCTTCATCATATCCATAAATATACCAATTTATGCATCAACATATAACATTAAAAAAACGACCAATCATATCAAGTAAAACAAATTTCAATGGTTTGATTCATGTTACTGAGTTTAGAGAAAACTTAAAGAAAGATGTCAATTTTCATATTTCAAGTAAAAGGAGCATAATTCTGTTTCAAATAATTGCCAACCACGGAGTCCATTCAATTTCCTTTTTCTTTTGTGTTGGAAGAAAACAAATCCATTGGTTCTTCACTGCTCCTCTCTTTTATCTCTTCCAAATTTACACATCCAATTTTACTCTTTCTTCTTCTACTCTTTTTGCTCTATTCACACATCTATGTATTGTTTAAAATCCATGTTTTGCCTCACTAAAATAACTTCTCAAACACACACAGTTCAAAGTAAATTTCGACCATATAAAAATTACACTTAGAAAATGTGAAATTAAATATAAAATCAACTTTAAATGATTAAAGATTGTTGTAGAGTGATTTAAAAATTGATATAACAAATAATTTTCACAATTTCAAAACATGCACATAATATATGCAAACACACTTCAAACTTCAGTAGTATATCTATTTTGATAAAAGGAAAATCGTTTTATTTTAAATGTAATAGTGTTAAAAAATATTTACGAATATAACAAAAATTTACTTCATATTTGAACCTATCATCATTTATTACATGTAAAAAAAAGTAAAATTTTGTTATATTTGTAAATATTTCCTAGCAATTTTGCTATATTTAAAAAGGTTCCTATATCTAAACTACAACAAATTAGTATTAATTCTCAAAAGACCAAAATCTTTTTTTTCTTTTTTTAAATTTGAAGTTAAAATATGCCAAACACCAATAACTAATGCTCGACAATCTTAAACGTGCATATTTAAGAGTGATTAAAAATGGTTAATTAATAGTTAATTACCATCAAATGTGTATTTAACCATTCAAAATCATTCCAAGTAATTCTAACCATTTCAAAATTAATTTTCATATATATACGTCATAGCCTAAACCTTGACAAATAATTGTTCTTGTTCATGTATAGATTTTTCTCCCTGTTATTTTCGATTTATCATTCCAAACACTTTTGGACTCGACAATTTAAAGAAGAAAACATATTTAGGACTGTATTACATGAAAAAGACTTTGACTTGATTCTCAGAACATAAAAGTTATTGAAAAAAAGGAGGAAGGAGTATTACAAATACATCTACTTCTAGCAAATAAATAGCCAAGAAGAGTACAATTTTAATCAATAAAACTTTACCTCAATCACGGTTAGATATGCAATTACCATTTGAATACACAACTCCAAGACAGAAAATTTATAATTCCAAATTGACAAAAGTAGAATAAATTAACTAAAAAGAGGGGAAGCATTCACCTTGTTACGGAATGGATTGAGAGGTTTTTCATTTCTACTTTACTATACAAGATCAATTTTCTTGAACTGGCTCTTCTGGCATCATTTTAGCAAAACTGACAAGGAGTCCCATCCTCAATCCATCTTTGCCTAGAAGATGGACAGATCTGGTGGGGGTCCATAAACAGACTTCCAAGAATAGGGGATTACCCATTTGATGCCTTCATCACCTGAAGAGAAAATCAAAAGAGATGGGACAGACACACAGGTTTTCAGCGTCACCTTTAAAAAGCTTTACACCAAACATCACTATTAAGATTTCAGGAAACCCTTGATGACGAAACTTTTGTTTGAGAGATAGAAAGAATGCTTTCACCTTTTAGGAATGTGTGCACTGAATGGATTAAGAGATCAAAAAGGTTCAAACAACTGAATTGTTGGTTGAGGCCTGGTGGCATATATCTAAACTAGTTGTGCTAATATACCCAAGTTCACAAGTGCAGATCATAGTTTTTAAGGGCTCGTTTGGCTCACAATATGTTATAGTAAGTTTGTGTACAGAGTGTAAGTAAGATGAAGTTTCTCGATAAATATGAAAAGTAGAGAATGAGAAAAAGATGAAGTTGCTTGATAAACATGAAAAGTAGCGCAAGAGGGGAAGATGAAGTTCTCGATAAAAGTGAAAAATAGAAATATAGAGAAAGACAAAGTTACTTGATATATATGCAAACTTCAATAGTACTAAATATTTAAGTTTGGTGGGCCAACGGTGCGTAAAATGATACAATGGTTGTTTGTGTTGTAATGAGCAGGTAGAAAGATAATGTCAAGATAACATGAAAACCTAAGAAATGGACTTTAAAATATTGAAGTAAGATGAACCCAAGCCGACTAATGATATACTTGTTTGGAAAAAAATGGCAGGTGAAGCCAAAAGATTACCAGGACGCAGACCCAGAAGTTTGCCTGTTGCCTCAGCCAAATTGAAAGCATCAGGAATGTTGTCTCCTTCTGAACAATAGCATAATAAGCAGGTGACCTTTATACCTTTCGCCTTGAAACCACCATAAACATGAGTGCTATTAGAAAATCTTGAAGAAAAATTTAGTGTCTGACATCTGATGATAATGTTTCAAGGTCGTACCTTCAAAAAAGTGAAAAGAGAGGCAAATGGTAGACTTGGAAGGTAGTCTCCCTCCTCTAACTCTTCATCAGAAGGTGGGCCGTCCTCCTGTGTAGTCTTGGCTTCGGTTAGAGTGCTAAGATATTTCCATCGTGACTGCTCTGAATCATATTCATGCAGGCTTCTCCATCCCATTTGTTCACAGTAGTCATCAGTTCCGTCGTCCTTGGTGCTAGAAAGATAATGTATCTGCGAACCACTGATATGCATCAAAAGGCCAAATTAACAACTATGAAATAACAGTTAATTGGTCAGCCAGTCAGGCTTGCTGCGTGGAAAGAACAGACAATGGAATTCTATTTTACAAGTAACTTATGGAAGCTAATAGATTCGGTTTGGCAAATAATCATCCACCCGAGATAATTTACAGCCCTATAATTATATCCTTATATAACAAGGCTTAAATATTTATGGTGGGAGATATTTCAGTTTTATAGCAATTGCTTCATTGTTCTGTGACAAAATAAGATTTTTGACTGAAAATGAACCTTAAAAAGTGTGGGTAAAACTTGCGTTAAAGAAGGTACCAAATAAAATACCTCGATGTGTCAATTTGTTGCCACCTTCCAAAATCTAAGCTAGAGAGCAGAACAACATGCTTCTTACCACAAGTTGCAATAAAATCAGCCAAGTTCTTTGCAAAATCAACCACTTTCCCCTGCTCAAACAAATATATTCTGATTTAAATATACTTATTATTAACGATTCCAAAGCAAAGAAAAGGAATCAACAAACCAAAGAACAGTACTATCATCTCCTCGAGATAACAAAAAAAGGGCTAACACTGAGACTAGGAAATCTCCCTTGCTAAAGTCATTCTCTGAAGTCTATATTGGGTTGGCAAAACATGAATTGCATTCTAAAAGTAAATTTATACTCCGAGACATACAAACATCATTCAAGATAGAGGTCTTTTATGATTTTCTGAAGAAATCAACAACATTTTAGTCTCGTTGAAGGGGATTATATACCTTTTCTTTACATGAGATAAGGTATTGTATACTTTTTACACACAATCAGTGAGAAGAATGAATAAGCAAAAATACATAGCCAACTTAGATAAAAATGTGATTTGGCTGGGATGTTAAAACTTGCCTTGATCACAGGTGACCTTTGCTGAACAAGGGTCAAAGCATTAGCTGTTGATTCATAAACTGAAAACAAAATTAAGAGAAGAAATTAATGCATAAACTCACAGAGGTCCTGTTGGAAAGGAGTTACCAGAAGACAGAAGAGGTTGATATAAGATAACAAAGTTAGAGTTGATATTATAAATTCCAAGGCCACTCGAACAATTTTAATAAAATATTACCATCAAGCAACACACACCTTCAAGAGGGAGGGCAAGCTCCCCCATAGGAAGTGGCTCATAAGCATTGTTACCAATACAAGGCAGAACACATGGGTCGTCCAAATAACCAATTCTTGCAGCTCTCATTGAGGAAACCAACAAATCTACTGCTAACTGCCCCACATTGCCTATTGACAGCGCTGGCTGAATTCAAAAACCAAAATAATATACACAATTTAGTTTTAAGACAAACTGATAGCTACTTTCTTAGATTTAGAAAAAAACATTAAGGCTGATGTCTCCATACTGAGTTCAGAGCAGAGCTCTTCTGGACTTTTTATATCATATAAACAAAAAGAACAATGACCCAAGCAATGCACGTCCCTTTTAGTGTCAGAATGAGCAAGCACAACAAGTTTTAATGATATCTGAATTCAAAGAGCTCTTAGTACATTAACTCAAAGTTTGATTACTTATAATGACCGTCCTGGGTGTCTTGCACAAATTTACAGAAAAGAACTTCACTAGGTATGCAATTGATGAGGTCCACGAGGTCATGGTCAGGAAACACTTGAATTCATATTGGTGGTGGAGTTAGCTGGTAAATAGGTCATGGTCAAGCTTCTCTTGGTGAAAGATCCCTAACAAAGAAGATGGAAAGTTGGAATTCATCATATGTTCTATTGTCAGGGCACAGTTTGGTTAACACTAACACTGGAAGTTCTAAAAATTTCAGTAGACTGCCAAATGAGTTTCAAAGATTAAATTGTTAAAGGAAGTTGGAATTTGAGCATTACCAACATTATAAAACTAGGTTTTCAACCTCAATCTTGTTCTCACCACGATGGAGGAGACTTGAGAGGAGTATCTACTACCCAGTTTTTTGTCTTCATGAATTCTACAGGAAAGGGCTGGGCTAAAGGGATGGTCAGACTGAGTTCTAAAGAGGCAATTCATTAGCGGTTGTTTTGGATGCTCCTTATTTGAACTTTGAACAGGATGCAACCCCCAATTTTCATGAATCATGGTTGAGCATCCATTAAGGCTTCAACGCTGGAGCCGGGGCTCTCCATTTGAACCGCCGTTGAAACTTAAGCCTAATGCTAATAATAACTTATAGTCCTTGGTATTAAAAAAAAAAAAAAAAAAAAAAAAAAAAAAAAAAACAGAGAAGGAAGCAAATGAAAGGAATAATTAGTGAGTGAACTCAGATTATCAAGCTGACATAACTGCTGTTATCAATTTATACGACAACAACGCTAACACATGCCCTTGCACCAATTGGAAATCACTCCAGAGACATAACAAACTTTCTCGTAGTTTACAGAGGAATTCAAAGTAAATATCACATAAAATGAAAAAATGGCACAGTAGCAGTAGATTTTCTAATTGGCATAAACAATCAGCCACATAAACCTCGCCTTCCTTTCAAGCCCGCCTTCCTTTCAAGCCTCTACGAACAGAAGGCAGGAAAATGGCTAATTGAACAAACAATAGAAAATGTGAAAAATAGATTTCCATTTTCTCTTCATAGACATTCAAACCACTCGAAACTAATATGATGCACTACTAGATTGAATTAATTGATAGAAGGAAAAAGGATGAGAAGTAGAAGCTCAGAAAAAATTGAACGAACAAACCAGAACGAGAGTGGAGCATTGATCATGAAGTTGCTTTCCTTCTTCGAGAAAAAATTCCATTGTCGGAGAAAAAACCACGAAATCCGGTGACGCCGAACGCTCAAAATTTGAGAATTTAACGGTGGCTCCGTTGTGGGGGTTTTCTTGAGCTTGAAGAAGAAGAAAATGGAGCTGGATTTTGGGCCGTGATTTCCTAATGCTAGGCCCATTAAGAAAAATGGGCTTCATTGGGCATAAACTGATGGCCCAATTCTTCTAACGTGGGCTTTAATATAACAAAAAAAATAAAAATAAAAAATCCACCAATTGTAAATATTAAAGAATTCCATAAAAAGGTAATTGTTATTGGTAGGGTTTTTAGGGATAATAATTCAGGGTAAAGCAAAATTTTTAAAAAAAAATTCAATTATCATTGGTAGGCTTTTATTAATATTACCAACGATTTGAGAGTCTATCAATCATGACTCTCCATAGTTCATTAAAATCACCTAACATAGTAAACAATAAGAAAAAAAAGAACATAATGGACAATGGATTAAATTTTCAGAAAAACAAACATGACTTAAATAATTTCTACTACGTGTAATTTGTATTAAAATTTTAAAAATAGAGATTCCAAAATGGTAACTTTATAAAAGTACACATAAAAAAAAAAAACGTACGTTTTAAAAGTAGAAAAATGAAAATAAACCAAGTGTGGATGGTTAAATCAAAATCTAATATAAGATCATACAGTGTTTCGATGATATTCTTTGTTACCCCACTGGCTTTGAAGACAATGACATTGAAGTTATTGTCCATTGTAGGTCATGTACAAAAAGGTGGTGAAACAATTATAGGCGTCTATTGTGCTTTTTTCTTGTAAATTTGTGAAAAACGATTCATCCCACTTTAATTTTTAAAAATATATATCTCTCTCTTTTTATCTTAGGTTAGAAGATGTAGAATCTTGATTGGGTAACATCATATTAAAGAAATAAAAGGTCTTTTGAGATGGCACCTTTTGAATACTCATTCATATTCCAGAAATTACATGAGAAAGCAACCACAATAGAGTTTACGTTTTTGCATTACTGCTGGATACGATGTATATGAGATAACTATAAATGTAACTCAGTTTTATATTTGGTGGTTGATTACTACTGGGGGTCATGGTATCTAATGATTATATTATGGATATTATTGTGATTAGTCAATTTATGAGATTTTGGTGGTTATAATTTATATATTAGTGTAATTATTAGGATATTAAACGGGAGGTGTAATTCATTTCAGCAAGGAGATTCGAAACAAGAACCCGTGCTTTTGTTATCTGAATGACAGAAGATAAGGTGGATTTGCATAGAGCTCGAGAACTGATGGTGAAGGAAAAAATTAATTGAATTGCGTCAAAGAAGAAGAAGAATCATCATGTGGAAGTGTTTCTTTAGGTGGTGCCATAGGAAGCAGGAGTAAACTCTTAGAGACAAAAATGAAACAAACATATTTTACCATATTGGGAGTTACCCACTATCTCCCAAGTCCCAATGGGTAAGTATAAGGTGTCAACAATTTTCTTCCATTTTTCCAAGTTGGTCAATACTTTTATACGACGGTGGGAGTTAGGCTCTACTCTCGACACTATATGTTGAACGTTGGGAGAATCGAAGATTCTAAAAAGCTTTTTAAACGGTCGAGAGATCCTTAAATTGTTGTAGTATAACCTTCAATAACAAATAAAATAACTAATTACGACAATAATAATGTTAAAAAATGGGATAACTAGAATCTATTATTCGAAGAATTAAAGTTGGAGTAGGGTGGGAGGGAAGTAGAAGGAATTAAGGGTAAGAGAAATAGGGATTATGCTTTGGTAGATAAAGTTGAGGTATATAGGTAATAAGGGTATAGTTGGTTAAATAAGGTGGAGATGGTCTATGATTCAAGCAAAAGGTAAGGTCTAGTTTTCTTTTTTCTTTTTCTTAAGGAGTATTGTCATGAAGCAAAGCCATATATATTAGGATCATCAATCGCTTCATCTTGTCAACAAAAAAGTTGATAGTATCAGGATTGTTAGAAATTAATTTTAAAAATCTAAAATAATAGACACTATATCGATTTAATTAGACTATTATTGGTTAATTAATTTAAAAAAATTAGTAAGTCCTTATAAAGCTCATGGTTGTTTAGGGCCTAGAACATGTTAATCCATTTCTCCTTTAATAAAATTAAATCTAAAAAAAAAAAAAAAAAAACACAACAAAAAAATTCCAATTCCAAGCATATATTTACACACACCCATGTTCTTCCCACCCATTATGCCCATACTCCACTAACAAAGAATCCCAATTCATCACCATCGAAAACTTTGGAAACCCTACAAATTATTTCACCCAACCAAAACATCATACTTTCAAAAGAAAACAAACAAACAAATAAATAAATAAGCAACCAAATGCAAATATTGGGAAAAGTTATCACTTCCATCGTTGATTCATGAATGAAAAAGAAAACCCTAATTCATGCTCATATACATTTCATCACTTTTGACACCGTCCTTTTCTACAAATATACAAACAAACAATTATTAAAAAAATTGGTACCCCTAAAATTTAATTTACTTCCCCTAGTTGTCTTCTTCCTCTTGGTGTTTACTCATTAAAAACCCTAATCAAAGCCAAGTGTAAAGCACTAACAATGGCTGCCAACACTCAACCTTTCACAACCCTAACTATACTCTCTCTTCTCACTCTTAATTCTTCAAATATCTCTTTTAATTCAACCCCATTTTTGTTTTCAAAATCCCAACCAAGTGTTTCTCAATGACTGGGCCATTTTCAAGGAAAATTCCAGAGAGTGTTTGCTCTAGAAAGTGAAGTATCAAATGCTCTCCACAAAGAACAAAAACTAAAGCTTGGAAAATGATTTCACCTATCCCAAAGTGCACATTGTTTTCAAGTACAAGTTTTGTGGGTTAAATTTTTTGGATATATATGTATTAAATATTTGTTTATATCAAATGGTGGGACAAGAGTTTTTTTTTTTTTTTTTTTTTTGCCTTTTTGTATATGTGAAACATTTTCACCATCTCTTTTATGTTTCTGATCCTTCTTCTTGATGATCTTTTACTTTTTTTAAGGTTTTTTGTTTGTTTGTTTGAATTAAGGAAAGGGAGAGTGATAGGGGAAAAAAGTAACAGTGTATATTTGTGTTGGTATCCAATGTTGTTCAATAATAATTTAGGGATCATTCATGCATTTATTGTTTTTTCTTTTAATGCATGTAAAATTTGTTAGTTAGTTGTATGAAGATATAGATGAATAAAAATTATATAATAATATGCCAAGGAAAAGTATAAGTGAATTTAATTATAAAGCTACAAAAATTGAAATTTGAAGTTAGATTGATGTAAAAGTTTGTTTCTCATCCAAGATTCGAATAATCGATTGGAAAAATAAATTGAACTTTGTTTTACTCTGGAGTCCAGAGTTGCAAGCTGGATGAAAATGAAGCATATGAGCTTATGAAAAATAAGGACTCTAATTACTTTGAGGGAATGAAAATAAGTTTGTGTGTATGGTCATTTTCATATCTTCGCTATGATGTTAATATTTATTTTCATATGCTTCTGCCTATAATAATACGAGACAAATTGAAAGATATATATTTTTATGACATTTGAACAATTTATTTAAAATAATTATATTGAAAAAGGAATGGTTGGTAGTGATCAGTGAGTTTTCTTTTTCAAAAGTTAATACTTTAAAAGGAAATGAAAATAGCAAATAGTTTTAAAAGTTTGATCCAAGAAGAAAAGACATTCTAAAAAAGAACAAAACAATAAAAGACTAGGAATTCGTGCAATACTAAAAAGGACAACATATATAAGATGGGTCATTAATGTTTTAAAATATAAATTATTTGATCACTACTTTAATTTGTATCTTCTTCAAAGATCTCAATCATCATGTTATTGAGTATTTAGGACTGTTTTAATGGGTCTTCTAAGGAAATCTATTGTGTTCCCTTTTCCTTTTGACCACCTGTAAATTACTATGACCTCACTCCAACAATTTTAGGTTGTAGTGAGAAAAAACACTCTCCTAATAAGATGACTTTTTTTCTCCCAACATGTTTAAAAGTTGAGGAAAAACAAAAAAAAAATGTCGATGAACATGTTGGATATTTGTTATTTGGGACGTGTAACTCTGAGATATTTGAAGATTTTAATTATATAGATATAATTTTCAAATAACAAATTATCCGGTTAAAGTTAATCTAAACTCATAAGATAAAACTAAATAGTCAAAGGTCATTAAAATGGGTGTTCTATTTGAAAAAATATCGAGTGCGTATAATTGGAAGTGTTTTGAGAATAATTAACTACATTTAGCAAAATAGTGAAATTCAATGAAAAGAACTTTTATAAGAAATCGCTTCGTTATTTTTTTTTCTAGTTGCAAGTGTTTTCAAATGTTTAATGTTCAAAGATTTGGATCAAAAGCACTAGTCTATATGAATGCTTTGTTCATGTACAATCTCATGAAAGGCTTTGACCTATCTTCAAAATTAATTACCTTTTATGTTACTCTCACAAGACTGATTTTTTTTTTTTTTTTTTTAAAAAAAGAAGTATACGTATGTAGTCATGCGTCAAAATTGAAGTACTCTCTCCTATATTCATATAAATTAGTTTTAAATGATTTTAAAAGAACTAAAAAAATTTAAATATTGTAGGATGCATATTTATAGACGACGTGTTTGAATTAGCGTCAAACAAAATCTAGTAGTTAAAGAAATAAAAACTCGCTACTAAAATTCAAATTTGTAAGGATGAAATTGATACACATAAACTTATGATAACAAATGTATTTTAATCATGAATTGTGGCGACGATGAACAATAGTTTGTGTGTAACATCATTTTCATAACATATAATTGATGTTAACATTTATTTTCATGTCTACCACATTATGTGTATAACGTTTCAAGTCAAGCTCAAGATGTATTTTTTATGTCATTCTATCAATGACTTTATAAATCTATTGATAAAAAGAACGGTGGTACGAATCATTTTGAAAAAAAATGATACGTTGATATCTATAGCAAATAGCAATTGATAACAAGAAAAAAGGAATGAAAAAATATCACTTGCATTTTTTTCTTTGACAATATTGTACTACTTTTGTACCTTGTTCAAAGTTTTTTTTCTCTCTTTTAAAATCATGTTTATATTTGTATGTAGAAATTTGATGCTTTTTTTCATCCAAATATGGTATTATTCTTTAAAAAAAAATATAAGTGATTATAGCATACTAAAAACGAAAAACGAAATTGGTTACCAAAACATAACTTAGTTTAAAAATCACGGTAGAAAGTTAATGACAAAACCAAAGTACTTAATTATGAGTTAAAAGTAATCTTACTTTTCTTCAAAAAGATTTGGAAGAAAAAAAAACTTAACTAAAACCAAATAAAATTTCAATAATTTGAAAAAGAGAGTAAATTGCTTTAAAAAGTTTAAATTTAGGGTTGAACAAAGGGTTCTTAATTTTCATGATCACCGAAAGAAAGAAAAAGAAAAAAGAAATAGTTAATGGTGTTGAACAAAAACTTGTGCTTCAAATAAAAACATGGATTTTTAAAATGACGTGTTCCATTAATCATTCACCAAACAAAATCTTAAACCAAAGAAATTGTTTCTAAAAATAAATAACATTTGGTTGATAATTTTGAAGAGAATGAATATAATGTAAGTTTGTGTACAATCGTTTTCGTTCATGTGTATTCTTGATGTTAACATTTGCTTCCTTTAATGTCTACCACATTATGTTTTATTTTACAATTATCAAATATCCTCTTTTTTTCTTTTATCGTTTTATCAACCACTTTTATAATTTTCTTTAAGAAAATAATGACCATTTCGAACTGTATATATTTAAAAAGAAAAAAAAATTGAAAAGTTGATGGATGCTTCATCACATGTATGGCAAAAATCAATTGATAATAAATGGATGTAAATTTATTAAGGTTTCTTTGATAACGAAGTTTTTTGTTTTTCAATTTGCGTTTCATTGTGTTTTTTCTTTTCTTTTTTTTCAACTTCATTATATGTTTTCCTTTTTATAATTAACCTTTTGAATTTTAGTTAAATTATATTAAAAAAATCAAAATTAAATTTAATTTTAGTTTTTCAAAACCCTCTTAAAATGTAGCTCTTAAAATATAGATAATAAAACAAAGAAACCAATAGAGGTAAGTATTATTCATAAAACACACAAATTGGTTTCTAAATTATACTTCCATTTTTTCATTTTAATAAAATGTGTTTTTTCTCTAACTATATTACTCTTGTGTTTTTTAAATAAATTACATTGGAAATATTCCAATTCCAAATATAAAATACTTTTTGGTTTGAATTTTGAAAATATATTTCAAAAGAAAAAAAAAACCTCACAATTTGGTCACCTTGTTGTCATTTCACCCTTATAATAACCGATTCTTTACTAATAAGTAATATTTATAAATTATAAGTTTATAATTAAACTTTCAAAAATTACATATATCAATCATCTCGGAGTATATAGAGATTAATATATACATATCTAGTATAACAATTGGAGGTAAAAGAATTTAAACAACATATTTCTCATAATTACTAGTACATTCAAATATGAATTGAGTTAAACTTTAGTGGGTACCTACATACGTGTGTATATATATGTATATATACATAATATATGTATGTAATAGTTTAAAGATACATACTATTTAGTTTAAAGATACATACATACATCATATAATAGTTTAAAGTAATGTACAAAACTAAATGGCATGCACACTTGTCACCAAAATAAACTCCAATGAAACCAAGAATAGAATAATAAGATTTCTTGCTTCTCACACACATAACAAAAGGCAAAATTGTCATATTTCTCGGGGGTTTCAATTAAACTAAAACAATAAACAATTAAGCAAAAAAAAAAGTTATATCAGTTTTCTTTGCTTCCCATTTTCCCAACTATTATTCTTTCCCCCCTTTTTTTTTTAATTTAGAAAATATAAATTAAAAGACCAAATCTTCAGAAAAATTAAAACAAAAGCAATTAAGAAAATTGATATTAATTATTTATGTTATGGGTTTGTTGAAAGACCAGGAAAGGTAGGTTTTGTATATTAGTTGTATTGTATTTGGAGACGTGTTTGCAAATTAGTAAATCAGAGTGTTATTGCATATTATTATTTTATTTCATTTCATTTTTTTAATTCATCATGATCATATCACTTTTTGACTCTCAGTTATTAAATTATATGGTTATGTTTAAAATAATTATACATAATATTGTGTAATCCGCTTTGCCACTTGTTCACATCTCAATTTATCATTTATAATATATACATTAATATTTTCATCATTCTTTATATTTGTTTTTTTTTTTATTATTGAAAATATCTTTGTATTATCCATTTTGAATCTAAATTTTTGGTTTTAACAAAGTTTTAGTCCAGAAACAAAAAAATGTTTCCAAAGTTAGTTTCTCATTAGTCTAATGTTTATCAAATAGGATCTTAAGATTTGTGTGTATGTTTGTTTTATAAATGTTTGTGTAAGTGTTATGCTATAGCTTTGATAATTTGGTTTGAATTTAAACACCCATATAAAGTAAATGTTTTTCTAAAAACCAACAAATCAGAATGGCCTAATCAAATAAGAAATTTACCCCCAAAATTATGACATCGTACTGAGATGTTAAATTCTAGGGGGTCATTAAGATTAATTGAATTGATTTGATTTGATTTAATTGTTCATTAAAGATTAATTAAATTGAAATAATAAAAGAGAATTAGATATTTTACACTTTTCTAAAAATATCTTCTCTTTACGTAACTATTGGCTCATAAAATGTGCCACGTATGCTTATTTTTAACTAAAATCCTAAATATATTAATTTAAAGGCTCTTTATTGGTAAGAAATCACTTTTGGTTTTTTAATTTTTAATGATGCATTGATCTACTCTACAATCTATTATTTTAAAATAATCGTTATCTTTTTAAAGATTTTTCAAAACAAAATAGTTTACTTAATATTGTAAAAGTGCTTTTAAAAAAACTATACAAAGATACGGTTAGTAAACCATCCTAATATTTCAAATAAATATATCCATCCATATATTATCCAACAAAGACTAAATTAATGGATCCCTAGCTTACCCACATGGTGTTTTGTTGATTCATTCAAACCCAATTTGAAAAACATAAATTTCAAACAATCTTAAATTGCATATGTTATAATGAATTTAAAAATCTAAAGACAATTATGCCACGTGTCCCATAAAAAGGAGAGGATGGGGGAATGAGTCTATATTACCCATTTTGAAGGACTTTGTACAATAATGACTCCTCATCTTCTTTAGGCTTCTTATCCACCATTTCTCAACTCCCACGTCAGCTACTCAATAGTCCTCTTTTTCTTCTTAATCATATCAATTGCTTTCTTTAGGCAAATATATATACATTTTTGTTAGCCTATTTATTTAAGTGATGTACATGATTCTAAAATCAATTTCTTATATACAAAATATTCAACTCTCTTAAAATTAAAAATACATTGTCTTATTTAATTTATACAACTTGATTTCAAATTATGAGGCTATAAAAGATGTTTTTACATTACTTATCAATTTCTTTTGATATGTAATAAGAAGTTAACTTTTAGTAAAAGATAAAAGTATCTATTCTTTTACTAATTAAAAACGTAGTATAATCGTATACGACACTCCAAGTAAATTTAAAAGGTTGTTGTCTTATGCTTTAAGCTTCTTTAAACTATTGGGTTCATTTAACAAAGATTAATTAAATTTGTATAATAATGATGCCTAACATACCTATTGTATTTTCTCTCATTTTTTTTTTAAACTTAGGAGGGTTGCAATGTGGCAAATTTTGATTCCTTTACATAATCTCAAATTAATCATACTTTGGTAATTAATTCATTCCATAGATATATTGTAAGAGAAAAAAGTCATTCTAATAATTATAACAAATGAGACAATTAGTATTTTTAAAAGGGAATTAATTAGTAGATATCATTGATTTGACAATAATTCGGCAAGATTAAAACGTCTATGAATTTGATCTTGTTATCCTAAACTTTCAATATTATCATGTTTAACCCAAATTCTAATCATGTGTAGCAACATTTACTTTCAATAATATTTATGTTTATGTATAATATTATTTTATTTAAAGAATATATATATATATGGTGAACTCTTTTTAATTAAACATTAATCTATAAACCAAAACAACAAAAGAACAAACCAACAACTAACCAAAAGATCAAGCTCTTCAAAAAAAAAAAAAAAAAAAGAAAAAGAGAGAGAGAGAGAGAGTCATGAATGTATGACTATACTTTGTTTGTCTCCTTGTGAATTTTACATAAAATAACAATATTATTAGAAGATGCGGGGTTAACATTCATTTTCACAAAATAAATAGATAAATTCAATATCAAATAGATTAAAGTGAATGGTAGACATATGCGTTATATATACAAATCAGATCTAATTTAAACTAAAACAGCATGGAATTGGAATTTTGTTCAAATTTAGAAATTCTGAAGATTTTATACAATTATCAATTTTATGTTTTGATTAGTTTTTAGGCCAAGTATTTGTTATTAACTTTATTAGTAAAAGTTTACACACATCTTGTAAATATGATTAAAATTAGTGTTTTCCTTGAAAGTGAATATAATTATAACAAATTTAATTGAATAGGTAATTTTATTGTGTTTGGAAGATGGATGGTTTGGTTTAATGTGTTGCCATTTTTGGTCACAATTACAAAGGGTTAAATTAATTGCATCGACACATTGTACAAAACTACATGATTTTTATTATATATATATGCCAAAGCAACAACCTCTTTTTTTTTCTTTTTTTTTTCATACAACAGCTGTACCTCATTTTATATTAAAATTATTGTAATCTTTTTATTTAATATAAGTGACAATTTGGGCATATATGCTTTCCATCACCTAAATATTTGTAGGCAACTTTAGCCAGCAATTCAATCCGACAGACAAGTGTTATAAATTATTAATATTAATAATACCCTTTCCCTCTTTCCCTAAAATATTTATTTAAAAAAAAATCATAAAGTTGTCAATTATTCTCAATTTAATTAATTATTTTCCTACAAAAAGTGTATATAATATTTGTAAAACATATATAATTTTCCTACATAGTTTATTGGGATTCGTTTTCTTTTTGCCAAGTATGTGATGCTATATCAGATTTTATTATATTACTAGATCAATCTCGATGTATTTGTACCAAAAATTATTTTTTTTAATAATATTTTTATTTCTTCATATATATGGCATAGTTTCTTTCCCTAAAGATATATAGTTATTTTTCCTTTAAATATTCTAACAAATACACAATTTTTTTCCATACCACTCTAGCTAGCTAGCAAGCATATTATTAATATATCACGATATTTGAAAGAAATTATTTCACATTTATAATGTAGATAGAAAAAGAAAATGTAATATTTCATTAGAGAGAGCTTTAAGAAATTAAAAGGAGATCAATAATTGGTCTTTTTTTTTAATCAAAATATATAAAATCGATCAATAATTGGTCTTTTTTTTTTATCAAAATATATAAAATCTCTAGTTTGAAGTTTCAACGACAGATAATTTGTGTATATGTAAATGGGGAAAATTTTGCACCGCTCTATATTATATTATATGTAGGGTTATTAATTAACATATAGATTGTTAATTTAGTAATTAACTAAAGATTTTATGATACAATCTAGGGGCCTTTTTCCAATATGTCTAATAACTATTTTAAAAATTTTAAACAAAAATAAAATATAAATATTGGTACTGGATATTTTAAAAATAAAAGTTAAAAATAAAGAAAAGTTATTTACCTTTGCTGTTGAATCCATGACCAAATCTTCAAAAAGCAAAACCCAAAGAAATTCTTGTTTATAAAAGGTCTCTTAAATTTTAGAAATAAAAGAAAATGGATGCATGAGTCATCAAACAAATTTATTTCTTGAAAGAATGAAAAAGAAAATTTGAACATTATCCAACATACCCTAAAATTTTCTAGAAAACAACATTAGTCATAAAATTGAAAACTCAGAAGATCTATAGCTTCTGGAAGTTTAAAATCTAAAGAAACATAGTGTATGAAATTCAAATATTTATAATGAAATATAATCAATAACTTAATTTTTGTTATTATATTATAAATATATCTATTCAACAAAATGTGGGAAGCTCGATTGAGCCTCCAAATGTCCCAAACTAATTAATGCCTATATATTAACCTCTTCTTTAGGTAATTTTTTTTTGTTTTTCTTCTTCTTCTTCTTCTTCTTCTTCTTCTTCATTTTTTATTTTCATTATTTTTCTTTTCAACTTCTTACTTCTTTGAAAACACATTCTGATAATAATAATAATTATTATTAAATAATAACAAATCTCTAAACCTATTATGATTTTAATTTCTAAAATTTGAGATTTGTTTATATATATATAGATTAAGATTTAGAATCATTAACTATCCATTTTAATGTCGAGATAACATCAAAATTGAAAAATATACCTTTTAAATCAACGTTTATCGACTCGAAGTTTAAGGTGAAAGATGAAACAAGAGTATGTAACAATAGTTATGAACCTACCAAACTTATTTTTATAACATTAGCAAGTAATAATTACAAATTTTGGAATTTGAGAGGAAGATTATGTAAAAAGAGGGTAACAATCGCCTTTAACTATATAATAGATACTATTTAAAATAACCAATTAAGTAGGGTAAACATTATATATCTAAAATGAGTTGAATAAATTAAAATAGTTATGTATATATATAAATAAACAAACAAATTCCAATGATTGAAAAATAGAAAGGAGAAAAAATAGTAAGAGGAGAATGAAAAGTGAGAGGCAGAAAAGAAGGCAAGTGTCGGATATACATATAATTATCTTCAATCATTTATAAATCTTTGTCCCCAACCCATTGAAACTCTCCACGAACTTCTCAAGTCATGCTGACGCACCAAAACCAACGATAAGCACCACCACGTGGGCCTCCCTCATTCGTCACATAGATTATAAAAACGCCACCTGGTTTTCAAAATCGTTTAAAATGCGAAGCTTTTAATCATAGATAGGGGAAGATAAGTTTTGTAAGGTAAACCGGAGATGATGGTCACGTGGCAATTGCGGCGGCGCGTGGGCGTGGGGGCCGTTGACGTTGGAAGAAGTGAACCGGCGTTTTCCTAAAAGATAGATAAATAGATAGATAAGAGTGGTTTACGTGTGTGTGTGTGGCTATGTGGGAGTGGTGGGGATAAAAAGTGAAAGGTTATGGGTCACCAAACACCATGACTGACTTTCTTTCTTCTTTTCCTTTTAACCCCTATTTATGGGAGTTTGACAATTTAACAAGTACAAGTACTCTTTAGCCTATTTTTCAATATAAATACTATTAGAAAATATTATATTAAATTTTAAGTTAAGTTCATGAACTATGTCTATGTCAATTATTAGTTGAAAAATTCAAAACAACAATCGTACAGATTTGAAAGTACAATATTGAAATAAGATGCTAAACATTAATAGTGCCACAATGAAAGTTGAAAATAGTGGATTCATCATTTTTTTTTTTTTGGTTTTTGATCCTTGTATTTGATATACTACGTGGATGTGACTTGACATTCATGGTTATTAGAATAATTTGTTTTTCATATACTTGGGATGTCCTTTGTGTCCAAAAATTAAAAAGAAAATGATGAAAAGGGATCTACAAGATGAATTACATTCTAACATGTCATAATGAATGACTTGACTAGGACGATAAGACAATTCTTCATCTAAAACTAGAAATGGAGTTTCTTACACATGCTACGATAAAAGCCAATTCTTGAGCAATTATACTACATACATGTTTGAGACATGATGAGGTGGTCTTTGATTTATCCCTTTGAAGAAATTTTGTATTCTAATGTGTCCTTTAATAATTTTCAAGTGCAGTAAGAAGGTTAATACTTCTTTTTAACATTTAATTAATGTGTAGTATATATTTAATTGCATGTAATATCTCTTTTCAAATTTTTAATTTAGGGTAATATATATATAAGCAACCATTCTAAACTTAGTTTTTGAAAACGATAAAATGAGAAACTAAATTGTTAGGACTGTAATTTTAAAAAATAAAGTTGTAATTAATTTAGTGTAATTTTAATAAATTAAAATTCAATTGTGTTGGGTGAGAGTGAAAAAAAGAAAATACTCTTTCTCCATTTACCAAACTCCACTCCCTCTCTATTTTTTCTTTAAAAAAAAAAAAGAAGGAAAAAAAACTTATTTCATCTCTTTAAATAATAATTAATAAATGGGATGACAAAACCCTCTAAATAGGAGACTCTCTTCTTAAAGTCTTTTCCTCATTTATTTAACCATAGATATCGTAGATCTTAGTGAGATTTCCTTTTTCTTTTTTCAACTTTAGATCTTAGAGACACTTAACAAAGATATATACCTTTTTTAGAAATTATTTACAAAATCCAAAGTCAAAATTTTCTAAGTTTTATAAGGTTATAAATAAATCAAACAACAGCGTAAAAAAGCTAAACTTCAACTTCTTTTTAGCAAAAATAAGTTAGATATGTTTGGTGCCTCTCATTTAAAAAAACCTTTTTCTTTTTGTTATAATGAATTTGGAAGAAATCGCTTTTAGGAAAAAATAATTTTCAACTAGAAATAAAACGGAGACATTTACGAACAATAAGACAATAAATATATGAAAAACTTTTAAGATTCATGTTTATACGTTTGATCACATAATATGTAGACATTAAAAGTAATTTCAATTTTTTTGATCTTTGTTGTTTTATAGTTTTAAGATCGATGAACAAAGCACGTTTGTAAAATGATTTTTTTGTTTTTATATTTCTTAGAAACAAATGTCGAAAAGAAAAGACCATTACATTCAATTTTTGGAGACATGCCGTTTTCAAAGGTTTTTTTTTTCTTTTAAATAAAAATTGTTTTTGATGATAAGTAATCCCAAACATGTTTTGTTTAAATTAAATATACAATAATAATACATACACAAAACATACAACCAAAAAAAAGAAGAAAAAAGATTCAAAATAATAAATATATAAATATTGAATTTTAAGGCAGCCTAGTATTTTCTTCAACATGCATGTGCTCCAAGAAAATAAAAATTAATAAACAAAAAATGTCAAGGATTTGATAAGAAAGGAAGACAAAAACAAATCTTTAATTATAACAAAAAGGGTGATTACAAAGATAGCAATTGTAGGGTTATAATAAAATCTATGTAACTATTTTTAAAATAGTGTAAATATAACAAAAGTGTTTATTATTATTTATTATTTTGTTGTTGTATAATTTGAATTTATCCAATCTCCTTTTGCCTTTTTGGTTTGGATATTAGAATTTAATGTGGTAGTCGGCATTATAAGAAAATAATATAGATCCATTTTAGAAGTGAAATTAATAATTTATAATAATTTGATGAGTTTTTAAAGTCAAAGAAATAGACTTTTATGCAATATGTGTAAAAAGCTCGAATTTGATTTTATTCGGTAAAAGAGTTTTTGATACCCTCTTTTTTCAACTGCACATTTAATATTCCTTTATAATATTGTTATTTCTACCATGAGTTAAATGAATTAAAAGGCAATAATGGTCTTTATTGACAAAGCACATATGTGCGATGTGTGATTTTTGTGTGTAGAACGAAGTTGTAAGTTTTTTTAGATAGTAATTAGTGTTTCATTCACTAAATTCAACTTGATTGGAATGAATTGATTATTTTCAAGAAGCATTTACCTCATATCTCTAGGTTGTTTTTCTAATTTAAAATATCAATACAATCAA
Organism: Cucumis melo; assembly: GCF_025177605.1. Lineage (NCBI taxonomy): Eukaryota > Viridiplantae > Streptophyta > Magnoliopsida > Cucurbitales > Cucurbitaceae > Cucumis > Cucumis melo. Next base: position 123,860 of record NC_066857.1, read on the forward strand.
ACACATACAATCTTAAAAGGTTAATTATTATTGATTAAACACAATTAGGCTTTCTTGAAAGTGAATTATAGTATTCTAGAAAGGAAAAAAGCTTAAATTGAAAAGTGCAAAATCGTTTTCATTTGACTATAAACGACATAAATTGTTTTTTTTTTTTATAATCTAAAATAGAATCACATTGAAAGAAGGCCGCCTGCCTAATCACGCACTCAAAAAGAAATAATATTGAATTAAAAATATAAAGAGAACAAAATTGACCATTTATAAAAAAAAAAAAGAAAAAAAAGAAACGCAGACTGGACGAGTATCCTTAAACAGAAGGTGGAGAAGGAACGACACCGTATTCCTATCTCTGGAAATGTAAAAGTCAAAAGTCAAACCCCAATCTGAAAACGTTAGTTCCTTTTTCCATTCCTCAATTAGCGTGTGAAGTTTAAACGCCGCTTTTTTTAATTTATTTTTAAATATGGAGAAATTAAAATCCTGGTCCTTTTCCCTCTCACCAAATTCATCTACCATGTTACCGGTACACCCGGTTTTCCGGTTCATTCAGATTATTATTTCTCTCTACCACGTGTCATTCAACCACCTTCTTCTCTCTCCAATAATTTCTTTTCCTATATATATATATACACACCCTCCTTCCTCCCTTTCTTCATTTGAGAAAAACATTCAAATTTCAAATAATATACAAAACCAAAAACAAACCCCCCCAATATTATTCTTATTCATATCATTACATTACATTACATTTCTCTTGATTTCTCTCTAACAATTATTCGAACCATTTCATTTTGGATTCGAGAGGTACGAAGTGGAGCAGCCATGGTGATGGAACCACGGAGTAATAATAATAATGGATTGAATCGGAAGCGATTTGGAGCTTATTTGCAGTCCGATCCGGCGATTTTTGCCGCCGATGACAACGATTTCTCTCCTCGCCACAGCAATGCCTCTGCTGCCACTAGTCCGGTGTATAACTACGACAAATCGCCCCCCAGTGGTGATGCTTCCCCGTATTTGATGTCTCCATGGAATCAGTCCACTTCGCCCTATTCCAAATCTCCCTGGACCCTTCGCTCGGGGATGAATTTGTACGACGACGAATTTTATGCTCAGAGTGGTCTCATCGGCTCTCTCGTGCGTGAGGAAGGTCATGTCTATTCCTTGGCGGTAGCGGGGGATTTGTTATACACTGGATCGGATAGCAAGAACATTCGTGTGTGGAAGAATTTGAAGGAGTATACTGGGTTTAAATCAAATAGTGGATTGGTCAAGTCCATAATTTTGTGTGGAGATAGAATTTTCACGGGACATCAAGACGGAAAGATTCGTATCTGGAAAGTTTCGTCCAAGAATCCAAAATCTCATAGCCGAATCGGAAGTTTACCGACGTTGAAGGAATTCGTCAAAAGCTCAATGAATCCAAAAAATTACGTGAAAGTCCGGCGCAATCGCAACGTCCTCCGTATAAAGCATTTCGACGCCATTTCCTCGATGAGCCTAAACGAGGAGTTAGGGCTTTTATACTCCGGATCTTGGGACAAAACGGTGAAAGTCTGGCGAATCGCAGATTCAAAATGCCTCGAATCAATCACCGCTCACGATGACGCCGTGAACGCCGTCGCATCGGGATTAGAAAGCCTCGTGTTCACCGGATCCGCTGACGGAACGGTGAAGGTGTGGCGGAGAGAGTTACAGGGGAAAGGTACGAAGCATTTTCTGGTTCAGGTGTTGCTGAAGCAAGAAAATGCGATAACGGCGTTGGTTGTGAACAAATCATCGGCAGTTTTGTATTGCGGCTCTTCAGAGGGAGTGGTGAATTATTGGGAGAGCGAGAAGCATCTATCACACGGCGGCGTCCTCCGCGGCCACAAACTAGCTGTGCTGTGTTTAGCGACGGCCGGAAACTTGGTGTTCAGTGGATCGGCAGACAAAAGCATCTGCGTGTGGCGGAGGGAAGAGAACACAGGATCTCACACGTGTCTTTCGGTCTTAACCGGCCACTCAGGACCGGTCAAATGCTTAGCCGTTAAGGAAGATGAAGAAGAATCGCCATCGTCACCGGAAGAGGAAAGCGATGTGAAAAAGGCGTACGGAATTAGCTCCCGCAAGCGGCGGTGGATTGTGTACAGTGGTAGCCTAGATCGGTCGGTGAAGGTGTGGCGCGTGGCGGAGAACGCGCCGGAGCTGTTGAAATTCCGGGACGCGGATAGGACGTACTTGAACAAGAAGTAGTAAATGCAGAAAACGGTGAAGAAGAAGTGGGGCGTTTCATTTTGCATGGCGTTTGGGGGACTTGCAAAAGTTGGGAGATTTCCTGCGGAAGGGTGTACGCAACTGAATACAACAAAGCTATTGAAACCACGCCACGTGGAATTGCACGAAATCCGCTGCGACCACGTGTAAATACGGAGGAAGATAAACGAAAGAATCCAAAGGAAAACGAAAATAATGTGGTTGGATTGCAAATAGACAGTTTTTTGGGGGGTGGCGGTTTGTGAATACCGAATTTTTCAGGTATGAAAGTGAAAAGTCTTTTTTTTCTTTGTTAGTAAATGTGTTTGTCGTTTGAAGAAGTTTGTAAATTGGGAATTTTCAAGCCGACATGGACATTTATTTCCTTTGTGTCGTGTCGTTTTGATGTTTTGGAAATTAGAAATTAGAGAGGAGCGAGGGGGGTTGCTTCGTTGCAGCTTTGGATTGAAGATTCTATATTGTTTGGTGTGTGTTGTTTCTTTTTTTCTTTTTGTACAAAAATTTTACGCTCATATATATATCAATACAAAATGTTTTGTTGCTTATCCTTGAAGTAATATAAAGGTGTAATATTCTCTTTCACCTTTTTCTTTTCCTTTTCTTGAATTTTACCTTATTTTTCTTTACAAATTAATATATACCATCGGTATGTGTTTTATTTATCTTTTTGGTGGATCTTAACGTGAGGTATACTTATACTTGAATGGGAAAGGAATATTAACTGATTAGTCATCAGTTATTATTTCACCTTTCTGAAAAACCCACCACCTCATATTAACGGCCACAGACGGTTTTTGTCTCTAACTTCAAATCTAATACTTTTGATTTTCTGATCAAATTCTCTTAATTTTGTATGTTTATGGAATTCTTGATCCCTACAAAATTAAATGATCAGGAAGTTTATAGATATAGAGAATGAAATGAGCGGTAGAGTAAAGGACAATGGAAACCCTCTAGTCTTCGACCCACCACCCCTCATAACTGTAACAAAATAGACCAATTGTAATTGCAAAAGATATTGTCTTTCATCATAACAAATTAAGAAGGAAACATGGGAGTAAGGGGTAAAATGAGATGTTGGATTATTAGCTAACAAAACCTTGAAACTTTTTTTTGTATCTTTCCTTCAGACGCACAATAAAGTTCTATTGGCGCGAATTCGCTGTCATTAAAAACTATGGTTAGTAATTACATTATTGCTGAAAACTAATTTGATCCTTAAACCACTTTTAATTAGTTACATTTGTTAAAATGGGAGTTTTACATTTGTTCCCCCCCTACATTTATGGCAGTCGTTTCCTATGGTTCATATCCAGTTTTACCCATATTATAGTCTATAAGTTTGAAGAATTAATTCACTTTCCTCGATTTTTTTTCAAGAACTAAATTGCAAAAAATAGGTAGGCAAACGAAAGGAAAAAGACTTTTTTTCGTCTCAATGTTTCAAACTATTACACAAGTTGGTCTTAAAAAGGGTTTTCTTACATATAAATTTGTGTGATTTGGTATACGTACTCAAAAGTGTTACTATTAATGTCCAATTACTATTACACAAATTTGTGTGATTTTAGTAATGGCAGAGAAAAGAGAGATCCAACATAAATTCCACACAAAAACAGCATTTACAAGGAAAGAAAGAAAGAAAGAAAGAAAGAAAGAAAGAAAGAAAGAAAGAAAGAAAGAAAGACAAGTCGAGAGTTTAACATTAGAAAAGTACTCTAAGTTAGTGTTGCCATCAACAGCGGGGTCACCAAACAATGAACCGATCAATTAGCAAGAAAATGGTGGATTCCGAAAGAATCACCTCCTTGGGCTTGGGATCATCAATTGCAATTGGTTTGTTCTGTTTGGTAGGCTCCTGGATGGATATCTGACGGCGATCTGTGGTTGTGAGCGTGGGCAAGAAACGGCTAGAAGAATTAGCTAGAAATCCATCTCGGAATTTGGCGAGCTGGCTCATGCACATCTCTAAGGTGGGTGAAATCTTCATAAAAAGAGAGATAGGGAAGAGGATGAGGAGAAGAAGAAAGAAATTAAATGATGAAGAATGGGTTTGTTTGGTTTAGGGTTTATAAGGAGATGATTTCGAGGGAAAAGTTAGAATTGAAGAAGTCTGTGTGTCCGCACACGGGTTTGGTTACTGCGGTTAATTGAATATTGTGTGTTGTATATATATATATATCCTCTACGCCCATTGGAAAGCGTTGATGTTGTGGATTCTTCTATATCTATATTGGTTTCATCAATCGATTAACATCATATATGTATAATATCATATTATTATACTACTCTTCCATCTATGAATTAGAAGATATACCCTTCAATCTAATCCATATTTTATTTGAAATCATGGTTATATTATCTTAAACATACATTACATTGTAACCATCAAATCAAAATATGATATATTTTCCGTTCTCCTTATTTCCCCCCCCCCCCCCCCCCCCCCCCCCCCCAATAAATTTAGCTGTGTTTTAATGTTTGATAAATTCTAATTGGCTACAAGTGTACATCACATCAGTAGTAAATTATCATAACTAAAATGAAACTAATGTTATTATTTTATATATAATTTATAAATATTAGACCATGGTTTAAAATAAAAATATAAAATTAATAAATCCTAAACTTTAAAACTAAAATGTATTAAAAAATTGTGTATGTTTTTAATGGAATTTAAAAGCTAATAAAAAGCTAATTTTTTCTAACTTGTTTCTTTTTAATTTTAAAATTTGGTTTCACGTCTAACTTTATATTGAAAAACCTACCAATTTTTTTCTAGGTAAATATGGATTATAAACTAGACAAATGTAATTACTTCCGACTAAATCGATGATGCTTAGTTCTAAATTATAGATCCTTCATTTAATTATAAACTTTTAAACTAGATATTGAGTTTATAACCTTTTTTAATTATTTACGTAGATAAAGCAAATCAGAACATTATGCAGAGATGAAAAGCAAGTTAGAAGTACGGATGTTATATAGATTGCACTCAAATATAATTTGGGTCATTACTTGCTTCTTGTACTTGAGAACAGGCTGGGAAAGATATATGAATTGATAGCTTACAGGGACGAATGTGCGTAGAGAGAACATTGAGGAGCTATCACCTTTGCATGCATTAATATATGAAAACTATCATATCCATCTTCTTCAACCTCTACCACTGGTTCATATTACAAGGCAGAGAAGGAGAAAAAAACACCCCCATTGACACCACTGATTACCACACATCTTTGAACAGCTTTGTATTATTTTCTCCTTTCGTCATGTTGGTGTTATAATATGATCCAATGACAACCTTCCAACGACGTTTTGCACAAATTCTTCATTGGTATCCTTAATTGGCTTTAAACAATAATTGTCATCATGATCCATCCATCATCTTCGCTGCCACACAACTCATTTTAATATATATGTAGTGTTCTAAAATAAATTTGTAAGGAGATGATATGACCCTTGAAATATTGATCAAAGAATTCATATGTTCGATATTTATAGCTGTTTTTGAACCCTAAACATTGGTATATAGTCGAATATATAATTTGTGCAAACTTGATGTTTTAGAATCTTATATGTTTGACTTCATCAATTAAAAACAAAGGGCAATAACTATAACACAATAAGAAGATAGATAGTTTTGAATCCATTTCATTTGAAGTCCCAGTTATTTTAAAATTCCAACCCTAAATGGGTTTTTATAACGCTTTAATTTAATCAATGCATAAATCTAAATCTAAACACAAATATATCTAAATTAAACTATCAAATCACAAACTACATATATCACATATTTAACTAAAACATACTCATCATATAGCATTTCAATTCTAAATAAAATTTAAAATAGGTATGATATGCCGTGAAAATGATCCGCCATATTGAGAATGCTCCAAGAATCTTTATTATCTTCCAATTTTTTTGAAATTTCATTAATGTTGTGTGTCCTTACAAGATTGACCAAAAATCTCTATTTATAAGCCAAGAGATAAGTGTAGATAGTGGAGAGTATAACAAGGTTTATGTTTGAGATACATAAACAACAAATGAGATGATGATTCTTTGACACATGACAATCAACACTGAAGGTGTATGTTTGTAGATGGGGATAGAAAACAATTTGTTTTTTGAAGTATAGAATAATACCTAATATATATTATTAATATTTAGAACAAATTGAATATTGAATGGAAGGCAATAATTGTAATATTAAGTGTAGTTGATGGGAAAAAATGAGTCGACCTACCGTTCCCATAGTACTCCCTCTTAGCTTCATGGGTGAAATGTGTCCAATAAGTACACCCACAAAGATTGATTTTAAAAGAGTATAGAAAATTGGGTCCAATAACACACAATTTTGAAGATTAATATGCTTAAAAGAAATTCAGAGTTTTGAAACTCTTACGTTGATGCTTGAAATTTTCCTTGTAATTAATGTTGTTGATTCTGATCACAAACAGAGCTTAAAAAAATTTGAGAGATTTTTACGTTGAGAAGAAATTTCACCAAATTCCACAAGCATTAAAAAAAAATAATAATAATAAAATTTAACAAACTCCAACTTTCACCTTATTGTACATTTAAATTAAACTAATTCAAAATTAATCTTAATTTAATATCCATCCAGTCCCCATCAATTGGATGGACCAATTTCGAATTCCTAATCGAATTTCCAATATTCATATTCTCTCACTCTAAAACTAAATTTGTTAATTATGATAAAATATTATTTAATATAAATAAAAATAAAGGGTAAATTGGACGCGGTTTTCCGGATCAATTCGGAGCGCCCAACACAAACCCAAATCCCTCCATCTTCTTCCTTTACCTTCCGAACTCGGCGTTTCTCACTCGCCGTCGCCTCGGGATCCACCTCAGCAATCATGTCCTACGACGACGTGGAGATTGAAGACATGGACTGGAACGAGGAACTACAGGCCTTCACGTACCCTTGCCCCTGCGGCGACTTGTTCCAGATCACCAAGGAGGATCTTAAGCTCGGTGAAGAGATTGCTCGGTGCCCTAGCTGCTCTCTTTACATCACAGTCATCTACAACATGGAAGATTTTCTGGATGACTCCAATCAGAAGAATAACAAAGGACTCGAGCCCTCTAAACAACACCCTATCGTAGTCGCTTAATAATTCAGGTTATTAACCGATTCAAACTTCGGAAGTAATGTTTTTTTTCCCTTCTTAGATACTTTCGGTGGTTCCTTCCTTTTTAGGTTTCCTTGTTCATACGTACATATTCTGATATGCCTATTTTCTAATCGCTGTGAGTATGGGAGGACAGTCATGTCTGAATCTGGACTTTATTTGAAGTTTTGGAATATGTTTCTTCCCCTCCAGCCCTCAGGAAGATGTTTAGTGTTATGTAGCTCAGTTTCACGTACGTTATTAGTTTAGAACTCTGTGTAGGCCTAGCTTTAGCGTCATAAAATATCCAATTGGTTTGTCTCCCCTTCCCTGTGATAAATGTTTCAGAGATAAGTTTGTGGAACTTAATACTCTTTCTCAAAGCATTAAGCTATTGTGTTTGTTCGTATAGTTTTCATCAAGTCTTAAGAATTTACCATGTAAGACATATTTTTGGTCACTATTGGTACACCATAAATTTCTGACTAGTTGGTAGAAAAATGGAGAAACTGACCCTTATTAAAGCTATACTGCCGCTGCACACAATAATATATATCTTATTTCAGAAGCTCTGGTCTTTTAGTTTGTGACCAATTGTGAATGGAGTAAATTCATTTTGGTATTGAGAAAAGAGAATGTGTTGCTTTACCACATACATCCCTTAGGAGGAGGATATCAATTAGTTTGTTATATTATTGTATACATGATCAGTTCATTACTCCGAGCTTTAGTGCGAAACTCTTTATTATCCAGTTCTAGTTTAACTAGAGTGCTTATGCTGAGGTAGATAACTTTTCTTTTCTGGGTTGTTTCATTTTGCCCTTCTTTTTACATATCAAGTGGTGCAATTATGAAAATACATAAATCAAATGTCTAGAGATTATTTCATGAAAATGTTTCATTTTTGTAGAGTAATACACAATTGAGCTTGATTACGTTTGTCTTAGGGTTTACCATCTAAGGACTTCTTTTTGGTCATTGTTCGTATACTGTTCTTCTATACTTATTTTCTGACCAGAAATATATATTGTATTTATATGTTAATCCAATGAAGTGAACTTGTCTGATTTTAAGATAGAAATTGGACGTAGTAGCTCTGTTTGAATCCAGACCACACACTAGAATGAATCTAATCCTCTTGAGTTCTTGGTGTTTAGTTTGTGTAATATGTCAATCAATTCAAGTTTCTGTTGAACTCTGTAGCAGAAGTGTTATGTTGCACTTAGATACTCTAAACTCCATCAATACATAGCTGGAATAGTTTTCTCTTCGTTACCTTTATATATATGTTACTTTTTGCAGAACCGTCGAATTCAAATCATGGTGTCGCTGCAGCAGCTGAGATGAAATTTTGTGAACCATTGTCAATTCTGAAGATGATCTTCTTTGGCATTAAAGTTTTTTCCTTTGCTTTTCATTACTCTTTTACAGAATTGGTCTACGAAATAGAGGAAGGTAGAGTTGCGTGTGGAAAAATGTATTAAAGTACTATTTTTGTTCCTTCACAAAGTAATTTATAGATTCTTGATATTTTCACAGCCGAATGTAGTGAGTGGTGAATTCTTTTGTCGAAGTAAATCTGATAATCAAAAGAAACTGTAGACATAGAATGGACGAAAGCTCTAATAATCTAAAATGGTTTGAATCTTATTTGGTTGTTGAACTTGTAAGTTTATTAAATTTTGGTGTCTTAGCTTTCAGAAAAGTTCAATTTAGTATTTTAGTTTTCGATCTTTTAAGTTTATTGTTTATGTTAATTTATTTTAACTAAAGTTTGTTTCAAACTTTTAAAAATTCTTTAGATAGTTAATTTGTTGCTAAATTTTATTATAAGTTAGTGAATAGGTATGCTAGTACTTGCTAAGTAACAACATACAGTGAGTAACGAATATTGCAAAAAAAAAAATTACTTTGCTTCTTTGGTAAGATTTAAGAGAAATCTATACTCGCAAAGAATTCTAATAAACTATTTGAGTATACATAAAAATATTACTAAGAATGAAAGAAAATAAATTATTTTTGCATTTAAATTGTAAAATTAATCATGACAACTCTACAAAATTCTAATAAATTGATAGATAAACAATTGATACACTTCAAAGTTTTGAGAAAGATTAAATTAATTCATCAAATTGTTAATTACAAGTACTTATAAAATGAGTAATTTATAATTAAGATTCAATTAATGAATTATATTGAGTCAACGATAAATTAATTGTAATTAGGGGCGTCTTTAAAAAAACTTTTTTGTCATAGTTTTATTTTATAAATTAATTAAGAAAAACTAAAATTATATTAATTATAATGATCAATTAACTAATTAAAAATTAAAAATTTAGGTTTTTATTTTGGTTATTGGTGATAAAATTTGTGTAAATTTGGATTATAAATTTTAAAACTTTTTCTTAAAGCTCAGCGGTGTTTATAATTTTTTTTTCAATAATTAAGGATTATTTATTAAACAAGACTGTGATGATTTCCATCTAAAATTAACTATAAATAGTACTTTAGAAAACTTTTTAAAATTATGATCATTTTTAAAACTTTTGAAAGATGGAGAGTTTTGTTGACCTACACATTTCTATCATTTTTTTTAGTTTAACCATAATTTTTTAATATATGTTATATTAAACCTAGGAATTAGGAATAGGAAAAAAAAAACAGCCATAGGCTTAGAGCTTTGATTTCACCAATAAAAAGAAGGAAGAAGAAGAAGAAGAAGACGCAGGAGGAAAGACCCCTCCTTCCTCTCTTTCTCAGGTAAGCCTCTCTCCTTTTTTCCTCTGCTAAACCCTAATCATGATTCCTTACAGAATTCCGAAGCTTTCTTCTCTGAAGCTCAATCCCTTCTCTTCAATTTCTCTCCATAATACTCCACTGGAATCTCCTAATTCATCCACAAACGCCGCTTCCCCTCTAACCCCTCATTTTCTCGAACAATCAGCCCGGTCGTCTCAGTGGCACTTCATCAAACAGGTAGAGTCCACTCTTACTCCCTCTCTTATCTCCCAAACCCTTCTAAATCTCCACCAATCTCCACAGATTGTTCTCGATTTCTTAAACCATTTACACCATAAACTACCTGATGCCCACACTCTTTGCCTTGCCATTGTCATTGTTGCTCGTCTTCCATCTCCCAAACCCGCTTTACACCTTCTCAAACAGGCTCTTGGGGGTGGCACTACGAATTCAATTAGGGAGATTTTTGAATTGCTAGCTGCTTCTCGTGATCGTTTGGGTTTCAAAAGTAGCATTGTTTTTGATCACTTGATTAAGTCTTGTTGTGACATGAATAGGGCAGATGAGGCTCTGGAGTGTTTTTACACTATGAAGGAAAAGGGTATTTTACCTAAAATTGAGACTTGCAATAATTTGCTGAGTTTGTTTCTGAAGTTGAATAGAACTGAGGCAGCTTGGGTTTTGTATGCGGAGATGTTTAGATTGAGAATTAAATCTAGTGTTTATACGTTTAACATTATGATTAATGTTCTATGCAAAGAGGGGAAGTTGAAGAAGGCTAAGGATTTCATTGGGCATATGGAGACTTTAGGGGTTAAACCGAATGTCGTTACTTATAATACGATTGTTCATGGATATTGTTTGAGAGGAAGAGTTGAAGGGGCTGCTGCTATTTTGACTACTATGAAGAGGCAAAAGATTGACCCTGATTCTTTCACATATGGATCTCTTATCTGTGGGATGTGCAAGCAAGGAAGACTTGAAGAAGCTTCAAAGATTTTTGAAGAAATGGTTCAAAAGGGGTTGCAGCCTAATGCTGTAATTTATAATACTTTAATTGATGGATTTTGTAATAAGGGTAATTTGGATATGGCCTCTGCTTACAAGGATGAGATGTTGAAGAAGGGCATAAATCCAACCGTGTCAACTTATAACTCGTTGATTCATGCATTGTTTATGGAGCAAAGAATAGATGAAGCTGAAGGTATGATCGAAGAAATTCAGGAGAAAGGGATATCTCCTGATGCTATTACATATAATATCTTGATAAATGGGTATTGTAGATGTGCAAATGCAAAGAAAGCATTTCGTCTACATAATGAAATGTTGGCGAGTGGTATTAAGCCGACAAAAGTGACGTACACATCACTTATTCATGTTTTGAGCAAAAAGAACAGAATGAAGGAGGCGGATGATTTGTTTAAGAAGATCACAAGTGAAGGTGTGTTGCCCGATCTCATTATGTTTAATGCTTTGATTGATGGTCATTGTTCTAACAGTGATGTCAAGCGTGCATTTGAGCTTCTGAAAGATATGGATAGGATGAAGGTTCCACCCGATGAAGTAACTTTCAATACCATAATGCAAGGCCATTGCAGGGAAGGGAAAGTTGAAGAAGCCCGTCAACTTTTTGACGAGATGAAGAGAAGAGGGATTAAGCCCGACCATATTAGTTTCAATACACTGATAAGTGGTTATAGTAGACGAGGAGACATAAAGGATGCTTTCAGAGTACAGAATGAGATGCTCAATACAGGATTCAATCCGACTGTTCTAACTTATAATGCCCTTATACAAGGGCTATGCAAAAACCAAGAAGGTGATCGTGCTGAAGAGCTTCTTAAAGAAATGGTAAGTAATGGAATTAAACCTGATGATACCACTTATTTCACATTGATTGAAGGTATTTCAAAAGTTAACATTCCAGTTGAAAACGAGTACACATAAAAGAGTATCGTCTTTTTGGTAGAACTGTACCCAAGAGCAGTGATCTTCATTTAAAACTTGGCAAAAGAGCTGCCCTCATATATTGAAGTTTCTGCTCAAACCATCTTTGACAAGAAGAAATTCCAATATGTTTCACATACCATTGTCCCATCAACAAGTTGGTGAACAAGGGCAAGTTTCTCAAAACCTTTTACGGATTCTGAATCGCAATTAGATACGACGTTCAAATGCCAAAACCTTAAGTTACAATCGGTAGAATAATCAGTTGTTCTTCCCTTCAACAGAATCCAAAAAACAAAACTCTCTCTAATCTCTTTCCCATCAATGGTGCTTTCTTCCCCTTGGTTGGCAAAGTTACATATCATGGACCAGTATATTTCGTGCCCGACTTTGCTCGAGCGAGCAGGACGTCTCGTCTTTTGTCTTCATTTTATCATTGATCTAATCATAACAATAAAGGAAGGCACAAGAGATAAGATTACGATAGACTTTTATTACAGATTAGAGATGGATATTCAAAAGTGGGTCAAGGAGGGTCGAAAAGTTTTATTCTAGGTGATTCTTTCACAGTTTTTCTGTTATTTTGAAAACAAGCTTCCCTCCACTTAGCATTTGCTTTTAATCTTTACTTTCTTTTTATAGTGCACTTAGAGGATAGAGCCAATGAGAATCTTGGAAGGCAAGCACTATTTTTTTTTTTTTTTTTTTTTTTTTGTCATTTTCATAACCATTGGCTTTATGTAATGTATAAAACACAATTTGCTTCATTGATTGTAGCTTTCACTATCACTATTTTCATTGGTTTTGACTGCATGAAATTTCTTGCAATTCTACAATACTCCAATATTTTAAAGCATGAACCACATATTAATACAAATCAAACTATGTAACATTGGTTTTAATACGATTTAAAATTTGTTGATGTGTGAGCTTTCTTTAGACGAGGACTAATGGGTACTCTTCATTGTTTCTCAGTAAATTTAATCTTTTTTTTTTTTCCTTTTTGGATGTTTTATTTATTTATTATTTGATTTTTAGTCTAATTTAAAAATATATAGGTTATTTGGGTTTTTAAAATTAAGCTTATTATAAAGATCAGAGGCAAACTTGAGATTTTGAGGTATTTGTATGGTATCTCTAAATGGGGCTTTACCAACCTTCTACTCAAGGTCGAACACTTGAAGCTAAGTCTCTAGAGAGAATATCATAACATTTTAAATGTTTTCCACTAAATTCACTCAATATTCTTTTAATAGTTTTTCACCACATATACACTTCACACTTAGTGCAGCAAAAACCGTCCACATATTGTAATCATGTCTAAATTGTTAAAGTAGATAGCAAAAGCTTATGACACTTCAAATATAATTTTGGACTCATAATGTAATTTGTTACTGATCAAATTTTGGTTTTTTTTAGGCTATATCATTGGTCTTTTTTCTTTTTTCTTTTTTGGTTGCTTTGTGGTAGTTTTGATCCCCAATTGGTTATTGATTTTATTCACCTTACATAGGGACCAACAGAGATTTAAACCTAAGTTTAGATAAACCGTTTTGGTTTATAATCTTGTATTAGTTTATTTTCTACCTTTTGCATCTACGTATTGAACTGACCCATCAGAAATCCAATTTCTAAAGCTCCTTTTATCAACTTTTGACAACTTTTCTAGTGGAAACACATACATTATGCACACAAAAAATTGACTAGACAACCATAAGCATTTTTAGGTTGCAACTACAAACCAAAAGAAAGGATATAAAATGGCATTGGCTTATGGATGAATTTGGTAAGCTAGAGTTTGAAAGTAGAGGTTTCAATGGGGCAATTAGTACCTCATGTAGCATCCGGTTTTGTATTCACTCTTCTTGGCCTTTGGCATACTGTGAATACAATCAAAACCTACAATCTCAGAGGCTCTTCAAATTTCAAAGTACGTTTTTGGTACCCTCTTGATCGACCTTTTTCCAAATTCAAGTACTTGGAGCTCATTTTCATGTTCTCTTTTTCGATCATTGCAATTTTCAGACAATTTTGGGACTACCCTTTTGTTCATTTGTCTTTCAAAGTCATCAACTTGGAGCACGCTACCATGTTCCTACACCTTGCCATATTTTCAGGTTTTACCCTCTATAACGAGTTGAATCGCTCGTCAAATGTATTATTTGGTATCGATGGTGTCTTTGCAGTCTGTGTTTTCAGTCAGGAGCTATTCTTGCTCCATTTCCACTCAGCTGACCATAATGGCATCGAAGGCCATTACCATTGGCTCTTGCAAGTGATAGTGTTCGCGTCTCTTGTGTCTGTACTCGTAGCTGCTTGTTGTCCTACCAACTTCCCTGCAGCTCTTATTCTTTCATTATTGGTTGTTTTGCAAGGGTGTTGGTTTATGATCATGGGGTTCATGCTATGGGTTCCAAACTTAGTTCCTAAGGGCTGCAGTATGAGGATAATGGACAACGGCAAAGATGAAATGCTTGGAGCAGTCATTTGTGCCTCCGAAGAAGCTGATATGAGGGCACGGGCACTCGCCAACCTGCAATTCAGCTGGATACTAGCAGGAATTCTTATGTTTACTGGATTTATAAGCATCAAATGTACTAAATCTGAAAATTGCAGCTCGAAGATCCAATTAACGGATTATGAGCAGCTTTGAGTTGCCCAAGAGATACCCATGTGCATCGATATAGCTATCAGCAACAAGGTTGTGAAGGAGTTGAATCAATTGGCTAAAAGGGTCAAGACAATGTCATATGAAGAGAAAAGGCTGTGATTGTGTTATTAAAACCATCAATCATAATAAATACATAAAGAACTTAGGTATATCATCCAGACGTAACTAACATTGCACACGTTCCACGTATCGCAAATTGCACTCTTTTTGTTAATTTTTAATGGTTCATCCCGGTACATCTCGGATCAATATTGAGACCGAAACAAACTTTTAGGTTTTTTTTTAAAAATGTGATATATAGACTATCAATTTTTTTTTCTTTTTTTGAGATTTTGTATGAAATCTTCACTAGGACAAAGATAGGATTGACTATTAAAATCTTACAGAATCTTTTCAAATATTATCAATCTTTTTCAAATTCTCTATTCTTAATCCAAATATGCAATTTAATCTTTGAATCTCTCATGTCTCACTTTACGAACTCTGAATCGATATTGAAATAGGGATTTTAACAAGGACTATATATTTAATAATCGAAACTATTGTTTAAGTTTTGGTGATATTGAAACACATAAGCTGGAAAGGTTACATACATAATATTTGGGAAAGATTAATAAAATCTAAGGAAGATGAATGGAATAACAGCTAGTTTTGGTCTCCTTCCTGAACGGAACAATCATTAAAACAGTTGACAAAAAAGAGAGCTATTGATTGATGATGATGGCAGTCTTACATGATCTTGTAGTCCAAAGAATTGTGGAAGTGGTTCCTATTGGAGTGGCTGTGGTTGACAAACTTTGAGTGTTATTCCTGATAATTATCCACCAACATTTTTAGGAACATTCAGCATCCAACCCTGGAAATGCGTGTGCTATCGAGATCATCCAATTTAATTAGAATCGCTTATGGAGAGAGGATCCTTCTCTTTAATGTCCTAACTTCCGTCCCCTGTATTGTTTGACAATTTGACATTCTAGCATTTTACAGTACGATCAAGGAACTCTCTTTTTGTTGATACATGCCTATTAACTGGGATGAAGCTTATTTTTATCTAATCCCCTCATCTCTTTCCCTGAGTCAAGCTAAGTCAATTCAAAATGTTTCTTACTCTTACTTCTTAGTAATAAGTTCATCAAGTATCAATTTCAAGCCATATATTGCAAGAATCTGTTTCATGTACGCTAGGCTTTGTATAATCAACAAGACAACCTTTATTTGAGAGTAAACATGAAGGCTTGCTCCAGTGAAATTGAATTCTATACACAAAAGTACAGTTCTTGGTTTCAGTCTCCTGTCTAATTTTCATACCAATCTTCATTCAACAACCTACTAACTAACACCCAAGTTCTTTACACCAATTTGAGCTGCTGGTTGCTTGGTTTAGGAGATTGTTTACAATCCAACTTTCTACTACCAAAACGGTAACAGCGTGAAATGGATTGTATGTGGACACATTTTCTTTGAACTTGTTCCCTTTTTATTTCAGTTTACTTAAGACAAAATTGTCGTTTCAAAACATATTAACAGTGAATTCAAAAACACAATAACTTAAACTCCGTTTGATAACCATACTTTTATTGTTTTTTTTTTTTTTTTGACAGTCTCCGCAAAGAAGTAGTTGATCTTACAATAATTGCCTGCAAAGTTCATTTCTTATTCTTCTCATGATCCAAACAGCACAAAAAGAATTTACAAGAATATGCATTTTTTTTCAAGCAGATGAACAATATACTACAATGCCATTATTTTGTAATGAGAAAGCAGGGATAGAAATAGGCAAAATGAATTTTGTCAATTGTTTTGACTGATGGAAACAATTGAGTTCTACAATAACTGGTAAAAGTAACAGATTAACTTACAAATTTCAGATAACTGACCAATATCCTCATCATCATCAACCATTTTTGGTAGCTTTTCACTCTGCCTCCTCCACAGATGCTTCGATCCGAAGAAGAACAAACCCCACAGCCACTCCAATAAGAACCAGCCCATTGATAATGGCAGCAATCCTGAAAATCTCACCGGCGGCATTACAAGTGGAAGAAAGAGCTCCACCGCCGTTTTTCCCCTTTCCCTTTGATGGGTATTTCAAAGAGCTCACAATTTTTGCAAATGATTGATCAGCACAAACGGGAAGGCCTAAGGAGACGACATTGTTGTGAGCTTTCAAGCCACCAAAGGAGTTAAGCCCAGTAATATAATGGACATTGGTTTGCCTCTGCCGCCTTGAGCCGGCGGCGATGGGGGCGGCGGTGGACATGGCCGTCGAGAGGGTAGCGGAGGCAGTAGCCATTGGAATGATGCCTGAAAGAAGAGGAAGAGAAGGAAGAGTCAATATTGAGTGAAAAGCCAGATGGGGAAAGGGATTTTGAGGGAAAAAAGGGAAGGGATTGAACCTGAGTGGAAGAGAAAGTGGAAGGTGATGAGATGAGAATTGGATGAGGAAAAAAGAGTGTTTGTATGGAGAAAGAAGAAGGGGGGAATGGATAAGGTAAGAGGAATTTGGGTGGTTCATAAACAGATTAGAATTGCTAAAGATTTCTCAAATCATTGGATACTAGCCATGAAAATAAAAATAAAAATGATGATATATAGTATTTGTTGTACTTGCAATCTTTCATTCTTACGATCTTGCATCATCTTATATTATATTAGCATCATCCTGTATCTACATATTTTTATAAACAGGAATACTAATTGGCTCATCGTAAAAGGAAGCAACAAAGTCGTTGTAGTATAGTGGTAAGTATTCCCGCCTGTCACGCGGGTGACCCGGGTTCGATCCCCGGCAACGGCGCTCAACCCTTATCCTTTTTTCCCATTTTTATATTAATTGTCCTCTTTCCATCACGCAAAAATACTTTACAAAAATATATCTCTTAAACATAATTAGTGTTCTTTCTTCTAAACTAATGCTACTATCTATCTACCCAAGTAGTAAATGTTGTTTCAAATTAAGTAGGTCACAAACGCATTATTTCGTTAATATTTTTGGGATATGCAAAACCAAACATTCTATAATCCATTAACCTTTTTACTCTAAATTTTATAAAATATATCCACACAATTTTCTTACTCGACATGTTATATTGAACGATTTTGAAGATTTGAGAAGTATAACTAAAACTGTAATTTCGGGTTTTATTTTCTTTTTCTTATAATTTATAATTTAGTGAGGGAAGAAGAAAAATCCCTCAAAAATCAAAATCTCAAAAATCAAAATCTGATTTCGCTGACTAGTTTCCGATGAAGTTCCTCGCCGGCAGATCCGACCCAGTTTAGCAGAATCGGAAACAGCACTTTCATTCCGGCGTATGCGTTGAATCCAGCTAGAAACACTAAATTATGACATGCTTTCTCTCTGTTTATTCCCTGTTTCTCGGCTTCGTCTAGAAATGTACCCGACGACTCGTAAAACGATTCGTAAAGCTTCCTGTATCACAACATTAATCAGTTTGTGTTCTGATTCTAGACAGTTTTTAGTAACTTAAGAAAGAAGTTGATTTCAGTTTTCATTCATTTACCTGTAAGCGCTTTTAACGAGTGCGAACGGTAAACGGAAAGTATGGATGATGAGATCTTCAAAGCAGCTGAAAATTTTGGGCAAACCGAGAGTCGCTAATGGAGCGAGCTGCATAGTAAGCCATCGGTCGACTAAACCCGGTCCCTCGGAGATGAAATTCTTATTGGGGCTGCGATCGGAAAGCAATCGAAAGATGAAATCAAAGGATGCTGAATCACTGACGGGATTAAAATTGGCGACGTTATTGTTTTTTAATTCCTTTTCAAGTTTATCAAACATCTCGGAGATGGAGGTTCGAAAGAGAGGAATGAATTGGTGGTGACGAGAGGCAAGAAAATTGAGGAAATGGCGTTTGAGAACAGAGTGCTCTGTCTCAGATGGGTCTAAGAAAGCACAAGTACGAATTCCTCCGGTGAAGGCAAGGGAGGGCATGTAAGTTCCATCGAGAACGTTGCGTTTCTCGACTTTAGTGGTGTCAAAGAGGATCGGAAAACTGAGGGCGTCTAGAAGGACGATTACTTTGGAATTGGAAGAGATGAAGGGACCTGGCGGCATGTTGGTACGGAAGACAGTGGAATTGTATTTAGCCATTCGAGATCGGAAGAAGGTTTCTCTGCCTTGGATGTAGAAGTAATGGTAGCGATCTTTGATGGGTCCAAAGATGGGGAAGCCATTGGTGCCGGGGATGGGTTTGAGAGGCAGGGGAATGTGTGGGTGTTCTGGAGAAGAAGATGAGGTCATTATTAAAAAAGAGTTTATGAAGAACGGGGAAGATAGGGAGGGAAATGTTTGAGATTGGAAGAGGAATAGGATTTTAATGATTGAGGTTTAGGAAGAATATGTTTAATGTAATGTTATGTGTGCGTATCCCTCTGTCTTTGTATTAATTTTATTCTAAATGCTTTCATTGGAAGTTGACTTAGATTAATATTAACTATCCCCGACCCCGACTACCCTGTGCCTGTTTCATAAAATTTAAATCAAAATAAAATTTGTAATGTAAGGTTGAAAATTAACCCTATTTACTCTAAATTTTTATTTTAGATTATTAAATCTAAATCTTAATTTCATACCAACATTAAAAAGAAAGCACACAATTACACAAATAAAACTGAAAACATACGAGGGTTTGTTAAGTTACTAAAATTGGAAAAAGAGAGAGAGAGAGAGGAGATATGAATGAGAAATAATGATGTATTTAGGTCACATTTTCTAATGTTTAATTTAAAAGATAAATTATTTTGAAAAAATTAGAGTGTTGCACTCAAAACTATTTTTTAAATCGTATTTTAAATAATTTTCACAAAAATGATTTTTGTGTAAAACATTTTTTCTTAAGTCAATATCCAAATAGGTCGTAAATAAGCCATTAAAATTTGGATTCAAAATTTAAATTTAAATTTTATAAAATATCTTTTATTTAAGGTATGGTCGATATTAGGTGGAGAGCAATTTTTTATAAAAAGTAAAATATTTTATTTAAAATTAGTTGGAGATCAAATACAATTTTAAAAAAATATATTTTCTCGTACATAGCTATAAGTGCTAAGCAAATAATTGACATTAATTAGCTGAAACATAGAATGAGTTAGTTTCAATCACGTTTGAGAACTGTGATATTAAATAATAAAAAATTTATCCTTTTACCAAGGGTTTTTTTTCAAAAATATAAAAAAAGGGACAGTATTTACACTATATAAAATAATTTCGAAAATGAAAAAAACTCAGAGACCCAATGTATAAAATACAAAAAATGTCCCGTCAACCCGTAATATATTTGGTAACACGATTTGGTACACGATCGTTTAGATTTGACTAATTTGTTACATAAACGTTTACATTTGAAAATTTTAGTATACGATTGTTTAGATTTGGATACAATCGTAGATTTGGTCATCGATTTTTTTCACAAAAATTGGTATAAACAATTTTTTTGAATATTCTTTATACACAATATTTTAGTTTTGGTTATCTTAATTTATATGCATAACCAATTTTTTCAATATTCTTACACACCATCAGGGATGGGTGAATGAAAAAAAAAAGAAAGAAAAATAAAGACATGACCATCTAAAAGGGAGAGAAAAACAAGAAATACTATAGAAAAAAAATAGATTTGGTTATCCAATTCTAAAAACAAAAAATGGAAGAAATCGCAGCTAAAAAAAAGAGTATAGAGGAAGACAATTAGTAACAAGGAAGACAATTAAAAAACCACAGGGACGAGAAAAAGATGGAAGGACAAATTTGAAATATTCTATAGACCGTAAATATTTCACTATTTAGTAAAGTTTCCCTTTACCAAATTATAAGCGAAACTACCTCAATCATGTTTTAGAACTTTACTCATTCTAGGTAAACCAACAATAGTATGTAAGAATAAACTAATAGTTAAATAAACCCAAAAAGCTAAACATATTGTTTTATTTGAAAGATTAATCAAATGTCGAGAAGAAAAGAAAAGTAAAATCATAATAGAACAGAAAGATGAAACCAATAGAAAGATAAAAAGTTTCTCCACTTTAATTATATATATAGATAGACATAAATATATATAGATGAAGATGAATGGGTGAAGGGTTGAAAGGGGAGATGGGAGAAGAAGTGTGAACAAGCCCCCAATTATGGTGGCAAAATGAAATACAATGACTTTGATTTTTCCAGAGCAATGGTGGGTCACTGCGCGGATGCATTCAACGTCTCATAACTCTATTACCAAATACAAAAAATTATCATTCTTTATCATACTTTA
This sequence comes from Cucumis melo, assembly GCF_025177605.1. Classification (NCBI taxonomy): domain Eukaryota; kingdom Viridiplantae; phylum Streptophyta; class Magnoliopsida; order Cucurbitales; family Cucurbitaceae; genus Cucumis; species Cucumis melo. The sequence continues at coordinate 144,892 of NC_066857.1, forward strand.
AAATTTAGGAAAAATACTTATTTTGCTATTTCCACGGTTTACTCTAATAATTAGCATGGGTTGGCTTTAATAAAAGCTGGGCCTACCAGTTACAGGCCCAAAACCAAATAAGTGTGGGTGTCCTTAATTAATTTGAACTATTTTTCTCTTCAAACATAATGGAGGTATAAGCACGTGGAAGTGAGAGTGAAAGAGAGTCTCACATCTAAAGGTATACATCCCAAACTAAAATTGAAAAAAAAAGAATTGCTTTGAATTTACACAAGCATTAGTCCTAACTTTTAATTAATAAAAGTGGAAAATTTAGGGTTATAGTTATGAAGTTGATATTTTGTATAGTAAAAAGAAGAAGATGGTATTTATTTATTTTAAAATTTGGAGCATAATTGAGAAAACAAACAAACTATAAAATAAGATGACCGGTGGGTTACAACACACAATGAGATCTCAAATTAAAATAAAACCACGTGGATCACAACGAAATTACTTTAATAACCCCAAGTACTCAATCATGTGTGCGCAAGTCCGCCACAGCTTCCGTGCATCAACCAATTTCACTTATTCTGGCAATCAATAACGAACCCTTATACATATTTGAACTTTAAAAAAATACCATCAAACCATTCCTTATATTTGCACCAAAAAATACAATTACCAAGCTTTTAGAAAATCGCAGATATGTTATATATAGTTTTGTAGTTCTAACATTATGGTATACACGCATAAATAAACTAAATAAAAATAATAGATACCTTCAATATTCATACTATAAACTAAAACAATATCTTCACTTTTGTCGTTTATTTAGTAAAATAATCCCATCTCATTCTTCTTTTAAAACTTGTTTTCACTGACATTTTATATATACAAAAATTAAAGACCTATTCTATCTCAGTTGTCATCAAATATCCTTACAATATTTCTCGATACCGAGATGTTTATAAAATATATGTATTATTTAAGAAAATATCTCAGTTTTTTTTTTTCTTCTTCTAAATAATATAATCGAGCGAAGGTAATTTAGTGGCATGTAACACTTTTGGAAATAATTTAAGAAATGAATAAAAGTTGCTGCACCAATTGGTATGACATTAAAAGAAACAATTTTGAAATTTTGAAATATGAAAAAACATAATATAAAAATACCTGTAAAATGATTAAAAACTAATTTAGTCATTAGCTTTTAAACCATATCGGTTGCTCTGGTTAAGGACTTGAACTTCACTGCCGGACCCAGCGGCAAATCTGCGACCTCCACGGTGAACGTATCATAACGAAGGAAGAATTCCACCACCATAATCCTACCTATCAGCACCACCAGATTCTTCCCCGGACACTGCTTGTTCTCCGCCGTCGGCTCCACTGTCTCCCGCTCATTTGACCAGTAAACATACTTCAAAAGCTTCTCCCCTTCCTCTCCCACGAACCTATCGCCCACGAACTTCTCCGAATCCTTAAAAATCTTCGGATCTTTAGTAGCAAACGGCTGATAACCAAAAATCGTCTCCCCTTTTTTGATCTTGAAAGAAGAATCGTGGCTCTGAATCACGATATCCTCCTTCGCTTTCCCGTACTGGAACGGCACCGGCGGTTCGATCCTGAGTGCTTCGTACACGACGGACTTCAGCAGACTCATTTTCTCCAAGGCGGAGAAAGTCAGTCCCCCTTCTTCCTTCACGGTTGTCCTGACTTCCTCGGCGAGTTTCCGGTGGAGATCCTCGCCGGCGGTGCCGACCCATTTCAGTAAAGTGGGAAAAAGGACTTTCATTCCCCCGTATGCGTTGAATCCAGCGAGAAACACTAAATTGTGACATGCTTTCTCCCTGTCTATCCCCTGTTTCTCTGCTTCGTCTAGAAATGAGCCAGAAGAGGAGTAAAACGCTTCATAAAGCTTCCTGTCAAACCAAATTCAACAAATGAAATTTAAAAATTCATAAACATTTCAGGATCTAAAAAAAAGTTTCTGAATCTCGTTCTACCTGTAACCACTCTTGACTGGGAAGAAAGGCAGGGGAATGGTGTGAATGACGAGATCTTCAAAAACAGAGAAAATTTTGGGAAGGCCAATGGAAGCCAATGGGGCGAGTTGAAACACAAGCCACAGATCGAACATTCCAGGTCCCTCAGCAGCTAATTTCGAATCAGGGGTTCCATCGGAGAGTAAACGGAAAACATAATCAAACGACATGGAATCGCTGATCGAGTTGAAATCAGCGATCTTCTTTTTCTCGGAAAGTTTATCTTCAAGCTTAACAAACATCTCAGACAAGGAGCTTCGAAACAGAGGGATGAACCTGTCATGGCGGGAAGCGAGAAAGGAGAGGAAGAGGCGTTTGAGAACAGAGTGCTCTGTTTCCGATGGGTCCAAATAAGCACAGGTGCGAATGTTGCCGGTGAAGGACAAGGAGGGCATGTAAGTTCCGTCGAGAATGTTGCGTTTCTCGACTTTGGCTGTGTCGAAGAGGATAGGAAAACTGAGGGCATCGAGAAGGACAACGACTCTGGAATCGGAGGAAATGAAGGGGCCCGGTGGCATGTTGGCGCGGAAGACGGTGGAGTTGTATTTGGTAATCCGGGAACGGAAGAATTCGTCTCTACCTTGGAAATAGAAGTAATCGTAACGGTCTTTGATGGGACCGAGGAAGGGGAAGCCATAGCCACCGGGAATTGGTTTGAGAGGAAGTTCAGGGGAGGAGGAAGAAGGAGTAGCCATGGTTGTGGTGATCGTACAAAATGAAAGCAAATGGTGAGAAGACAAATTTGTATGTTCCTTCGACACTTTTATTTAAAATATGAATGGTATGTAATAATGTAATCTAAGAAAATACTTTTGAAAAGTACACTCAAATTTACTGTTATGGGAAAGATACACACCTTCATAAATTCAATCCATTACTCTACACATCTTCCTTAATATTTTTTCACATTTTCTAATTTACAATACTTTTCTATATATGCTGATTTCTTAAAATTAAGTCATCCTCAAAGATAAATAAATAAATAAAAGATTGTTCCTGAGAATTCTTTGTAACTACAAATATTTATACAAAAATTATTTCAAACCAACAAAATCAATAATAATATTTTTAAATACAGTAAAATGTAGAATAACAAAATGAAAACATTTTATCATATTTGAAGCCACTTTATTATCTTGCTTGCGGTTTATATAGAAATTGAAAGTGAAAACAACTACGGTTTTTTAAAATAAAGAATAAAAGTAAATGAGTTGTTTGGAGCCTTGGGGTTTGTCTTCATAATATGATGATTTATTATCATCTCTAGGCTATAATAGTTGTGTCAATTTCATAAATTGTTACTTCCATACCAGTTGAGGTAACAAAAATAATGATTAACTTATCTTTTCATATTTTTAATTTTAATGGAGATATTTTTTAATTAATTTTTCGAAGAATGGGGATGATTGGAACTTTTAATTTTTCAAATCTTTAACAAATTTTGAGACATATCAATTTGTGTGGACAAGATCTGGGATATATATATATATATAGTCTCGATGTAAATCTTCTCCAAAATTTCATTGAAAAAGCATAAATCTATGAAATTTCAGAGTTAAATATGTCTCAGATTTCACCGAGAAAGTCCGAATATATAGAATCTCTACGTTATTTTGTCCAGGATTAACACCAAGATTCACATAATTTTTTTCAAATTATATGCAATCTCTTCATATTGTAAACTAACTCTAACTTTCCTGAATTTTCTTTTGCAAATATTATATTTCCTCAATTCTTATATAAAATCTTGAAAATCTTACTTACAAAATTTATATTACACAAAGTTTTAAAATTATTTACTGATTATCTAAATAAATTTTAAGTTATCTTATTTTAATGCTTGATAGTATGATTATTCCACCCAAATCTTGCGACAGATAATAAGAAGAGCCAAAACAATCGATAAATTAGAATTCTTTATTTTTAAAACTAAATCTTGATACCAATCTCGTATGAGATGGATCGAGAGAAAGAAAACTTGAACGACTTTAAAAAAAAATGTACTAGTTTTATAGGGCGAAACCTCAACTGACTTTTTAAAAATATTATAATACTCAATCAAAAAACAGTGTAGTAATAATAATAATTATCCTACTTGACAGTAGGACTAATTCGATTTTTCACCCCTTCCCTTCTTGAGAAGAGGCGAAAGAAAAACTCCAAATAAAGATACTTAAAAATTTGAATATGTTTGATTTTGATGAAAGTTTATCGTTTAAATGAATAAGATTATTAGTTTATAATTTTAATAGATACTTTAGAATATATATTGCTATCTAATCATTATTTTATCTCTAACACATTTTAAATATTCAACTATAGGATCATCCAGTTTTTATTTGATATCTTGGTATCTAGTAATCTGTAAAAGTTGAATGATATCAATTATTGGGGCATGTAGGACCTGAAGATAAACTGTATAGATATAGGTGGCAATCAAAGTGATATACTTATTTATTTTTACCAATAATTTTTTTAATACAATTGAAGCAGGAGGATTGGAATCTTCAACTTTAGCTATTACTAACATTTTTTAATTGTTGTATGTTAATCCACAAAATTTGAAAATATCTAATTTAGTATACACATATATGTGTGTGTGTGTGTATATGTATGTAGTGTAGGTGTCAGTCGTAATATTATATAATATTAATGTATGAGTACTCATTAAAGTGATAGATATGTGACAATGGCACGAAACCCCACTGGGTATGAGGCACCGGTATGGGTACAGGACTACCTTCTACCCACCCCATTTCTTTGCCTTTATTCGGCTAAACCCTACTATAAATTTCAAGCTCTGAAGTTTACTCCTCTCAAAAAACAATATATTGTCAAAAATAACAGGAAAAGAAAAAGTTGCAATTGGCACAATCTGACTATAATTACTTAACAAAACTCAAACTTACGTATACATCATGTAGATTATGCACATGAAAGAATTGTAAATCAACTCAAAAAATCAAAGAGATACTTGGTATTCTGGTATATAGGTGTACCAACAGTTCAGAAGACTTAAAAAAACGAAACGATGTAATCACTACAACCTAACTATACAAATCAAATTAAACCATAGGGTTAAATTTCATTGTTCAAATCTAAGATATAGACGAACACGATGGCTCATCTGTAGCAGCCCCCCCATCTTCAACCAACAAACTCTTTTAAATTATTTTGGGACTTTTCTTTTTCACTAACGAATGAATATTATAATGGTTGTTGTAATGCCCCCACTTTCTTAGATATATGTTAATTCCAATCAATTTTAAAAGATCACTTTGAATTTAATTCGAATAGGTAAATTTCTTAATTTTGAATGAATTTTTTTTTTATGTCACTCGTGAAGATTGGGAGTATTGAGTAATTTTTGGGTAGCATCCAAATGGGAGAACACTTAATTCTGAAAATATGCAAATATAGTTAGAAGAAAGAGTTAAATTGAAAAAAGAATAATAATTAAGTAGTAGTGATCACAAGAATATAATTATAAAGTTAAAAATGTTATGGGAGTTTGAATAATGGTTATGTTGATTGTTGGATGAGTTTTAGAAAAGTTTTATAGAAAATATGGGATCCAATCAGTGAGGACACTGTTTAATTTGTCTGTGTGTATATATATATATCACCTTATATATTATTGAAGATAATAAAAAATAAGTTCAATTTAATCATTTTATAACTTTCAACCCCAAATATTTTAGTCCCTTCCTAAACTTACTTCTTAATCTTTACTTGTTAATTTTATTTTTACTTATCTGGAAACCTTTTCTTTTTCTAATTTTTTACCACCCTTTTCATCCTATGTTTTTTAAACATATTCTTCCATGAGAATTATTATTATTATTATTTAATCAATTAATTTTTTTAAAAAAACTAAAATTTAATGATAAATAATGCATATACTTATAGAATAAGATTATATTATCAAAATATAATAATTAAAATTGAACAGATTTGATAACATTATATCATATCATAATAATGACTACAAGACATATACTCCAAATTTTGGATAAAGGAGGAGACACGTAAAATGACACATGTTGTTCTAACATATATTTTTGATTTAAAAAAATAAACAAAATTATTTTAAAAAAGCATATGACGTGATGCATCTATATAATTAGTGATAAAAGAATATGATCATGCTGAACATTTTAGAATAATTCAAGGCAAAAAAGTTTTGATAAGGAATCGTAATGTCTGATGAAAAATATTTTAGGTATCGAAAGATGTATATCTTTAAAAAGGTAACTGATCATAAATATGTTTAATTTCGGTTTAATTTTTGTTACTATTTTCTATTTTATGATTGTCGGTGTTTTTTATTATTATTATTTTTTAATTTTAGATATAATTTAATATTCACATTTTATTTATAACCTAAAGTATAAAATTTGAGATTAGAAATAGAAACCCATACAACAATAAATGGACACCATCGTTCTCTAATTACGTAGAGTAGTCGAAAATATCTCCCATTTAAATACGAGTAGTAGTCTAACACCTGTTATTTAATTATTTAATAAATTCATTATTTTGAATTTGAGCAAAAAAAAAAAAAAAAAAAAAAACACATATTATAAGAAAAATATACTAAATTTTGTAAGCTAAGAAGTAAAACTTAAATTTTATTGTGTGTGTGTGAATGTTAGATAAAAGATTATCAAAATAGTTAAAATATTTAGTTCACTTCACCTGAAACTAAAATTAGAAAATCTAAGTTTTTTCTAATACTTCAGTAATATAATATCTCCCCATATCACCTCACCTAATTTTCTTAAATTGATTTCCCTCCTCAATTTCCTCAACAGAAAATAAAATTGTCTAATGTGGATTTAGAAGAAATAAAGTAGGCTATTTACTCTTTTTTTTTTTTTTTTTTTTTTTTTTAATGTGGATTTAGAAAATACACACAATAATACACATAAAAAACTACAAAGATAAAAAAACAAAAACAAAAGAAAGAAGAGGAGGAACAATGTGTTCACTAACAAATATAAATCAGAATAAAAGAAATTAAAAAATGCAGAACGTTTTGCATGAGTGGTAAGTTAATTAATATCATGTATTCGTTGTTGTTGCCGACCATTGTGAAACAAAAATATTTATTCACAAAATTAAAATTAAAGAAGGAATGATTTTCATTATACATTTTGTAAATAAAAAATTATAGTTCACAGGCAAACGAGTATCAGAGAGGATTAAGTAATGTAACCAACTCTTATTTTAGTAGAAAATTAATTCTATCACGTTCGTGTAGGACTTGATTAGCTGGTGTTAATTTAAATTAATATAGATTTGGATTTGGAGATCTCTAACCTCTCATTCTCAATATTTAAACAAAATAATTGGGCATCCCCCAAAAGTTATCGTTATTGTTTTTGTTTGGCCAAATATTACAAAAATAAGTGATGCAATAAATAATTGGAAATGTGATTTGCCTGAAAAAAAATAAAATAAAATAAGTAAGTCCAACACAAACGTGATAGAATTAATTATGTAGACCGACTACTTTCGATTTCTTAATGAATTATTATCTATTTAATAACATACATTTGGTTTCTCTCCCTTTTGGGTCAACTCTACCTTCGACAAGTTGACTTGATCACATGACTTTGTCCAAATAGGCTTAGCTTCATCATATCCATAAATATACCAATTTATGCATCAACATATAACATTAAAAAAACGACCAATCATATCAAGTAAAACAAATTTCAATGGTTTGATTCATGTTACTGAGTTTAGAGAAAACTTAAAGAAAGATGTCAATTTTCATATTTCAAGTAAAAGGAGCATAATTCTGTTTCAAATAATTGCCAACCACGGAGTCCATTCAATTTCCTTTTTCTTTTGTGTTGGAAGAAAACAAATCCATTGGTTCTTCACTGCTCCTCTCTTTTATCTCTTCCAAATTTACACATCCAATTTTACTCTTTCTTCTTCTACTCTTTTTGCTCTATTCACACATCTATGTATTGTTTAAAATCCATGTTTTGCCTCACTAAAATAACTTCTCAAACACACACAGTTCAAAGTAAATTTCGACCATATAAAAATTACACTTAGAAAATGTGAAATTAAATATAAAATCAACTTTAAATGATTAAAGATTGTTGTAGAGTGATTTAAAAATTGATATAACAAATAATTTTCACAATTTCAAAACATGCACATAATATATGCAAACACACTTCAAACTTCAGTAGTATATCTATTTTGATAAAAGGAAAATCGTTTTATTTTAAATGTAATAGTGTTAAAAAATATTTACGAATATAACAAAAATTTACTTCATATTTGAACCTATCATCATTTATTACATGTAAAAAAAAGTAAAATTTTGTTATATTTGTAAATATTTCCTAGCAATTTTGCTATATTTAAAAAGGTTCCTATATCTAAACTACAACAAATTAGTATTAATTCTCAAAAGACCAAAATCTTTTTTTTCTTTTTTTAAATTTGAAGTTAAAATATGCCAAACACCAATAACTAATGCTCGACAATCTTAAACGTGCATATTTAAGAGTGATTAAAAATGGTTAATTAATAGTTAATTACCATCAAATGTGTATTTAACCATTCAAAATCATTCCAAGTAATTCTAACCATTTCAAAATTAATTTTCATATATATACGTCATAGCCTAAACCTTGACAAATAATTGTTCTTGTTCATGTATAGATTTTTCTCCCTGTTATTTTCGATTTATCATTCCAAACACTTTTGGACTCGACAATTTAAAGAAGAAAACATATTTAGGACTGTATTACATGAAAAAGACTTTGACTTGATTCTCAGAACATAAAAGTTATTGAAAAAAAGGAGGAAGGAGTATTACAAATACATCTACTTCTAGCAAATAAATAGCCAAGAAGAGTACAATTTTAATCAATAAAACTTTACCTCAATCACGGTTAGATATGCAATTACCATTTGAATACACAACTCCAAGACAGAAAATTTATAATTCCAAATTGACAAAAGTAGAATAAATTAACTAAAAAGAGGGGAAGCATTCACCTTGTTACGGAATGGATTGAGAGGTTTTTCATTTCTACTTTACTATACAAGATCAATTTTCTTGAACTGGCTCTTCTGGCATCATTTTAGCAAAACTGACAAGGAGTCCCATCCTCAATCCATCTTTGCCTAGAAGATGGACAGATCTGGTGGGGGTCCATAAACAGACTTCCAAGAATAGGGGATTACCCATTTGATGCCTTCATCACCTGAAGAGAAAATCAAAAGAGATGGGACAGACACACAGGTTTTCAGCGTCACCTTTAAAAAGCTTTACACCAAACATCACTATTAAGATTTCAGGAAACCCTTGATGACGAAACTTTTGTTTGAGAGATAGAAAGAATGCTTTCACCTTTTAGGAATGTGTGCACTGAATGGATTAAGAGATCAAAAAGGTTCAAACAACTGAATTGTTGGTTGAGGCCTGGTGGCATATATCTAAACTAGTTGTGCTAATATACCCAAGTTCACAAGTGCAGATCATAGTTTTTAAGGGCTCGTTTGGCTCACAATATGTTATAGTAAGTTTGTGTACAGAGTGTAAGTAAGATGAAGTTTCTCGATAAATATGAAAAGTAGAGAATGAGAAAAAGATGAAGTTGCTTGATAAACATGAAAAGTAGCGCAAGAGGGGAAGATGAAGTTCTCGATAAAAGTGAAAAATAGAAATATAGAGAAAGACAAAGTTACTTGATATATATGCAAACTTCAATAGTACTAAATATTTAAGTTTGGTGGGCCAACGGTGCGTAAAATGATACAATGGTTGTTTGTGTTGTAATGAGCAGGTAGAAAGATAATGTCAAGATAACATGAAAACCTAAGAAATGGACTTTAAAATATTGAAGTAAGATGAACCCAAGCCGACTAATGATATACTTGTTTGGAAAAAAATGGCAGGTGAAGCCAAAAGATTACCAGGACGCAGACCCAGAAGTTTGCCTGTTGCCTCAGCCAAATTGAAAGCATCAGGAATGTTGTCTCCTTCTGAACAATAGCATAATAAGCAGGTGACCTTTATACCTTTCGCCTTGAAACCACCATAAACATGAGTGCTATTAGAAAATCTTGAAGAAAAATTTAGTGTCTGACATCTGATGATAATGTTTCAAGGTCGTACCTTCAAAAAAGTGAAAAGAGAGGCAAATGGTAGACTTGGAAGGTAGTCTCCCTCCTCTAACTCTTCATCAGAAGGTGGGCCGTCCTCCTGTGTAGTCTTGGCTTCGGTTAGAGTGCTAAGATATTTCCATCGTGACTGCTCTGAATCATATTCATGCAGGCTTCTCCATCCCATTTGTTCACAGTAGTCATCAGTTCCGTCGTCCTTGGTGCTAGAAAGATAATGTATCTGCGAACCACTGATATGCATCAAAAGGCCAAATTAACAACTATGAAATAACAGTTAATTGGTCAGCCAGTCAGGCTTGCTGCGTGGAAAGAACAGACAATGGAATTCTATTTTACAAGTAACTTATGGAAGCTAATAGATTCGGTTTGGCAAATAATCATCCACCCGAGATAATTTACAGCCCTATAATTATATCCTTATATAACAAGGCTTAAATATTTATGGTGGGAGATATTTCAGTTTTATAGCAATTGCTTCATTGTTCTGTGACAAAATAAGATTTTTGACTGAAAATGAACCTTAAAAAGTGTGGGTAAAACTTGCGTTAAAGAAGGTACCAAATAAAATACCTCGATGTGTCAATTTGTTGCCACCTTCCAAAATCTAAGCTAGAGAGCAGAACAACATGCTTCTTACCACAAGTTGCAATAAAATCAGCCAAGTTCTTTGCAAAATCAACCACTTTCCCCTGCTCAAACAAATATATTCTGATTTAAATATACTTATTATTAACGATTCCAAAGCAAAGAAAAGGAATCAACAAACCAAAGAACAGTACTATCATCTCCTCGAGATAACAAAAAAAGGGCTAACACTGAGACTAGGAAATCTCCCTTGCTAAAGTCATTCTCTGAAGTCTATATTGGGTTGGCAAAACATGAATTGCATTCTAAAAGTAAATTTATACTCCGAGACATACAAACATCATTCAAGATAGAGGTCTTTTATGATTTTCTGAAGAAATCAACAACATTTTAGTCTCGTTGAAGGGGATTATATACCTTTTCTTTACATGAGATAAGGTATTGTATACTTTTTACACACAATCAGTGAGAAGAATGAATAAGCAAAAATACATAGCCAACTTAGATAAAAATGTGATTTGGCTGGGATGTTAAAACTTGCCTTGATCACAGGTGACCTTTGCTGAACAAGGGTCAAAGCATTAGCTGTTGATTCATAAACTGAAAACAAAATTAAGAGAAGAAATTAATGCATAAACTCACAGAGGTCCTGTTGGAAAGGAGTTACCAGAAGACAGAAGAGGTTGATATAAGATAACAAAGTTAGAGTTGATATTATAAATTCCAAGGCCACTCGAACAATTTTAATAAAATATTACCATCAAGCAACACACACCTTCAAGAGGGAGGGCAAGCTCCCCCATAGGAAGTGGCTCATAAGCATTGTTACCAATACAAGGCAGAACACATGGGTCGTCCAAATAACCAATTCTTGCAGCTCTCATTGAGGAAACCAACAAATCTACTGCTAACTGCCCCACATTGCCTATTGACAGCGCTGGCTGAATTCAAAAACCAAAATAATATACACAATTTAGTTTTAAGACAAACTGATAGCTACTTTCTTAGATTTAGAAAAAAACATTAAGGCTGATGTCTCCATACTGAGTTCAGAGCAGAGCTCTTCTGGACTTTTTATATCATATAAACAAAAAGAACAATGACCCAAGCAATGCACGTCCCTTTTAGTGTCAGAATGAGCAAGCACAACAAGTTTTAATGATATCTGAATTCAAAGAGCTCTTAGTACATTAACTCAAAGTTTGATTACTTATAATGACCGTCCTGGGTGTCTTGCACAAATTTACAGAAAAGAACTTCACTAGGTATGCAATTGATGAGGTCCACGAGGTCATGGTCAGGAAACACTTGAATTCATATTGGTGGTGGAGTTAGCTGGTAAATAGGTCATGGTCAAGCTTCTCTTGGTGAAAGATCCCTAACAAAGAAGATGGAAAGTTGGAATTCATCATATGTTCTATTGTCAGGGCACAGTTTGGTTAACACTAACACTGGAAGTTCTAAAAATTTCAGTAGACTGCCAAATGAGTTTCAAAGATTAAATTGTTAAAGGAAGTTGGAATTTGAGCATTACCAACATTATAAAACTAGGTTTTCAACCTCAATCTTGTTCTCACCACGATGGAGGAGACTTGAGAGGAGTATCTACTACCCAGTTTTTTGTCTTCATGAATTCTACAGGAAAGGGCTGGGCTAAAGGGATGGTCAGACTGAGTTCTAAAGAGGCAATTCATTAGCGGTTGTTTTGGATGCTCCTTATTTGAACTTTGAACAGGATGCAACCCCCAATTTTCATGAATCATGGTTGAGCATCCATTAAGGCTTCAACGCTGGAGCCGGGGCTCTCCATTTGAACCGCCGTTGAAACTTAAGCCTAATGCTAATAATAACTTATAGTCCTTGGTATTAAAAAAAAAAAAAAAAAAAAAAAAAAAAAAAAAAACAGAGAAGGAAGCAAATGAAAGGAATAATTAGTGAGTGAACTCAGATTATCAAGCTGACATAACTGCTGTTATCAATTTATACGACAACAACGCTAACACATGCCCTTGCACCAATTGGAAATCACTCCAGAGACATAACAAACTTTCTCGTAGTTTACAGAGGAATTCAAAGTAAATATCACATAAAATGAAAAAATGGCACAGTAGCAGTAGATTTTCTAATTGGCATAAACAATCAGCCACATAAACCTCGCCTTCCTTTCAAGCCCGCCTTCCTTTCAAGCCTCTACGAACAGAAGGCAGGAAAATGGCTAATTGAACAAACAATAGAAAATGTGAAAAATAGATTTCCATTTTCTCTTCATAGACATTCAAACCACTCGAAACTAATATGATGCACTACTAGATTGAATTAATTGATAGAAGGAAAAAGGATGAGAAGTAGAAGCTCAGAAAAAATTGAACGAACAAACCAGAACGAGAGTGGAGCATTGATCATGAAGTTGCTTTCCTTCTTCGAGAAAAAATTCCATTGTCGGAGAAAAAACCACGAAATCCGGTGACGCCGAACGCTCAAAATTTGAGAATTTAACGGTGGCTCCGTTGTGGGGGTTTTCTTGAGCTTGAAGAAGAAGAAAATGGAGCTGGATTTTGGGCCGTGATTTCCTAATGCTAGGCCCATTAAGAAAAATGGGCTTCATTGGGCATAAACTGATGGCCCAATTCTTCTAACGTGGGCTTTAATATAACAAAAAAAATAAAAATAAAAAATCCACCAATTGTAAATATTAAAGAATTCCATAAAAAGGTAATTGTTATTGGTAGGGTTTTTAGGGATAATAATTCAGGGTAAAGCAAAATTTTTAAAAAAAAATTCAATTATCATTGGTAGGCTTTTATTAATATTACCAACGATTTGAGAGTCTATCAATCATGACTCTCCATAGTTCATTAAAATCACCTAACATAGTAAACAATAAGAAAAAAAAGAACATAATGGACAATGGATTAAATTTTCAGAAAAACAAACATGACTTAAATAATTTCTACTACGTGTAATTTGTATTAAAATTTTAAAAATAGAGATTCCAAAATGGTAACTTTATAAAAGTACACATAAAAAAAAAAAACGTACGTTTTAAAAGTAGAAAAATGAAAATAAACCAAGTGTGGATGGTTAAATCAAAATCTAATATAAGATCATACAGTGTTTCGATGATATTCTTTGTTACCCCACTGGCTTTGAAGACAATGACATTGAAGTTATTGTCCATTGTAGGTCATGTACAAAAAGGTGGTGAAACAATTATAGGCGTCTATTGTGCTTTTTTCTTGTAAATTTGTGAAAAACGATTCATCCCACTTTAATTTTTAAAAATATATATCTCTCTCTTTTTATCTTAGGTTAGAAGATGTAGAATCTTGATTGGGTAACATCATATTAAAGAAATAAAAGGTCTTTTGAGATGGCACCTTTTGAATACTCATTCATATTCCAGAAATTACATGAGAAAGCAACCACAATAGAGTTTACGTTTTTGCATTACTGCTGGATACGATGTATATGAGATAACTATAAATGTAACTCAGTTTTATATTTGGTGGTTGATTACTACTGGGGGTCATGGTATCTAATGATTATATTATGGATATTATTGTGATTAGTCAATTTATGAGATTTTGGTGGTTATAATTTATATATTAGTGTAATTATTAGGATATTAAACGGGAGGTGTAATTCATTTCAGCAAGGAGATTCGAAACAAGAACCCGTGCTTTTGTTATCTGAATGACAGAAGATAAGGTGGATTTGCATAGAGCTCGAGAACTGATGGTGAAGGAAAAAATTAATTGAATTGCGTCAAAGAAGAAGAAGAATCATCATGTGGAAGTGTTTCTTTAGGTGGTGCCATAGGAAGCAGGAGTAAACTCTTAGAGACAAAAATGAAACAAACATATTTTACCATATTGGGAGTTACCCACTATCTCCCAAGTCCCAATGGGTAAGTATAAGGTGTCAACAATTTTCTTCCATTTTTCCAAGTTGGTCAATACTTTTATACGACGGTGGGAGTTAGGCTCTACTCTCGACACTATATGTTGAACGTTGGGAGAATCGAAGATTCTAAAAAGCTTTTTAAACGGTCGAGAGATCCTTAAATTGTTGTAGTATAACCTTCAATAACAAATAAAATAACTAATTACGACAATAATAATGTTAAAAAATGGGATAACTAGAATCTATTATTCGAAGAATTAAAGTTGGAGTAGGGTGGGAGGGAAGTAGAAGGAATTAAGGGTAAGAGAAATAGGGATTATGCTTTGGTAGATAAAGTTGAGGTATATAGGTAATAAGGGTATAGTTGGTTAAATAAGGTGGAGATGGTCTATGATTCAAGCAAAAGGTAAGGTCTAGTTTTCTTTTTTCTTTTTCTTAAGGAGTATTGTCATGAAGCAAAGCCATATATATTAGGATCATCAATCGCTTCATCTTGTCAACAAAAAAGTTGATAGTATCAGGATTGTTAGAAATTAATTTTAAAAATCTAAAATAATAGACACTATATCGATTTAATTAGACTATTATTGGTTAATTAATTTAAAAAAATTAGTAAGTCCTTATAAAGCTCATGGTTGTTTAGGGCCTAGAACATGTTAATCCATTTCTCCTTTAATAAAATTAAATCTAAAAAAAAAAAAAAAAAAACACAACAAAAAAATTCCAATTCCAAGCATATATTTACACACACCCATGTTCTTCCCACCCATTATGCCCATACTCCACTAACAAAGAATCCCAATTCATCACCATCGAAAACTTTGGAAACCCTACAAATTATTTCACCCAACCAAAACATCATACTTTCAAAAGAAAACAAACAAACAAATAAATAAATAAGCAACCAAATGCAAATATTGGGAAAAGTTATCACTTCCATCGTTGATTCATGAATGAAAAAGAAAACCCTAATTCATGCTCATATACATTTCATCACTTTTGACACCGTCCTTTTCTACAAATATACAAACAAACAATTATTAAAAAAATTGGTACCCCTAAAATTTAATTTACTTCCCCTAGTTGTCTTCTTCCTCTTGGTGTTTACTCATTAAAAACCCTAATCAAAGCCAAGTGTAAAGCACTAACAATGGCTGCCAACACTCAACCTTTCACAACCCTAACTATACTCTCTCTTCTCACTCTTAATTCTTCAAATATCTCTTTTAATTCAACCCCATTTTTGTTTTCAAAATCCCAACCAAGTGTTTCTCAATGACTGGGCCATTTTCAAGGAAAATTCCAGAGAGTGTTTGCTCTAGAAAGTGAAGTATCAAATGCTCTCCACAAAGAACAAAAACTAAAGCTTGGAAAATGATTTCACCTATCCCAAAGTGCACATTGTTTTCAAGTACAAGTTTTGTGGGTTAAATTTTTTGGATATATATGTATTAAATATTTGTTTATATCAAATGGTGGGACAAGAGTTTTTTTTTTTTTTTTTTTTTTGCCTTTTTGTATATGTGAAACATTTTCACCATCTCTTTTATGTTTCTGATCCTTCTTCTTGATGATCTTTTACTTTTTTTAAGGTTTTTTGTTTGTTTGTTTGAATTAAGGAAAGGGAGAGTGATAGGGGAAAAAAGTAACAGTGTATATTTGTGTTGGTATCCAATGTTGTTCAATAATAATTTAGGGATCATTCATGCATTTATTGTTTTTTCTTTTAATGCATGTAAAATTTGTTAGTTAGTTGTATGAAGATATAGATGAATAAAAATTATATAATAATATGCCAAGGAAAAGTATAAGTGAATTTAATTATAAAGCTACAAAAATTGAAATTTGAAGTTAGATTGATGTAAAAGTTTGTTTCTCATCCAAGATTCGAATAATCGATTGGAAAAATAAATTGAACTTTGTTTTACTCTGGAGTCCAGAGTTGCAAGCTGGATGAAAATGAAGCATATGAGCTTATGAAAAATAAGGACTCTAATTACTTTGAGGGAATGAAAATAAGTTTGTGTGTATGGTCATTTTCATATCTTCGCTATGATGTTAATATTTATTTTCATATGCTTCTGCCTATAATAATACGAGACAAATTGAAAGATATATATTTTTATGACATTTGAACAATTTATTTAAAATAATTATATTGAAAAAGGAATGGTTGGTAGTGATCAGTGAGTTTTCTTTTTCAAAAGTTAATACTTTAAAAGGAAATGAAAATAGCAAATAGTTTTAAAAGTTTGATCCAAGAAGAAAAGACATTCTAAAAAAGAACAAAACAATAAAAGACTAGGAATTCGTGCAATACTAAAAAGGACAACATATATAAGATGGGTCATTAATGTTTTAAAATATAAATTATTTGATCACTACTTTAATTTGTATCTTCTTCAAAGATCTCAATCATCATGTTATTGAGTATTTAGGACTGTTTTAATGGGTCTTCTAAGGAAATCTATTGTGTTCCCTTTTCCTTTTGACCACCTGTAAATTACTATGACCTCACTCCAACAATTTTAGGTTGTAGTGAGAAAAAACACTCTCCTAATAAGATGACTTTTTTTCTCCCAACATGTTTAAAAGTTGAGGAAAAACAAAAAAAAAATGTCGATGAACATGTTGGATATTTGTTATTTGGGACGTGTAACTCTGAGATATTTGAAGATTTTAATTATATAGATATAATTTTCAAATAACAAATTATCCGGTTAAAGTTAATCTAAACTCATAAGATAAAACTAAATAGTCAAAGGTCATTAAAATGGGTGTTCTATTTGAAAAAATATCGAGTGCGTATAATTGGAAGTGTTTTGAGAATAATTAACTACATTTAGCAAAATAGTGAAATTCAATGAAAAGAACTTTTATAAGAAATCGCTTCGTTATTTTTTTTTCTAGTTGCAAGTGTTTTCAAATGTTTAATGTTCAAAGATTTGGATCAAAAGCACTAGTCTATATGAATGCTTTGTTCATGTACAATCTCATGAAAGGCTTTGACCTATCTTCAAAATTAATTACCTTTTATGTTACTCTCACAAGACTGATTTTTTTTTTTTTTTTTTTAAAAAAAGAAGTATACGTATGTAGTCATGCGTCAAAATTGAAGTACTCTCTCCTATATTCATATAAATTAGTTTTAAATGATTTTAAAAGAACTAAAAAAATTTAAATATTGTAGGATGCATATTTATAGACGACGTGTTTGAATTAGCGTCAAACAAAATCTAGTAGTTAAAGAAATAAAAACTCGCTACTAAAATTCAAATTTGTAAGGATGAAATTGATACACATAAACTTATGATAACAAATGTATTTTAATCATGAATTGTGGCGACGATGAACAATAGTTTGTGTGTAACATCATTTTCATAACATATAATTGATGTTAACATTTATTTTCATGTCTACCACATTATGTGTATAACGTTTCAAGTCAAGCTCAAGATGTATTTTTTATGTCATTCTATCAATGACTTTATAAATCTATTGATAAAAAGAACGGTGGTACGAATCATTTTGAAAAAAAATGATACGTTGATATCTATAGCAAATAGCAATTGATAACAAGAAAAAAGGAATGAAAAAATATCACTTGCATTTTTTTCTTTGACAATATTGTACTACTTTTGTACCTTGTTCAAAGTTTTTTTTCTCTCTTTTAAAATCATGTTTATATTTGTATGTAGAAATTTGATGCTTTTTTTCATCCAAATATGGTATTATTCTTTAAAAAAAAATATAAGTGATTATAGCATACTAAAAACGAAAAACGAAATTGGTTACCAAAACATAACTTAGTTTAAAAATCACGGTAGAAAGTTAATGACAAAACCAAAGTACTTAATTATGAGTTAAAAGTAATCTTACTTTTCTTCAAAAAGATTTGGAAGAAAAAAAAACTTAACTAAAACCAAATAAAATTTCAATAATTTGAAAAAGAGAGTAAATTGCTTTAAAAAGTTTAAATTTAGGGTTGAACAAAGGGTTCTTAATTTTCATGATCACCGAAAGAAAGAAAAAGAAAAAAGAAATAGTTAATGGTGTTGAACAAAAACTTGTGCTTCAAATAAAAACATGGATTTTTAAAATGACGTGTTCCATTAATCATTCACCAAACAAAATCTTAAACCAAAGAAATTGTTTCTAAAAATAAATAACATTTGGTTGATAATTTTGAAGAGAATGAATATAATGTAAGTTTGTGTACAATCGTTTTCGTTCATGTGTATTCTTGATGTTAACATTTGCTTCCTTTAATGTCTACCACATTATGTTTTATTTTACAATTATCAAATATCCTCTTTTTTTCTTTTATCGTTTTATCAACCACTTTTATAATTTTCTTTAAGAAAATAATGACCATTTCGAACTGTATATATTTAAAAAGAAAAAAAAATTGAAAAGTTGATGGATGCTTCATCACATGTATGGCAAAAATCAATTGATAATAAATGGATGTAAATTTATTAAGGTTTCTTTGATAACGAAGTTTTTTGTTTTTCAATTTGCGTTTCATTGTGTTTTTTCTTTTCTTTTTTTTCAACTTCATTATATGTTTTCCTTTTTATAATTAACCTTTTGAATTTTAGTTAAATTATATTAAAAAAATCAAAATTAAATTTAATTTTAGTTTTTCAAAACCCTCTTAAAATGTAGCTCTTAAAATATAGATAATAAAACAAAGAAACCAATAGAGGTAAGTATTATTCATAAAACACACAAATTGGTTTCTAAATTATACTTCCATTTTTTCATTTTAATAAAATGTGTTTTTTCTCTAACTATATTACTCTTGTGTTTTTTAAATAAATTACATTGGAAATATTCCAATTCCAAATATAAAATACTTTTTGGTTTGAATTTTGAAAATATATTTCAAAAGAAAAAAAAAACCTCACAATTTGGTCACCTTGTTGTCATTTCACCCTTATAATAACCGATTCTTTACTAATAAGTAATATTTATAAATTATAAGTTTATAATTAAACTTTCAAAAATTACATATATCAATCATCTCGGAGTATATAGAGATTAATATATACATATCTAGTATAACAATTGGAGGTAAAAGAATTTAAACAACATATTTCTCATAATTACTAGTACATTCAAATATGAATTGAGTTAAACTTTAGTGGGTACCTACATACGTGTGTATATATATGTATATATACATAATATATGTATGTAATAGTTTAAAGATACATACTATTTAGTTTAAAGATACATACATACATCATATAATAGTTTAAAGTAATGTACAAAACTAAATGGCATGCACACTTGTCACCAAAATAAACTCCAATGAAACCAAGAATAGAATAATAAGATTTCTTGCTTCTCACACACATAACAAAAGGCAAAATTGTCATATTTCTCGGGGGTTTCAATTAAACTAAAACAATAAACAATTAAGCAAAAAAAAAAGTTATATCAGTTTTCTTTGCTTCCCATTTTCCCAACTATTATTCTTTCCCCCCTTTTTTTTTTAATTTAGAAAATATAAATTAAAAGACCAAATCTTCAGAAAAATTAAAACAAAAGCAATTAAGAAAATTGATATTAATTATTTATGTTATGGGTTTGTTGAAAGACCAGGAAAGGTAGGTTTTGTATATTAGTTGTATTGTATTTGGAGACGTGTTTGCAAATTAGTAAATCAGAGTGTTATTGCATATTATTATTTTATTTCATTTCATTTTTTTAATTCATCATGATCATATCACTTTTTGACTCTCAGTTATTAAATTATATGGTTATGTTTAAAATAATTATACATAATATTGTGTAATCCGCTTTGCCACTTGTTCACATCTCAATTTATCATTTATAATATATACATTAATATTTTCATCATTCTTTATATTTGTTTTTTTTTTTATTATTGAAAATATCTTTGTATTATCCATTTTGAATCTAAATTTTTGGTTTTAACAAAGTTTTAGTCCAGAAACAAAAAAATGTTTCCAAAGTTAGTTTCTCATTAGTCTAATGTTTATCAAATAGGATCTTAAGATTTGTGTGTATGTTTGTTTTATAAATGTTTGTGTAAGTGTTATGCTATAGCTTTGATAATTTGGTTTGAATTTAAACACCCATATAAAGTAAATGTTTTTCTAAAAACCAACAAATCAGAATGGCCTAATCAAATAAGAAATTTACCCCCAAAATTATGACATCGTACTGAGATGTTAAATTCTAGGGGGTCATTAAGATTAATTGAATTGATTTGATTTGATTTAATTGTTCATTAAAGATTAATTAAATTGAAATAATAAAAGAGAATTAGATATTTTACACTTTTCTAAAAATATCTTCTCTTTACGTAACTATTGGCTCATAAAATGTGCCACGTATGCTTATTTTTAACTAAAATCCTAAATATATTAATTTAAAGGCTCTTTATTGGTAAGAAATCACTTTTGGTTTTTTAATTTTTAATGATGCATTGATCTACTCTACAATCTATTATTTTAAAATAATCGTTATCTTTTTAAAGATTTTTCAAAACAAAATAGTTTACTTAATATTGTAAAAGTGCTTTTAAAAAAACTATACAAAGATACGGTTAGTAAACCATCCTAATATTTCAAATAAATATATCCATCCATATATTATCCAACAAAGACTAAATTAATGGATCCCTAGCTTACCCACATGGTGTTTTGTTGATTCATTCAAACCCAATTTGAAAAACATAAATTTCAAACAATCTTAAATTGCATATGTTATAATGAATTTAAAAATCTAAAGACAATTATGCCACGTGTCCCATAAAAAGGAGAGGATGGGGGAATGAGTCTATATTACCCATTTTGAAGGACTTTGTACAATAATGACTCCTCATCTTCTTTAGGCTTCTTATCCACCATTTCTCAACTCCCACGTCAGCTACTCAATAGTCCTCTTTTTCTTCTTAATCATATCAATTGCTTTCTTTAGGCAAATATATATACATTTTTGTTAGCCTATTTATTTAAGTGATGTACATGATTCTAAAATCAATTTCTTATATACAAAATATTCAACTCTCTTAAAATTAAAAATACATTGTCTTATTTAATTTATACAACTTGATTTCAAATTATGAGGCTATAAAAGATGTTTTTACATTACTTATCAATTTCTTTTGATATGTAATAAGAAGTTAACTTTTAGTAAAAGATAAAAGTATCTATTCTTTTACTAATTAAAAACGTAGTATAATCGTATACGACACTCCAAGTAAATTTAAAAGGTTGTTGTCTTATGCTTTAAGCTTCTTTAAACTATTGGGTTCATTTAACAAAGATTAATTAAATTTGTATAATAATGATGCCTAACATACCTATTGTATTTTCTCTCATTTTTTTTTTAAACTTAGGAGGGTTGCAATGTGGCAAATTTTGATTCCTTTACATAATCTCAAATTAATCATACTTTGGTAATTAATTCATTCCATAGATATATTGTAAGAGAAAAAAGTCATTCTAATAATTATAACAAATGAGACAATTAGTATTTTTAAAAGGGAATTAATTAGTAGATATCATTGATTTGACAATAATTCGGCAAGATTAAAACGTCTATGAATTTGATCTTGTTATCCTAAACTTTCAATATTATCATGTTTAACCCAAATTCTAATCATGTGTAGCAACATTTACTTTCAATAATATTTATGTTTATGTATAATATTATTTTATTTAAAGAATATATATATATATGGTGAACTCTTTTTAATTAAACATTAATCTATAAACCAAAACAACAAAAGAACAAACCAACAACTAACCAAAAGATCAAGCTCTTCAAAAAAAAAAAAAAAAAAAGAAAAAGAGAGAGAGAGAGAGAGTCATGAATGTATGACTATACTTTGTTTGTCTCCTTGTGAATTTTACATAAAATAACAATATTATTAGAAGATGCGGGGTTAACATTCATTTTCACAAAATAAATAGATAAATTCAATATCAAATAGATTAAAGTGAATGGTAGACATATGCGTTATATATACAAATCAGATCTAATTTAAACTAAAACAGCATGGAATTGGAATTTTGTTCAAATTTAGAAATTCTGAAGATTTTATACAATTATCAATTTTATGTTTTGATTAGTTTTTAGGCCAAGTATTTGTTATTAACTTTATTAGTAAAAGTTTACACACATCTTGTAAATATGATTAAAATTAGTGTTTTCCTTGAAAGTGAATATAATTATAACAAATTTAATTGAATAGGTAATTTTATTGTGTTTGGAAGATGGATGGTTTGGTTTAATGTGTTGCCATTTTTGGTCACAATTACAAAGGGTTAAATTAATTGCATCGACACATTGTACAAAACTACATGATTTTTATTATATATATATGCCAAAGCAACAACCTCTTTTTTTTTCTTTTTTTTTTCATACAACAGCTGTACCTCATTTTATATTAAAATTATTGTAATCTTTTTATTTAATATAAGTGACAATTTGGGCATATATGCTTTCCATCACCTAAATATTTGTAGGCAACTTTAGCCAGCAATTCAATCCGACAGACAAGTGTTATAAATTATTAATATTAATAATACCCTTTCCCTCTTTCCCTAAAATATTTATTTAAAAAAAAATCATAAAGTTGTCAATTATTCTCAATTTAATTAATTATTTTCCTACAAAAAGTGTATATAATATTTGTAAAACATATATAATTTTCCTACATAGTTTATTGGGATTCGTTTTCTTTTTGCCAAGTATGTGATGCTATATCAGATTTTATTATATTACTAGATCAATCTCGATGTATTTGTACCAAAAATTATTTTTTTTAATAATATTTTTATTTCTTCATATATATGGCATAGTTTCTTTCCCTAAAGATATATAGTTATTTTTCCTTTAAATATTCTAACAAATACACAATTTTTTTCCATACCACTCTAGCTAGCTAGCAAGCATATTATTAATATATCACGATATTTGAAAGAAATTATTTCACATTTATAATGTAGATAGAAAAAGAAAATGTAATATTTCATTAGAGAGAGCTTTAAGAAATTAAAAGGAGATCAATAATTGGTCTTTTTTTTTAATCAAAATATATAAAATCGATCAATAATTGGTCTTTTTTTTTTATCAAAATATATAAAATCTCTAGTTTGAAGTTTCAACGACAGATAATTTGTGTATATGTAAATGGGGAAAATTTTGCACCGCTCTATATTATATTATATGTAGGGTTATTAATTAACATATAGATTGTTAATTTAGTAATTAACTAAAGATTTTATGATACAATCTAGGGGCCTTTTTCCAATATGTCTAATAACTATTTTAAAAATTTTAAACAAAAATAAAATATAAATATTGGTACTGGATATTTTAAAAATAAAAGTTAAAAATAAAGAAAAGTTATTTACCTTTGCTGTTGAATCCATGACCAAATCTTCAAAAAGCAAAACCCAAAGAAATTCTTGTTTATAAAAGGTCTCTTAAATTTTAGAAATAAAAGAAAATGGATGCATGAGTCATCAAACAAATTTATTTCTTGAAAGAATGAAAAAGAAAATTTGAACATTATCCAACATACCCTAAAATTTTCTAGAAAACAACATTAGTCATAAAATTGAAAACTCAGAAGATCTATAGCTTCTGGAAGTTTAAAATCTAAAGAAACATAGTGTATGAAATTCAAATATTTATAATGAAATATAATCAATAACTTAATTTTTGTTATTATATTATAAATATATCTATTCAACAAAATGTGGGAAGCTCGATTGAGCCTCCAAATGTCCCAAACTAATTAATGCCTATATATTAACCTCTTCTTTAGGTAATTTTTTTTTGTTTTTCTTCTTCTTCTTCTTCTTCTTCTTCTTCTTCATTTTTTATTTTCATTATTTTTCTTTTCAACTTCTTACTTCTTTGAAAACACATTCTGATAATAATAATAATTATTATTAAATAATAACAAATCTCTAAACCTATTATGATTTTAATTTCTAAAATTTGAGATTTGTTTATATATATATAGATTAAGATTTAGAATCATTAACTATCCATTTTAATGTCGAGATAACATCAAAATTGAAAAATATACCTTTTAAATCAACGTTTATCGACTCGAAGTTTAAGGTGAAAGATGAAACAAGAGTATGTAACAATAGTTATGAACCTACCAAACTTATTTTTATAACATTAGCAAGTAATAATTACAAATTTTGGAATTTGAGAGGAAGATTATGTAAAAAGAGGGTAACAATCGCCTTTAACTATATAATAGATACTATTTAAAATAACCAATTAAGTAGGGTAAACATTATATATCTAAAATGAGTTGAATAAATTAAAATAGTTATGTATATATATAAATAAACAAACAAATTCCAATGATTGAAAAATAGAAAGGAGAAAAAATAGTAAGAGGAGAATGAAAAGTGAGAGGCAGAAAAGAAGGCAAGTGTCGGATATACATATAATTATCTTCAATCATTTATAAATCTTTGTCCCCAACCCATTGAAACTCTCCACGAACTTCTCAAGTCATGCTGACGCACCAAAACCAACGATAAGCACCACCACGTGGGCCTCCCTCATTCGTCACATAGATTATAAAAACGCCACCTGGTTTTCAAAATCGTTTAAAATGCGAAGCTTTTAATCATAGATAGGGGAAGATAAGTTTTGTAAGGTAAACCGGAGATGATGGTCACGTGGCAATTGCGGCGGCGCGTGGGCGTGGGGGCCGTTGACGTTGGAAGAAGTGAACCGGCGTTTTCCTAAAAGATAGATAAATAGATAGATAAGAGTGGTTTACGTGTGTGTGTGTGGCTATGTGGGAGTGGTGGGGATAAAAAGTGAAAGGTTATGGGTCACCAAACACCATGACTGACTTTCTTTCTTCTTTTCCTTTTAACCCCTATTTATGGGAGTTTGACAATTTAACAAGTACAAGTACTCTTTAGCCTATTTTTCAATATAAATACTATTAGAAAATATTATATTAAATTTTAAGTTAAGTTCATGAACTATGTCTATGTCAATTATTAGTTGAAAAATTCAAAACAACAATCGTACAGATTTGAAAGTACAATATTGAAATAAGATGCTAAACATTAATAGTGCCACAATGAAAGTTGAAAATAGTGGATTCATCATTTTTTTTTTTTTGGTTTTTGATCCTTGTATTTGATATACTACGTGGATGTGACTTGACATTCATGGTTATTAGAATAATTTGTTTTTCATATACTTGGGATGTCCTTTGTGTCCAAAAATTAAAAAGAAAATGATGAAAAGGGATCTACAAGATGAATTACATTCTAACATGTCATAATGAATGACTTGACTAGGACGATAAGACAATTCTTCATCTAAAACTAGAAATGGAGTTTCTTACACATGCTACGATAAAAGCCAATTCTTGAGCAATTATACTACATACATGTTTGAGACATGATGAGGTGGTCTTTGATTTATCCCTTTGAAGAAATTTTGTATTCTAATGTGTCCTTTAATAATTTTCAAGTGCAGTAAGAAGGTTAATACTTCTTTTTAACATTTAATTAATGTGTAGTATATATTTAATTGCATGTAATATCTCTTTTCAAATTTTTAATTTAGGGTAATATATATATAAGCAACCATTCTAAACTTAGTTTTTGAAAACGATAAAATGAGAAACTAAATTGTTAGGACTGTAATTTTAAAAAATAAAGTTGTAATTAATTTAGTGTAATTTTAATAAATTAAAATTCAATTGTGTTGGGTGAGAGTGAAAAAAAGAAAATACTCTTTCTCCATTTACCAAACTCCACTCCCTCTCTATTTTTTCTTTAAAAAAAAAAAAGAAGGAAAAAAAACTTATTTCATCTCTTTAAATAATAATTAATAAATGGGATGACAAAACCCTCTAAATAGGAGACTCTCTTCTTAAAGTCTTTTCCTCATTTATTTAACCATAGATATCGTAGATCTTAGTGAGATTTCCTTTTTCTTTTTTCAACTTTAGATCTTAGAGACACTTAACAAAGATATATACCTTTTTTAGAAATTATTTACAAAATCCAAAGTCAAAATTTTCTAAGTTTTATAAGGTTATAAATAAATCAAACAACAGCGTAAAAAAGCTAAACTTCAACTTCTTTTTAGCAAAAATAAGTTAGATATGTTTGGTGCCTCTCATTTAAAAAAACCTTTTTCTTTTTGTTATAATGAATTTGGAAGAAATCGCTTTTAGGAAAAAATAATTTTCAACTAGAAATAAAACGGAGACATTTACGAACAATAAGACAATAAATATATGAAAAACTTTTAAGATTCATGTTTATACGTTTGATCACATAATATGTAGACATTAAAAGTAATTTCAATTTTTTTGATCTTTGTTGTTTTATAGTTTTAAGATCGATGAACAAAGCACGTTTGTAAAATGATTTTTTTGTTTTTATATTTCTTAGAAACAAATGTCGAAAAGAAAAGACCATTACATTCAATTTTTGGAGACATGCCGTTTTCAAAGGTTTTTTTTTTCTTTTAAATAAAAATTGTTTTTGATGATAAGTAATCCCAAACATGTTTTGTTTAAATTAAATATACAATAATAATACATACACAAAACATACAACCAAAAAAAAGAAGAAAAAAGATTCAAAATAATAAATATATAAATATTGAATTTTAAGGCAGCCTAGTATTTTCTTCAACATGCATGTGCTCCAAGAAAATAAAAATTAATAAACAAAAAATGTCAAGGATTTGATAAGAAAGGAAGACAAAAACAAATCTTTAATTATAACAAAAAGGGTGATTACAAAGATAGCAATTGTAGGGTTATAATAAAATCTATGTAACTATTTTTAAAATAGTGTAAATATAACAAAAGTGTTTATTATTATTTATTATTTTGTTGTTGTATAATTTGAATTTATCCAATCTCCTTTTGCCTTTTTGGTTTGGATATTAGAATTTAATGTGGTAGTCGGCATTATAAGAAAATAATATAGATCCATTTTAGAAGTGAAATTAATAATTTATAATAATTTGATGAGTTTTTAAAGTCAAAGAAATAGACTTTTATGCAATATGTGTAAAAAGCTCGAATTTGATTTTATTCGGTAAAAGAGTTTTTGATACCCTCTTTTTTCAACTGCACATTTAATATTCCTTTATAATATTGTTATTTCTACCATGAGTTAAATGAATTAAAAGGCAATAATGGTCTTTATTGACAAAGCACATATGTGCGATGTGTGATTTTTGTGTGTAGAACGAAGTTGTAAGTTTTTTTAGATAGTAATTAGTGTTTCATTCACTAAATTCAACTTGATTGGAATGAATTGATTATTTTCAAGAAGCATTTACCTCATATCTCTAGGTTGTTTTTCTAATTTAAAATATCAATACAATCAAACACATACAATCTTAAAAGGTTAATTATTATTGATTAAACACAATTAGGCTTTCTTGAAAGTGAATTATAGTATTCTAGAAAGGAAAAAAGCTTAAATTGAAAAGTGCAAAATCGTTTTCATTTGACTATAAACGACATAAATTGTTTTTTTTTTTTATAATCTAAAATAGAATCACATTGAAAGAAGGCCGCCTGCCTAATCACGCACTCAAAAAGAAATAATATTGAATTAAAAATATAAAGAGAACAAAATTGACCATTTATAAAAAAAAAAAAGAAAAAAAAGAAACGCAGACTGGACGAGTATCCTTAAACAGAAGGTGGAGAAGGAACGACACCGTATTCCTATCTCTGGAAATGTAAAAGTCAAAAGTCAAACCCCAATCTGAAAACGTTAGTTCCTTTTTCCATTCCTCAATTAGCGTGTGAAGTTTAAACGCCGCTTTTTTTAATTTATTTTTAAATATGGAGAAATTAAAATCCTGGTCCTTTTCCCTCTCACCAAATTCATCTACCATGTTACCGGTACACCCGGTTTTCCGGTTCATTCAGATTATTATTTCTCTCTACCACGTGTCATTCAACCACCTTCTTCTCTCTCCAATAATTTCTTTTCCTATATATATATATACACACCCTCCTTCCTCCCTTTCTTCATTTGAGAAAAACATTCAAATTTCAAATAATATACAAAACCAAAAACAAACCCCCCCAATATTATTCTTATTCATATCATTACATTACATTACATTTCTCTTGATTTCTCTCTAACAATTATTCGAACCATTTCATTTTGGATTCGAGAGGTACGAAGTGGAGCAGCCATGGTGATGGAACCACGGAGTAATAATAATAATGGATTGAATCGGAAGCGATTTGGAGCTTATTTGCAGTCCGATCCGGCGATTTTTGCCGCCGATGACAACGATTTCTCTCCTCGCCACAGCAATGCCTCTGCTGCCACTAGTCCGGTGTATAACTACGACAAATCGCCCCCCAGTGGTGATGCTTCCCCGTATTTGATGTCTCCATGGAATCAGTCCACTTCGCCCTATTCCAAATCTCCCTGGACCCTTCGCTCGGGGATGAATTTGTACGACGACGAATTTTATGCTCAGAGTGGTCTCATCGGCTCTCTCGTGCGTGAGGAAGGTCATGTCTATTCCTTGGCGGTAGCGGGGGATTTGTTATACACTGGATCGGATAGCAAGAACATTCGTGTGTGGAAGAATTTGAAGGAGTATACTGGGTTTAAATCAAATAGTGGATTGGTCAAGTCCATAATTTTGTGTGGAGATAGAATTTTCACGGGACATCAAGACGGAAAGATTCGTATCTGGAAAGTTTCGTCCAAGAATCCAAAATCTCATAGCCGAATCGGAAGTTTACCGACGTTGAAGGAATTCGTCAAAAGCTCAATGAATCCAAAAAATTACGTGAAAGTCCGGCGCAATCGCAACGTCCTCCGTATAAAGCATTTCGACGCCATTTCCTCGATGAGCCTAAACGAGGAGTTAGGGCTTTTATACTCCGGATCTTGGGACAAAACGGTGAAAGTCTGGCGAATCGCAGATTCAAAATGCCTCGAATCAATCACCGCTCACGATGACGCCGTGAACGCCGTCGCATCGGGATTAGAAAGCCTCGTGTTCACCGGATCCGCTGACGGAACGGTGAAGGTGTGGCGGAGAGAGTTACAGGGGAAAGGTACGAAGCATTTTCTGGTTCAGGTGTTGCTGAAGCAAGAAAATGCGATAACGGCGTTGGTTGTGAACAAATCATCGGCAGTTTTGTATTGCGGCTCTTCAGAGGGAGTGGTGAATTATTGGGAGAGCGAGAAGCATCTATCACACGGCGGCGTCCTCCGCGGCCACAAACTAGCTGTGCTGTGTTTAGCGACGGCCGGAAACTTGGTGTTCAGTGGATCGGCAGACAAAAGCATCTGCGTGTGGCGGAGGGAAGAGAACACAGGATCTCACACGTGTCTTTCGGTCTTAACCGGCCACTCAGGACCGGTCAAATGCTTAGCCGTTAAGGAAGATGAAGAAGAATCGCCATCGTCACCGGAAGAGGAAAGCGATGTGAAAAAGGCGTACGGAATTAGCTCCCGCAAGCGGCGGTGGATTGTGTACAGTGGTAGCCTAGATCGGTCGGTGAAGGTGTGGCGCGTGGCGGAGAACGCGCCGGAGCTGTTGAAATTCCGGGACGCGGATAGGACGTACTTGAACAAGAAGTAGTAAATGCAGAAAACGGTGAAGAAGAAGTGGGGCGTTTCATTTTGCATGGCGTTTGGGGGACTTGCAAAAGTTGGGAGATTTCCTGCGGAAGGGTGTACGCAACTGAATACAACAAAGCTATTGAAACCACGCCACGTGGAATTGCACGAAATCCGCTGCGACCACGTGTAAATACGGAGGAAGATAAACGAAAGAATCCAAAGGAAAACGAAAATAATGTGGTTGGATTGCAAATAGACAGTTTTTTGGGGGGTGGCGGTTTGTGAATACCGAATTTTTCAGGTATGAAAGTGAAAAGTCTTTTTTTTCTTTGTTAGTAAATGTGTTTGTCGTTTGAAGAAGTTTGTAAATTGGGAATTTTCAAGCCGACATGGACATTTATTTCCTTTGTGTCGTGTCGTTTTGATGTTTTGGAAATTAGAAATTAGAGAGGAGCGAGGGGGGTTGCTTCGTTGCAGCTTTGGATTGAAGATTCTATATTGTTTGGTGTGTGTTGTTTCTTTTTTTCTTTTTGTACAAAAATTTTACGCTCATATATATATCAATACAAAATGTTTTGTTGCTTATCCTTGAAGTAATATAAAGGTGTAATATTCTCTTTCACCTTTTTCTTTTCCTTTTCTTGAATTTTACCTTATTTTTCTTTACAAATTAATATATACCATCGGTATGTGTTTTATTTATCTTTTTGGTGGATCTTAACGTGAGGTATACTTATACTTGAATGGGAAAGGAATATTAACTGATTAGTCATCAGTTATTATTTCACCTTTCTGAAAAACCCACCACCTCATATTAACGGCCACAGACGGTTTTTGTCTCTAACTTCAAATCTAATACTTTTGATTTTCTGATCAAATTCTCTTAATTTTGTATGTTTATGGAATTCTTGATCCCTACAAAATTAAATGATCAGGAAGTTTATAGATATAGAGAATGAAATGAGCGGTAGAGTAAAGGACAATGGAAACCCTCTAGTCTTCGACCCACCACCCCTCATAACTGTAACAAAATAGACCAATTGTAATTGCAAAAGATATTGTCTTTCATCATAACAAATTAAGAAGGAAACATGGGAGTAAGGGGTAAAATGAGATGTTGGATTATTAGCTAACAAAACCTTGAAACTTTTTTTTGTATCTTTCCTTCAGACGCACAATAAAGTTCTATTGGCGCGAATTCGCTGTCATTAAAAACTATGGTTAGTAATTACATTATTGCTGAAAACTAATTTGATCCTTAAACCACTTTTAATTAGTTACATTTGTTAAAATGGGAGTTTTACATTTGTTCCCCCCCTACATTTATGGCAGTCGTTTCCTATGGTTCATATCCAGTTTTACCCATATTATAGTCTATAAGTTTGAAGAATTAATTCACTTTCCTCGATTTTTTTTCAAGAACTAAATTGCAAAAAATAGGTAGGCAAACGAAAGGAAAAAGACTTTTTTTCGTCTCAATGTTTCAAACTATTACACAAGTTGGTCTTAAAAAGGGTTTTCTTACATATAAATTTGTGTGATTTGGTATACGTACTCAAAAGTGTTACTATTAATGTCCAATTACTATTACACAAATTTGTGTGATTTTAGTAATGGCAGAGAAAAGAGAGATCCAACATAAATTCCACACAAAAACAGCATTTACAAGGAAAGAAAGAAAGAAAGAAAGAAAGAAAGAAAGAAAGAAAGAAAGAAAGAAAGAAAGACAAGTCGAGAGTTTAACATTAGAAAAGTACTCTAAGTTAGTGTTGCCATCAACAGCGGGGTCACCAAACAATGAACCGATCAATTAGCAAGAAAATGGTGGATTCCGAAAGAATCACCTCCTTGGGCTTGGGATCATCAATTGCAATTGGTTTGTTCTGTTTGGTAGGCTCCTGGATGGATATCTGACGGCGATCTGTGGTTGTGAGCGTGGGCAAGAAACGGCTAGAAGAATTAGCTAGAAATCCATCTCGGAATTTGGCGAGCTGGCTCATGCACATCTCTAAGGTGGGTGAAATCTTCATAAAAAGAGAGATAGGGAAGAGGATGAGGAGAAGAAGAAAGAAATTAAATGATGAAGAATGGGTTTGTTTGGTTTAGGGTTTATAAGGAGATGATTTCGAGGGAAAAGTTAGAATTGAAGAAGTCTGTGTGTCCGCACACGGGTTTGGTTACTGCGGTTAATTGAATATTGTGTGTTGTATATATATATATATCCTCTACGCCCATTGGAAAGCGTTGATGTTGTGGATTCTTCTATATCTATATTGGTTTCATCAATCGATTAACATCATATATGTATAATATCATATTATTATACTACTCTTCCATCTATGAATTAGAAGATATACCCTTCAATCTAATCCATATTTTATTTGAAATCATGGTTATATTATCTTAAACATACATTACATTGTAACCATCAAATCAAAATATGATATATTTTCCGTTCTCCTTATTTCCCCCCCCCCCCCCCCCCCCCCCCCCCCCAATAAATTTAGCTGTGTTTTAATGTTTGATAAATTCTAATTGGCTACAAGTGTACATCACATCAGTAGTAAATTATCATAACTAAAATGAAACTAATGTTATTATTTTATATATAATTTATAAATATTAGACCATGGTTTAAAATAAAAATATAAAATTAATAAATCCTAAACTTTAAAACTAAAATGTATTAAAAAATTGTGTATGTTTTTAATGGAATTTAAAAGCTAATAAAAAGCTAATTTTTTCTAACTTGTTTCTTTTTAATTTTAAAATTTGGTTTCACGTCTAACTTTATATTGAAAAACCTACCAATTTTTTTCTAGGTAAATATGGATTATAAACTAGACAAATGTAATTACTTCCGACTAAATCGATGATGCTTAGTTCTAAATTATAGATCCTTCATTTAATTATAAACTTTTAAACTAGATATTGAGTTTATAACCTTTTTTAATTATTTACGTAGATAAAGCAAATCAGAACATTATGCAGAGATGAAAAGCAAGTTAGAAGTACGGATGTTATATAGATTGCACTCAAATATAATTTGGGTCATTACTTGCTTCTTGTACTTGAGAACAGGCTGGGAAAGATATATGAATTGATAGCTTACAGGGACGAATGTGCGTAGAGAGAACATTGAGGAGCTATCACCTTTGCATGCATTAATATATGAAAACTATCATATCCATCTTCTTCAACCTCTACCACTGGTTCATATTACAAGGCAGAGAAGGAGAAAAAAACACCCCCATTGACACCACTGATTACCACACATCTTTGAACAGCTTTGTATTATTTTCTCCTTTCGTCATGTTGGTGTTATAATATGATCCAATGACAACCTTCCAACGACGTTTTGCACAAATTCTTCATTGGTATCCTTAATTGGCTTTAAACAATAATTGTCATCATGATCCATCCATCATCTTCGCTGCCACACAACTCATTTTAATATATATGTAGTGTTCTAAAATAAATTTGTAAGGAGATGATATGACCCTTGAAATATTGATCAAAGAATTCATATGTTCGATATTTATAGCTGTTTTTGAACCCTAAACATTGGTATATAGTCGAATATATAATTTGTGCAAACTTGATGTTTTAGAATCTTATATGTTTGACTTCATCAATTAAAAACAAAGGGCAATAACTATAACACAATAAGAAGATAGATAGTTTTGAATCCATTTCATTTGAAGTCCCAGTTATTTTAAAATTCCAACCCTAAATGGGTTTTTATAACGCTTTAATTTAATCAATGCATAAATCTAAATCTAAACACAAATATATCTAAATTAAACTATCAAATCACAAACTACATATATCACATATTTAACTAAAACATACTCATCATATAGCATTTCAATTCTAAATAAAATTTAAAATAGGTATGATATGCCGTGAAAATGATCCGCCATATTGAGAATGCTCCAAGAATCTTTATTATCTTCCAATTTTTTTGAAATTTCATTAATGTTGTGTGTCCTTACAAGATTGACCAAAAATCTCTATTTATAAGCCAAGAGATAAGTGTAGATAGTGGAGAGTATAACAAGGTTTATGTTTGAGATACATAAACAACAAATGAGATGATGATTCTTTGACACATGACAATCAACACTGAAGGTGTATGTTTGTAGATGGGGATAGAAAACAATTTGTTTTTTGAAGTATAGAATAATACCTAATATATATTATTAATATTTAGAACAAATTGAATATTGAATGGAAGGCAATAATTGTAATATTAAGTGTAGTTGATGGGAAAAAATGAGTCGACCTACCGTTCCCATAGTACTCCCTCTTAGCTTCATGGGTGAAATGTGTCCAATAAGTACACCCACAAAGATTGATTTTAAAAGAGTATAGAAAATTGGGTCCAATAACACACAATTTTGAAGATTAATATGCTTAAAAGAAATTCAGAGTTTTGAAACTCTTACGTTGATGCTTGAAATTTTCCTTGTAATTAATGTTGTTGATTCTGATCACAAACAGAGCTTAAAAAAATTTGAGAGATTTTTACGTTGAGAAGAAATTTCACCAAATTCCACAAGCATTAAAAAAAAATAATAATAATAAAATTTAACAAACTCCAACTTTCACCTTATTGTACATTTAAATTAAACTAATTCAAAATTAATCTTAATTTAATATCCATCCAGTCCCCATCAATTGGATGGACCAATTTCGAATTCCTAATCGAATTTCCAATATTCATATTCTCTCACTCTAAAACTAAATTTGTTAATTATGATAAAATATTATTTAATATAAATAAAAATAAAGGGTAAATTGGACGCGGTTTTCCGGATCAATTCGGAGCGCCCAACACAAACCCAAATCCCTCCATCTTCTTCCTTTACCTTCCGAACTCGGCGTTTCTCACTCGCCGTCGCCTCGGGATCCACCTCAGCAATCATGTCCTACGACGACGTGGAGATTGAAGACATGGACTGGAACGAGGAACTACAGGCCTTCACGTACCCTTGCCCCTGCGGCGACTTGTTCCAGATCACCAAGGAGGATCTTAAGCTCGGTGAAGAGATTGCTCGGTGCCCTAGCTGCTCTCTTTACATCACAGTCATCTACAACATGGAAGATTTTCTGGATGACTCCAATCAGAAGAATAACAAAGGACTCGAGCCCTCTAAACAACACCCTATCGTAGTCGCTTAATAATTCAGGTTATTAACCGATTCAAACTTCGGAAGTAATGTTTTTTTTCCCTTCTTAGATACTTTCGGTGGTTCCTTCCTTTTTAGGTTTCCTTGTTCATACGTACATATTCTGATATGCCTATTTTCTAATCGCTGTGAGTATGGGAGGACAGTCATGTCTGAATCTGGACTTTATTTGAAGTTTTGGAATATGTTTCTTCCCCTCCAGCCCTCAGGAAGATGTTTAGTGTTATGTAGCTCAGTTTCACGTACGTTATTAGTTTAGAACTCTGTGTAGGCCTAGCTTTAGCGTCATAAAATATCCAATTGGTTTGTCTCCCCTTCCCTGTGATAAATGTTTCAGAGATAAGTTTGTGGAACTTAATACTCTTTCTCAAAGCATTAAGCTATTGTGTTTGTTCGTATAGTTTTCATCAAGTCTTAAGAATTTACCATGTAAGACATATTTTTGGTCACTATTGGTACACCATAAATTTCTGACTAGTTGGTAGAAAAATGGAGAAACTGACCCTTATTAAAGCTATACTGCCGCTGCACACAATAATATATATCTTATTTCAGAAGCTCTGGTCTTTTAGTTTGTGACCAATTGTGAATGGAGTAAATTCATTTTGGTATTGAGAAAAGAGAATGTGTTGCTTTACCACATACATCCCTTAGGAGGAGGATATCAATTAGTTTGTTATATTATTGTATACATGATCAGTTCATTACTCCGAGCTTTAGTGCGAAACTCTTTATTATCCAGTTCTAGTTTAACTAGAGTGCTTATGCTGAGGTAGATAACTTTTCTTTTCTGGGTTGTTTCATTTTGCCCTTCTTTTTACATATCAAGTGGTGCAATTATGAAAATACATAAATCAAATGTCTAGAGATTATTTCATGAAAATGTTTCATTTTTGTAGAGTAATACACAATTGAGCTTGATTACGTTTGTCTTAGGGTTTACCATCTAAGGACTTCTTTTTGGTCATTGTTCGTATACTGTTCTTCTATACTTATTTTCTGACCAGAAATATATATTGTATTTATATGTTAATCCAATGAAGTGAACTTGTCTGATTTTAAGATAGAAATTGGACGTAGTAGCTCTGTTTGAATCCAGACCACACACTAGAATGAATCTAATCCTCTTGAGTTCTTGGTGTTTAGTTTGTGTAATATGTCAATCAATTCAAGTTTCTGTTGAACTCTGTAGCAGAAGTGTTATGTTGCACTTAGATACTCTAAACTCCATCAATACATAGCTGGAATAGTTTTCTCTTCGTTACCTTTATATATATGTTACTTTTTGCAGAACCGTCGAATTCAAATCATGGTGTCGCTGCAGCAGCTGAGATGAAATTTTGTGAACCATTGTCAATTCTGAAGATGATCTTCTTTGGCATTAAAGTTTTTTCCTTTGCTTTTCATTACTCTTTTACAGAATTGGTCTACGAAATAGAGGAAGGTAGAGTTGCGTGTGGAAAAATGTATTAAAGTACTATTTTTGTTCCTTCACAAAGTAATTTATAGATTCTTGATATTTTCACAGCCGAATGTAGTGAGTGGTGAATTCTTTTGTCGAAGTAAATCTGATAATCAAAAGAAACTGTAGACATAGAATGGACGAAAGCTCTAATAATCTAAAATGGTTTGAATCTTATTTGGTTGTTGAACTTGTAAGTTTATTAAATTTTGGTGTCTTAGCTTTCAGAAAAGTTCAATTTAGTATTTTAGTTTTCGATCTTTTAAGTTTATTGTTTATGTTAATTTATTTTAACTAAAGTTTGTTTCAAACTTTTAAAAATTCTTTAGATAGTTAATTTGTTGCTAAATTTTATTATAAGTTAGTGAATAGGTATGCTAGTACTTGCTAAGTAACAACATACAGTGAGTAACGAATATTGCAAAAAAAAAAATTACTTTGCTTCTTTGGTAAGATTTAAGAGAAATCTATACTCGCAAAGAATTCTAATAAACTATTTGAGTATACATAAAAATATTACTAAGAATGAAAGAAAATAAATTATTTTTGCATTTAAATTGTAAAATTAATCATGACAACTCTACAAAATTCTAATAAATTGATAGATAAACAATTGATACACTTCAAAGTTTTGAGAAAGATTAAATTAATTCATCAAATTGTTAATTACAAGTACTTATAAAATGAGTAATTTATAATTAAGATTCAATTAATGAATTATATTGAGTCAACGATAAATTAATTGTAATTAGGGGCGTCTTTAAAAAAACTTTTTTGTCATAGTTTTATTTTATAAATTAATTAAGAAAAACTAAAATTATATTAATTATAATGATCAATTAACTAATTAAAAATTAAAAATTTAGGTTTTTATTTTGGTTATTGGTGATAAAATTTGTGTAAATTTGGATTATAAATTTTAAAACTTTTTCTTAAAGCTCAGCGGTGTTTATAATTTTTTTTTCAATAATTAAGGATTATTTATTAAACAAGACTGTGATGATTTCCATCTAAAATTAACTATAAATAGTACTTTAGAAAACTTTTTAAAATTATGATCATTTTTAAAACTTTTGAAAGATGGAGAGTTTTGTTGACCTACACATTTCTATCATTTTTTTTAGTTTAACCATAATTTTTTAATATATGTTATATTAAACCTAGGAATTAGGAATAGGAAAAAAAAAACAGCCATAGGCTTAGAGCTTTGATTTCACCAATAAAAAGAAGGAAGAAGAAGAAGAAGAAGACGCAGGAGGAAAGACCCCTCCTTCCTCTCTTTCTCAGGTAAGCCTCTCTCCTTTTTTCCTCTGCTAAACCCTAATCATGATTCCTTACAGAATTCCGAAGCTTTCTTCTCTGAAGCTCAATCCCTTCTCTTCAATTTCTCTCCATAATACTCCACTGGAATCTCCTAATTCATCCACAAACGCCGCTTCCCCTCTAACCCCTCATTTTCTCGAACAATCAGCCCGGTCGTCTCAGTGGCACTTCATCAAACAGGTAGAGTCCACTCTTACTCCCTCTCTTATCTCCCAAACCCTTCTAAATCTCCACCAATCTCCACAGATTGTTCTCGATTTCTTAAACCATTTACACCATAAACTACCTGATGCCCACACTCTTTGCCTTGCCATTGTCATTGTTGCTCGTCTTCCATCTCCCAAACCCGCTTTACACCTTCTCAAACAGGCTCTTGGGGGTGGCACTACGAATTCAATTAGGGAGATTTTTGAATTGCTAGCTGCTTCTCGTGATCGTTTGGGTTTCAAAAGTAGCATTGTTTTTGATCACTTGATTAAGTCTTGTTGTGACATGAATAGGGCAGATGAGGCTCTGGAGTGTTTTTACACTATGAAGGAAAAGGGTATTTTACCTAAAATTGAGACTTGCAATAATTTGCTGAGTTTGTTTCTGAAGTTGAATAGAACTGAGGCAGCTTGGGTTTTGTATGCGGAGATGTTTAGATTGAGAATTAAATCTAGTGTTTATACGTTTAACATTATGATTAATGTTCTATGCAAAGAGGGGAAGTTGAAGAAGGCTAAGGATTTCATTGGGCATATGGAGACTTTAGGGGTTAAACCGAATGTCGTTACTTATAATACGATTGTTCATGGATATTGTTTGAGAGGAAGAGTTGAAGGGGCTGCTGCTATTTTGACTACTATGAAGAGGCAAAAGATTGACCCTGATTCTTTCACATATGGATCTCTTATCTGTGGGATGTGCAAGCAAGGAAGACTTGAAGAAGCTTCAAAGATTTTTGAAGAAATGGTTCAAAAGGGGTTGCAGCCTAATGCTGTAATTTATAATACTTTAATTGATGGATTTTGTAATAAGGGTAATTTGGATATGGCCTCTGCTTACAAGGATGAGATGTTGAAGAAGGGCATAAATCCAACCGTGTCAACTTATAACTCGTTGATTCATGCATTGTTTATGGAGCAAAGAATAGATGAAGCTGAAGGTATGATCGAAGAAATTCAGGAGAAAGGGATATCTCCTGATGCTATTACATATAATATCTTGATAAATGGGTATTGTAGATGTGCAAATGCAAAGAAAGCATTTCGTCTACATAATGAAATGTTGGCGAGTGGTATTAAGCCGACAAAAGTGACGTACACATCACTTATTCATGTTTTGAGCAAAAAGAACAGAATGAAGGAGGCGGATGATTTGTTTAAGAAGATCACAAGTGAAGGTGTGTTGCCCGATCTCATTATGTTTAATGCTTTGATTGATGGTCATTGTTCTAACAGTGATGTCAAGCGTGCATTTGAGCTTCTGAAAGATATGGATAGGATGAAGGTTCCACCCGATGAAGTAACTTTCAATACCATAATGCAAGGCCATTGCAGGGAAGGGAAAGTTGAAGAAGCCCGTCAACTTTTTGACGAGATGAAGAGAAGAGGGATTAAGCCCGACCATATTAGTTTCAATACACTGATAAGTGGTTATAGTAGACGAGGAGACATAAAGGATGCTTTCAGAGTACAGAATGAGATGCTCAATACAGGATTCAATCCGACTGTTCTAACTTATAATGCCCTTATACAAGGGCTATGCAAAAACCAAGAAGGTGATCGTGCTGAAGAGCTTCTTAAAGAAATGGTAAGTAATGGAATTAAACCTGATGATACCACTTATTTCACATTGATTGAAGGTATTTCAAAAGTTAACATTCCAGTTGAAAACGAGTACACATAAAAGAGTATCGTCTTTTTGGTAGAACTGTACCCAAGAGCAGTGATCTTCATTTAAAACTTGGCAAAAGAGCTGCCCTCATATATTGAAGTTTCTGCTCAAACCATCTTTGACAAGAAGAAATTCCAATATGTTTCACATACCATTGTCCCATCAACAAGTTGGTGAACAAGGGCAAGTTTCTCA
Source organism: Cucumis melo (assembly GCF_025177605.1). Taxonomy (NCBI): domain Eukaryota; kingdom Viridiplantae; phylum Streptophyta; class Magnoliopsida; order Cucurbitales; family Cucurbitaceae; genus Cucumis; species Cucumis melo. The sequence continues at coordinate 185,219 of NC_066857.1, forward strand.
AAACCTTTTACGGATTCTGAATCGCAATTAGATACGACGTTCAAATGCCAAAACCTTAAGTTACAATCGGTAGAATAATCAGTTGTTCTTCCCTTCAACAGAATCCAAAAAACAAAACTCTCTCTAATCTCTTTCCCATCAATGGTGCTTTCTTCCCCTTGGTTGGCAAAGTTACATATCATGGACCAGTATATTTCGTGCCCGACTTTGCTCGAGCGAGCAGGACGTCTCGTCTTTTGTCTTCATTTTATCATTGATCTAATCATAACAATAAAGGAAGGCACAAGAGATAAGATTACGATAGACTTTTATTACAGATTAGAGATGGATATTCAAAAGTGGGTCAAGGAGGGTCGAAAAGTTTTATTCTAGGTGATTCTTTCACAGTTTTTCTGTTATTTTGAAAACAAGCTTCCCTCCACTTAGCATTTGCTTTTAATCTTTACTTTCTTTTTATAGTGCACTTAGAGGATAGAGCCAATGAGAATCTTGGAAGGCAAGCACTATTTTTTTTTTTTTTTTTTTTTTTTTGTCATTTTCATAACCATTGGCTTTATGTAATGTATAAAACACAATTTGCTTCATTGATTGTAGCTTTCACTATCACTATTTTCATTGGTTTTGACTGCATGAAATTTCTTGCAATTCTACAATACTCCAATATTTTAAAGCATGAACCACATATTAATACAAATCAAACTATGTAACATTGGTTTTAATACGATTTAAAATTTGTTGATGTGTGAGCTTTCTTTAGACGAGGACTAATGGGTACTCTTCATTGTTTCTCAGTAAATTTAATCTTTTTTTTTTTTCCTTTTTGGATGTTTTATTTATTTATTATTTGATTTTTAGTCTAATTTAAAAATATATAGGTTATTTGGGTTTTTAAAATTAAGCTTATTATAAAGATCAGAGGCAAACTTGAGATTTTGAGGTATTTGTATGGTATCTCTAAATGGGGCTTTACCAACCTTCTACTCAAGGTCGAACACTTGAAGCTAAGTCTCTAGAGAGAATATCATAACATTTTAAATGTTTTCCACTAAATTCACTCAATATTCTTTTAATAGTTTTTCACCACATATACACTTCACACTTAGTGCAGCAAAAACCGTCCACATATTGTAATCATGTCTAAATTGTTAAAGTAGATAGCAAAAGCTTATGACACTTCAAATATAATTTTGGACTCATAATGTAATTTGTTACTGATCAAATTTTGGTTTTTTTTAGGCTATATCATTGGTCTTTTTTCTTTTTTCTTTTTTGGTTGCTTTGTGGTAGTTTTGATCCCCAATTGGTTATTGATTTTATTCACCTTACATAGGGACCAACAGAGATTTAAACCTAAGTTTAGATAAACCGTTTTGGTTTATAATCTTGTATTAGTTTATTTTCTACCTTTTGCATCTACGTATTGAACTGACCCATCAGAAATCCAATTTCTAAAGCTCCTTTTATCAACTTTTGACAACTTTTCTAGTGGAAACACATACATTATGCACACAAAAAATTGACTAGACAACCATAAGCATTTTTAGGTTGCAACTACAAACCAAAAGAAAGGATATAAAATGGCATTGGCTTATGGATGAATTTGGTAAGCTAGAGTTTGAAAGTAGAGGTTTCAATGGGGCAATTAGTACCTCATGTAGCATCCGGTTTTGTATTCACTCTTCTTGGCCTTTGGCATACTGTGAATACAATCAAAACCTACAATCTCAGAGGCTCTTCAAATTTCAAAGTACGTTTTTGGTACCCTCTTGATCGACCTTTTTCCAAATTCAAGTACTTGGAGCTCATTTTCATGTTCTCTTTTTCGATCATTGCAATTTTCAGACAATTTTGGGACTACCCTTTTGTTCATTTGTCTTTCAAAGTCATCAACTTGGAGCACGCTACCATGTTCCTACACCTTGCCATATTTTCAGGTTTTACCCTCTATAACGAGTTGAATCGCTCGTCAAATGTATTATTTGGTATCGATGGTGTCTTTGCAGTCTGTGTTTTCAGTCAGGAGCTATTCTTGCTCCATTTCCACTCAGCTGACCATAATGGCATCGAAGGCCATTACCATTGGCTCTTGCAAGTGATAGTGTTCGCGTCTCTTGTGTCTGTACTCGTAGCTGCTTGTTGTCCTACCAACTTCCCTGCAGCTCTTATTCTTTCATTATTGGTTGTTTTGCAAGGGTGTTGGTTTATGATCATGGGGTTCATGCTATGGGTTCCAAACTTAGTTCCTAAGGGCTGCAGTATGAGGATAATGGACAACGGCAAAGATGAAATGCTTGGAGCAGTCATTTGTGCCTCCGAAGAAGCTGATATGAGGGCACGGGCACTCGCCAACCTGCAATTCAGCTGGATACTAGCAGGAATTCTTATGTTTACTGGATTTATAAGCATCAAATGTACTAAATCTGAAAATTGCAGCTCGAAGATCCAATTAACGGATTATGAGCAGCTTTGAGTTGCCCAAGAGATACCCATGTGCATCGATATAGCTATCAGCAACAAGGTTGTGAAGGAGTTGAATCAATTGGCTAAAAGGGTCAAGACAATGTCATATGAAGAGAAAAGGCTGTGATTGTGTTATTAAAACCATCAATCATAATAAATACATAAAGAACTTAGGTATATCATCCAGACGTAACTAACATTGCACACGTTCCACGTATCGCAAATTGCACTCTTTTTGTTAATTTTTAATGGTTCATCCCGGTACATCTCGGATCAATATTGAGACCGAAACAAACTTTTAGGTTTTTTTTTAAAAATGTGATATATAGACTATCAATTTTTTTTTCTTTTTTTGAGATTTTGTATGAAATCTTCACTAGGACAAAGATAGGATTGACTATTAAAATCTTACAGAATCTTTTCAAATATTATCAATCTTTTTCAAATTCTCTATTCTTAATCCAAATATGCAATTTAATCTTTGAATCTCTCATGTCTCACTTTACGAACTCTGAATCGATATTGAAATAGGGATTTTAACAAGGACTATATATTTAATAATCGAAACTATTGTTTAAGTTTTGGTGATATTGAAACACATAAGCTGGAAAGGTTACATACATAATATTTGGGAAAGATTAATAAAATCTAAGGAAGATGAATGGAATAACAGCTAGTTTTGGTCTCCTTCCTGAACGGAACAATCATTAAAACAGTTGACAAAAAAGAGAGCTATTGATTGATGATGATGGCAGTCTTACATGATCTTGTAGTCCAAAGAATTGTGGAAGTGGTTCCTATTGGAGTGGCTGTGGTTGACAAACTTTGAGTGTTATTCCTGATAATTATCCACCAACATTTTTAGGAACATTCAGCATCCAACCCTGGAAATGCGTGTGCTATCGAGATCATCCAATTTAATTAGAATCGCTTATGGAGAGAGGATCCTTCTCTTTAATGTCCTAACTTCCGTCCCCTGTATTGTTTGACAATTTGACATTCTAGCATTTTACAGTACGATCAAGGAACTCTCTTTTTGTTGATACATGCCTATTAACTGGGATGAAGCTTATTTTTATCTAATCCCCTCATCTCTTTCCCTGAGTCAAGCTAAGTCAATTCAAAATGTTTCTTACTCTTACTTCTTAGTAATAAGTTCATCAAGTATCAATTTCAAGCCATATATTGCAAGAATCTGTTTCATGTACGCTAGGCTTTGTATAATCAACAAGACAACCTTTATTTGAGAGTAAACATGAAGGCTTGCTCCAGTGAAATTGAATTCTATACACAAAAGTACAGTTCTTGGTTTCAGTCTCCTGTCTAATTTTCATACCAATCTTCATTCAACAACCTACTAACTAACACCCAAGTTCTTTACACCAATTTGAGCTGCTGGTTGCTTGGTTTAGGAGATTGTTTACAATCCAACTTTCTACTACCAAAACGGTAACAGCGTGAAATGGATTGTATGTGGACACATTTTCTTTGAACTTGTTCCCTTTTTATTTCAGTTTACTTAAGACAAAATTGTCGTTTCAAAACATATTAACAGTGAATTCAAAAACACAATAACTTAAACTCCGTTTGATAACCATACTTTTATTGTTTTTTTTTTTTTTTTGACAGTCTCCGCAAAGAAGTAGTTGATCTTACAATAATTGCCTGCAAAGTTCATTTCTTATTCTTCTCATGATCCAAACAGCACAAAAAGAATTTACAAGAATATGCATTTTTTTTCAAGCAGATGAACAATATACTACAATGCCATTATTTTGTAATGAGAAAGCAGGGATAGAAATAGGCAAAATGAATTTTGTCAATTGTTTTGACTGATGGAAACAATTGAGTTCTACAATAACTGGTAAAAGTAACAGATTAACTTACAAATTTCAGATAACTGACCAATATCCTCATCATCATCAACCATTTTTGGTAGCTTTTCACTCTGCCTCCTCCACAGATGCTTCGATCCGAAGAAGAACAAACCCCACAGCCACTCCAATAAGAACCAGCCCATTGATAATGGCAGCAATCCTGAAAATCTCACCGGCGGCATTACAAGTGGAAGAAAGAGCTCCACCGCCGTTTTTCCCCTTTCCCTTTGATGGGTATTTCAAAGAGCTCACAATTTTTGCAAATGATTGATCAGCACAAACGGGAAGGCCTAAGGAGACGACATTGTTGTGAGCTTTCAAGCCACCAAAGGAGTTAAGCCCAGTAATATAATGGACATTGGTTTGCCTCTGCCGCCTTGAGCCGGCGGCGATGGGGGCGGCGGTGGACATGGCCGTCGAGAGGGTAGCGGAGGCAGTAGCCATTGGAATGATGCCTGAAAGAAGAGGAAGAGAAGGAAGAGTCAATATTGAGTGAAAAGCCAGATGGGGAAAGGGATTTTGAGGGAAAAAAGGGAAGGGATTGAACCTGAGTGGAAGAGAAAGTGGAAGGTGATGAGATGAGAATTGGATGAGGAAAAAAGAGTGTTTGTATGGAGAAAGAAGAAGGGGGGAATGGATAAGGTAAGAGGAATTTGGGTGGTTCATAAACAGATTAGAATTGCTAAAGATTTCTCAAATCATTGGATACTAGCCATGAAAATAAAAATAAAAATGATGATATATAGTATTTGTTGTACTTGCAATCTTTCATTCTTACGATCTTGCATCATCTTATATTATATTAGCATCATCCTGTATCTACATATTTTTATAAACAGGAATACTAATTGGCTCATCGTAAAAGGAAGCAACAAAGTCGTTGTAGTATAGTGGTAAGTATTCCCGCCTGTCACGCGGGTGACCCGGGTTCGATCCCCGGCAACGGCGCTCAACCCTTATCCTTTTTTCCCATTTTTATATTAATTGTCCTCTTTCCATCACGCAAAAATACTTTACAAAAATATATCTCTTAAACATAATTAGTGTTCTTTCTTCTAAACTAATGCTACTATCTATCTACCCAAGTAGTAAATGTTGTTTCAAATTAAGTAGGTCACAAACGCATTATTTCGTTAATATTTTTGGGATATGCAAAACCAAACATTCTATAATCCATTAACCTTTTTACTCTAAATTTTATAAAATATATCCACACAATTTTCTTACTCGACATGTTATATTGAACGATTTTGAAGATTTGAGAAGTATAACTAAAACTGTAATTTCGGGTTTTATTTTCTTTTTCTTATAATTTATAATTTAGTGAGGGAAGAAGAAAAATCCCTCAAAAATCAAAATCTCAGAGATATTGATATAAATAAATAGAATAGAATAATGAATGGATAATTTTCAATATCAAATGCTTATAAAAGTTGAATCACCAGGAGCTAGAGGAGAAAGGATTATAAATTACAATAAGAGCAAGATTTGAAAAATGTCCATCCCCTGTATCACTAATTCTATACACACCCTAAAACTAAATTCTATACAATTAAAAGAACAAAAAAAAAACAAAAAGAAGGGGCCAGCAGAACCATTTCTATTCACAAAAGAATTTCCAGCAATCCACACAACTCCCGACTGTGTTATCACTTAAATACTTCTACCAACATCAAAACTGAGGGAACCCTGAATGCTATATTAAGGAGAAAAGAAAAGAAAACTTGAGATTCTGGGTTGGGAACGGGAGGAAGAAGAAGAAGGCACAACCTTGAACAGAGGTTAGTACTATTTTTGCCCACTAAACTGGTTGTGAGATGTGCGACTTATCATGAATCTCCAGAATTAAATTGCGTAGCTCGGGGAAAAGTGATATGAGCAATAGTTCGAGTAATCCATACCCAAGTTGCTTCACACAGATGGTAGACTGCAGATTCACAAAAATTTACTCAGATCGTCAACTTTACAGATTTCGAAATTAAATGATGAAAAGATAAATGCAATACGACTAATGCTAACCAACCTGAGTGAAGTAGTAGATATCTTTTGCACATCTTTTGTATTGGTTATGCCCTATCAAGCTTACCAATGGTGTTGGAGCCCCACCTAGAAAGAATGTAATGGTAGTTAGTTGTCTGTAATAAATTGGCTTCTTGATAAAGAAAAAGTGAGACAAACACGATTAGAAAATTCTCAATTCACAAGTATGGTGTGATGAACAAAACATGAGCAAGATTATGATTTTAAGAGCATTGTGTAAATAAAATTATTTAATCTGTATGTTTCTTAAAAATAAACTGGAACGAGAATAATATTACTCAAAGAATAATATTACAGAATAATATTTAATCTGTATGTCCATAAAAAGCAAGGAACCAACATCAGAAACACCCAACATAGCATGATGTTAAATAGTTGAAATTGAATAATATTGGCATGTGCTCCTACGGAGATTGGAAGGTTCAATCTCTCATCCATCCAATTGTACTCAAAGTAAAATAACAAGAACAAGATACGAGATGCCTTTAAATAGAAATAAAGCAATACTCACCAAAAAGCATTTTCTTGACGTCGCTAGCTCTGCGAGCAGCCTCAAGCTGCAGCTCAAAAGATCCAGGCTTTGGGCTTTTGCCTCCATCAGTTCGGCTGGTAGTTGATTGAGAATCATCTTCAATTTGAGCATTCCGTAACTGTATGAAGAATATTCCATTGGGCCACAGAACCTGAAGAAGCGATTGTAGAATGAATTTTCTTTTCCTTATTATATCATTTGTTTTTTTAATAAAGTAAAAACAACACTTTCATTGACAAAATAAAAGATTAGGTTGATTGTTGCGACTATAATTCCTTACAGTATCACTTCTGATAAAAAAGATCAGAAGATGTACGTTCAATCATTTGTTAAAAGAAAAATGGAGATGTATATCCAATTATAGGATCAGTAATTAGAAAGAAATAAGAGATGCAAAATTTTCAGTGCATGACAATGATCATAATCAAGCCAATGCAAAGCACTCCAATCCAATCGCACCGTTAGACAACATCAAAGGCATGTGTAATTGTGAACTTGGTTTTGTTTCTGGAGAATTCAAATGTTTATCTAGTAAATATAAAACGAGCAAGAAATTGTAAAAGAAACATGTATAATTTTCAAAAACAAAACCAAAAGGAGAAATAGTTACCAGATGGGGGGCTTAGTAATTCTCTAGCCTAAAAAGTTTAAATCCTTAGTAGCAATATAAAGCTGTACCATTTCTTGACAAATTCTCGAAAAAAGACTAAAGCAGTTCTTCAACCAAATAGACCAATAGGAATATTAGTAATTAGCAATTAGCTAAGGATGTTGACGGGTACATGAATATTAACAGAGAGGGGGAGGACCGAGAAGATAGGCATTATTTTGTTTCATGAATTAAGATTGGCGAGTGTGTAAGTACCTCGACTTACTAGCTTATCTTGAATGATATTTACTTTTTATATTGCAATACATTGTAATTCTGAGATTTACAACCTTTTAGTGTTTGAACACTACACAGTTTATAAACCTCAATCGTTTTGATACTTACATCTTGGACCCATCGAATACCCTGAGCAATAATATCCTCTCTCCGTAGCCAGTGTATTTGCCTGACAATCCAGTCATCAATGGCATCTTCCATAATTAACTGTAATATTTGTTTTGATATCCAAAGGACCTGCCTCCTACATCAAAAAGATAATAATAATAATAAAATAAAATATAAAAACAACAAATAGTTTTTAGAGTTAAAAGACAAAATAGAACAATGGAGGAAGTGGATATAAATATAAAGTAGCCACCAACAATTATGAAGAAAATGGTGGAGGGGGAAAAGCAATTTGGCGCCGGATAACCAGATATACATATAAAGAATTCTCAAGCCAAGCAGAAAATACGAAACCTTATCCGTGGCCATGGATAATTAAAGTTACTCACGCAAACAACATATCATAGTCGATGGCATTGAAATTTTATAGAAGGGAAATGTGTGGAACCTTATCCAGCCTCTCCTATTAAGCTGAAATATCTTGTCAACCAGATTTAGAAGAGGTACGCTGACATTAGGTGGAGTCCACTGCAAAAAAATAAATGTTGGAACAACCAATAAATTATAAACAACCAGAGCTATATGCTTGAATAAAATATCAGTTGCATGTTAGAATGATAAAATAATTTTCTTTTTTTCCAATCAGAATAACTTGTAGGTCATTTTTACATTTTGCACAGCAGTTGTTCAATGACAATAATAGTACAGTTCCTTGAAATGAATGTATACATAAGTTATTGCTGTTTACCAGATCCATAACAATTTGGAAATGGACTAATATGATATCGTCCAGACCATTACCGTATAACTTCCAGTGAAGAGCAGGTGCAAAAAGGTAGACATTTGAGGATTCAAGTTTATTTTCAGCTAAGTCTAGGAAATATTGTGCTTTTTCCACAACTTGAATGAGGTAGGCAAATATATTTGGAAAGGCAAGATTTTCAAGAAGTCAAGTTTTAACAGCCAGAGACTTTTGATTCTTTTTGGACTGTGTTGCAACACATAGCTTCTTGGTGAAGTACAAATTACACCAAACACCTTTATAATTATAGCCTTTCTATGATATTCAACAATTGAAAGGCCATTTTTTAGTTTCTTCAAGGGAGGGCCCTCTTGTCCCTTGCCCTTAGGTTGTTCTCTTTTGTTATATGAATATACACGTTTCTTAAAAAAAAAAAAAAAAAGGGGTTTTGCCTAGAGTGGTTGAATCCATTTTCTGAGGATTTGGGTTCCGCTCTATGTTCTCCTACAGGTATTGCAAATATCCTCCATGAAAGCTCTGTTGTTAGAAAGAGTTCTCTCTTGAAATCTGTGCCAATTGTCAAGCACTATGATGGAAAGTTTGCTACTGACCTTTTTTGTGAAATAGCAGTACGTTAGAAGATCCACCAGTCATTTCAGGAAATCCTTGATCATAAAATTAAATCCCCAATTTGAATTTCATATTGTAATTATTCTTTAGTTTAACATTAGGACTATAAGCACGTCTACCTAGTCTAGGACATCTGAAGTCTAGTAACCAGCCTAAAGAGAAATCCACTATTTTTTTTATTGTTCTTGTAGCCAAGGGACAGTTTTCCAGAGCTTTTTTCTTTTTTTATCGATCCCACCAATTCAACTTCCATAGACGGTTCAAAGCACCTAAATCCAAGCTCAAATTCCATTTCAACTCCTGTACGGTTTGCAGTTACTATAAAGCATTTGATACAATGATTGGATCATCAAAAAAATATCCATCAGGCTTTGGGTTTTTTTTTTTTTTTTTTGTAAAACATGAATATTAGGAGATATGTAATTTGAAACATACGTTATATCGACTGTCTTTAATGATCGGTCCTCATACAACAATCAAATCACCAATGGCTATGGACACATAAATAATAAAAAATGTCTTAGTTTTATCCATGAGTACCTTTGCCTGCCCTCAATGAGTAGCACACACTAGCGGTTTTGTTAATTTTTTATCAGAGACACAAGATGATATAAGCTAATAGAAAGAACCATTAAAAACCAGAAAAGATAACTCTGTAAGATGATGTCCCTTTCTTATTGAATGGGCCATAAACTAACCAAGTAGACAAAATGCAAGATTAAACATAAATAAATAAAATGGAATGCAAGATATCTGACAGTTAAAATGCATAAAGCAGGAAACAGTATGTTGTATGAAGTTGGATTACCTCTGGTGGCATCCCTTCTGGATCTTCCATATGATTTGAAATTTGTGAAAGTCCTCCATGGCTGGTCCCAGACCTCAATTCTAGATTATTCTTCTTGTCAACAACTAATCTATCTGACTCTCCACCTCGTTTGATCACACGTGGAGGAAAGCTCTTAGAGTGTAATTCATTGTCTGAATGCCATCCACTAACCTTTTCACATTTTTTACTTTCAATTTGCTCACCTTCCTCGTCAGACATGTTATTAGCTATTTCTAAATTATATCGTGCAGAAACATGTCTGCTTAAGTCTGCTGAATTAAACGAAAACTTCCGGTCATAATTTGATGAGGCACAAGCTTCATCAGGTGAGGTTGAACCAACAACTTTACGCATCAAACCATCTGAAACCCCTTTAAACTGGCGTACAATGTCATCCATAGCATCATCCACGTTGACTGTTATTAAATAAAGTTTGAGCTCAACATTAGCAAATAACAAAGGAACTGAAGAAACTTTTAACAATTGCGGATGGTTCTAACATTTAAATAAACCAAAAGATTGCAGTACATGGATACGTAACTGCTATGTTATTTGTCCATTTAAAACTCCCAAAAGAAGGGAGCTATTTAAGGCAGATTTACACAAAATATTGAAATTAAAAGAAACGAAAATAGGGCATACAGCCAGATGGATGGGAAGAGGAGAAAGCTCAAAGCAGACTAGATTGAAGGGCACATCTTTATGCTGTCATAGGGACACTCTGGAATAATCTTCGTTTCAGATTTTTAGATGTCTTCAATAGATTGGCAAGTCATTCTTCAAGGTCTCTTAGTCTTACAGATTCCAAGATACTCTAAATATTTGTGAAGGAATAGGAATTAAATCTAGGTTTAAGGCCCAACAAATGATATGTTTCAGAAGGCATCACTGGAACATTTTCTTTCTGTCCCTTTTTATCATCCATTATTCTAAATTGTTACAATCCATCGACACACACATGGGTACTACAAAGATAGCATTTGCTTGTCTCATGAAATGATGTCAATCAAAATCCTGTGAGACAGCATTTTTTTATAAGAACAAGAACTTAGCTATTTATTCATGGTAGTTCTACAACTTGAACTGAATAAGAATCCCTGAACGACCAATAAAACCTCAAAAGAAGGGTTCTCAAAGAGTTCAACTTTCATCATTTGACAAGACAAATGGGAATTATTCATTGAGATAACACACACAAATGTTATATTCTACCATAAAGGGTCACATATTCCAACAATCTTGCAACAGAGGCTAAGCAGGCAAGTAATTAAGCCAAATAACTTCCACAGAAGAGAAAAAGTACAAAAAAAATAAACATTAAAACTGTTGCGACCAATATGCAATGGGTTTTACTACAAAGAACAATAAAAACAACCACGCACCTGCTAATGTTCTCATCACTGAGGAAGATTTTCCAAATGAATAGTTCTGCAAAAAAAAAAAAAAAAACAAATAAAGTATTTGATGAAAATTAGGTTCACAAGATCATTGTCTTAAAAAATGTAAGGAATATAATAAAAGTCGATGATATCCTCAAAATCTGAAGGTCCATCAAAAGATAGCAAGTCCATAAAGTTAAAATACATTTTTGGAATATTTTAAATTATTGAAATTATCACTTACAAAATAGATAAAATTTTGGAACCAATGATAATATTAACAGAATAATGGAGTACAAATCTATTTGAAATCATTGAAGTGCCATCTCAGAGGGTTGGTTACCTTTGAGGAAACACTTAGAAAGTCCCATACTTCATGCTGCTCGGCAACATTTGCAATTGACAATAGCTCCTGGGTAAAGATAGCACAGTAAGTCATTCAGGATAATAAAAATTTCGAAAAGCTACATTGATGAACAACAGTAACTGTATGCACAGAAGTTGGAAAACCCACATATACCTGCAAATATTTGTCAAGCTGAATGCAACGTTGGTGAACAAAAGCATCTTCTGTGCTTGATGAAAATATTCGTTTGGGAGGCAGATGCAGTGTATAGTTGGGAATATCTTTAAGATGCCGATGGAGTCGCTCAAAATTCCGGTACCTGGAAAAATAAAAGTAAAAATAGAGAAGCATGAAGGTGACTATGAACGTATCTAATTAAAATGCTTGAGGAGTTCTCTCAAGTCTTGAGGCACTAGAGATCATTCAATTTCATAAGGAAATGAACAAACACCAAATGTATGAAGCACTTGCTCGTCAAGGAATATAACAAAACCACTATGCAAAAGTTATTGACATCATTGAATTTTTCAAAATACATTGTCTTTGTTTGTTAAGGAATATCAGAAAGAGACCTCCTCTTGACAAACCAAGTTCTGTTATTTGCATCTGTAACAGCTATTGAATACACAGCAAAAGATTTTGAACCAAGCTTCTCAAAGTACGCGCCCATTACCTGCAACAGGACAAGAAGAACTAAATTCGTATAACATTTTATTAATTAACAGATTATCCACAAAAACAAAAGAATGAACCCCCTCACCCGACTCCTAAGTTTGGGAACAAGTAGACCTTCTTTTTGGCTCACCATATCTGAGGTACTCTTAGAAAGGGGCTCTTCAACGTGCTTGCCAAAATTGGGACCATAGAAATCTGATATAATAGATCTTCCACCTTCTGTGGAATGCTTTTCTACACTAACTTCAGTTTTCAAAGCAGAAGTACTATTGGATCTCTTGAGTTGAATTTTGTTTGCACTAGCAGGAGTAGGAGTAAGATTGTCAACATCCTTTAGTTCATTAGCAATAAACTTGCCATCGATAGATGAATCCTTCTGAAGTTCCAGAGAAGACTGAAAAGCAATTTTGCTCTTGTCACCTGGTTTGGAGGTCAAAAGGAGATCAGAATGTCTTGCAGGTGTTCTCCTAACTATTGCCTTTTCTTCTGGCCCAGTAGATGAATGATGCTTGCCAGTCAACATTTCATCCCTCGCTGTTGTTTTTGTTGCAGGCTGCATGATACTTGATCCATAATTCTTTGTTGAAGCCATAGGCTCAGAAGCTCCTACTTTAATGATCTTATTTTCTTTCTTCTTATAGTTTCGTCCTTTAGTCCACATGTTTTCAAGATTTTCGGGCATAAGAACTTCAGTTCTCCTTTGGGTAGCTGCATTTAATGCACGGCCCCAATCACCATGTCTCATTTGCAAAGGCTCATCCTGGAACATGTAATCTGAGCTTATTTCTTTTTTATTGTTAAATTTCGTGAGCTCTGAACCACTCCCAGGATTTAAAGATGAGTTCCTTTTGTTCATATCTTCATCATGTACAAATCCAGCAGTAGAAGAACGGTCTTTGTCAAGATCTGAAGAGTAAGTTTGTTGTTGACCGCCTATCACAGAGTCGTTCTCAGCTCTAGTGGCAAGGACTATACATTCAATCAGTTCATTTATGCACCTGATGACAAATAAAGAAGGAAAAGGAGAAAAATGGTAAAAAAGGAAGAAAAAATACACTTCCACAATTCTTTGGACTGCAAGATCATGTAAGACTAGATATGTATACCTAAGAAAATGACCTCTACCCAATTTCTTCGCAAAGAAAGTAACTGATGTACTGTTTGGAAAATGCATTTTTAAAACTACTTTCTGGTCTGAAAACGTTATAAGCTTCTGTTGGAACTCCAACACAGTACGGATCAGCTTTCTTTATTGATTCACTATCATTACACGATTAGGATTGATGAAGAACCAATCCTAGGTTACAATCTATAATTCTGTTCTTCTCTCAACCAGAAGTTCCAGAATCTAACTCTCAATTTCCTTTCCAAAAACCTGTCCCCCTTCCCTCACACGCTACTGTCTATTTAACAACTTTTCCCGCCCAAAGACAACTGTCCTCCCCCACCAAAATTTCCCGCGCACCAACCCTATTTAAAAACACACGTGTTTTTATCTATTACTTTCTATTTATTTCCTCACGTGCTTCTTAACTAACAAAGTCTATTTCTTCCTTCTACTATACACTTATTTAATAAGAGGTCTAACAGCTTCTCACAAAAAACAAATTTGACAAAACAAACCATTTCAAAAGAAATAAAAAAATAGAAAATTTTGAAACAACAGAGAACTGCTTTTCTTCTTTCTACTGATTAAATTGAATTATATTTTTATGTTAAACTAAACATATGGAAAACATGAACGATAACTTCGAACTGAAAAGTGTTTTTTTTTTTCTTATTAAAAATAATTAAATACATATAGATAGATTTAAAGAATTGTTTTTTTTTTTTCTTTTTGTTAAGAGTTTTAAAGAACTGGTATTAAAATAAATTATTTGCAAAAGATAACCCCAAAGACTCCTAACGTCTTAGTGCAAACCATTTTCTCGTAATATTTTACTAGTAGATATCCTAAAAAGAAATCGCATCCAGGTAAAAGTATTCAATGCCATATTTTAGTGATGCAGTTATACTTTTTATATTTTCTTTAGAGTGTTCGGTGTTTTATAGTAGAACCAGATAGACCTATGCATAGTCCCACAAGAGAGGATGTTTTTCAGCTTTTATTTACAATACCAACTACCCGTTATCTAATTATTAAGAAGGGGCAATGTAAACAAATCATATATATCCTTGAAATGAAAGACCAAAGGTATACTTTTTTCCCAAAAGAAAGCAACATTTTCCTTCGTTATTTTTCATGCAAAAATTAGAAAGTAAACGGTCAGACTGTAGGGAAGCCACTAAAAAGCATACCCAGGACTTGCAAAATTCATAAGAGGTTGCACCACCAAACATGTCAAAAGTTCTCGAGCAATGGATCGAACAACAGGACATTGGGTTTCTCTTGGTCTCAGTACTGAAGTCAACAGTCCACTCATGAGCCGTTGAAGGACCTGCAGTGGAATAGCAATTAGCAAAGAGCAAGACTCTACTCAAAGAACAAGACCTATTTTCACAGAACACTCCACTCACACCTTGTACTCACTCTCAGGAGACACCAATGCTGGATGAAGCTCCTTCGAAGCCATAAGATGGTGTTTCAACCTTTCATCTCTCTCCTCAGAAGACAGCGTTCCCATAACATCGACACCGATGGCAGCTTGGTTTCTTCTAAAAAGGTCCAAGTGATCACCTACTAAATCAACAACATCCCTGCAACATTTTTATGAAAACAAGGTCAAAACTCCTCAAACTCCTGAACTACACAACAAACTACCTAATGGTAGAAAAAAATCTAGCTTGTTCCCACCATATAAAGAAAATAACCTACCTAGTGAGCAAGTCAACAAGGTTTATCTCTTTCACCCTAACTGCTATCTCACCAAGGGCGTCCATGATTAACGCATGTATCTGCTCAGGAAACTCTTTATCTGGGGTTATTTCTGAATACCATAAATCAACGACAAAATCCTTCAGTATTTTATCTATGAAATCCTTCATTGCAGCTTCCACAGCAGGAGAATCAATTTTCCTTTTCCATCTTGGTGGAGGAAGTGCTGAAGAAAGGCGCGAGTCATTAACAGATAACTGCTTCTTCTCCAGGTGAGATAAGTATGTCTGTTGATGAATAGGTCGGACCTTTCTATGAAACTCTACCTCATTGAACAGGATGCGTAATGCAGAAACTAATAGAATTGCTAGGGGCACATTCATCCACATTGACTTACTAGTATCTGCATTGGTAAAAGAAAAGACCCATAAAAACAAAACTACAATAAAAAGTAAAAATAAAAAACACAGCGGTTGATTGATAAGACAGAAGAGGAAAACCCAATACTTCACATTTTTATTTGTTTCCCCTATTCAGAAACTTCAAGAAATTAAAGAAGCGAGAGTCATCACTGCTCAATTGTGCTTCTTCCTCGTTCTCAAATTACAATACTCTCAACTTCCATTCTACAACCAATTATTGAAGAATGAACAACAGACAACACCATCGACTAACCCCAAACTTGAAGTCACCAAGAGAAGAAGAAAAAGAAATCCCGAAAGGATTCTAACTTCAACATTTAAAGAACAGTCCTTGAGTTCAAAATCACAAAAGAGAACAGTTGCTTGAATTTGCGGAAGGTAACAAAAAAAATGCACAACTGAAGCAATACAAAGGGATGGGAATAAGAAAGAACTCTTACGAGTCAAAAAGTATGAAATCGCGAAAATACACAAAGCCCACCAAACCGTTCGAAGTTTAGCCTCCTCGATTAGATCCTGCAAGGTCGCCATGGCCTTCATTGCTACTGAAACGCAACAAAATCCTCCCTAAATCACCTGAAGAAAAGAGTAACCCAATTGCAAAAAAACGGTATCTGAATTTTGCAGATGCGATTCGAATAGCCGATCAACACCTGCCGGAACTGCCAGAAAAACCCTTCCCGGCGGTACATCAGCTGGAGGGAAAATTTTATTGTTTTATATATGAATGAAACAACAAAATTCTCAGCTGGAAGAGGAAGAGGAAAAAAATTGGAATCCGATTTTCCGGAATTTATTTACTTTTGTTTTGTTTTCCCTGTTATTTCGGATTTAGAAATGGGTTTATATTTTATTTTTTAATTATTATTATTTTAAAGGAATATAATATGGACGGAGACGCTAATGACATTCCGATTGCAATTACTGACACGTGTCTGTTTTCGTTTTCCACAATGCGCTTTCAACTATCTTTTCTTTTTAAATACTTTTTATGTGGGAGAGTGACTTTTAATTATTGAATGTACTTCCCATTTATTTATATTAATAAATAAATATTTTTGTTTTTAAATTATTTTTTAATTGTTAATTGTTTTTATTTAAAAGGGTGGAATGGTAAAAAAAATAAAAATATTAACAAAATCTAAATGTAGTTTGTCTTTAGTTTGATTTTTATTATTTTTGAAAAAATTGATTTATTTGTTTCATCTTCTCACAATAAACCTCCCTCCTTTTTCATCTTCTATTTTCTAAAACATAACACATTTTGGATAATTCATATATTAGGGTGTCTTCTGTGGATGAGAACATGGCTAACCTGGCCATGTTGGCTACCCCTCGGCATAAATCCATTTGGTCCCATACATATGATTAATATAATTTTCAATGACATCACTGTCTTCCATGTCTTCCTTCTTTGGATTGAATGTTTTTTCTAAATTCATTATGATTTAAGTTATCTTATGAAGTTTTTATAAAATACATCTCAAATGTTATTTTAAAGGATATTATGTGTGAATAACATTCCAATTTTCTAAAATTGATTATTTTTTAAATTAAACTTTTGAAAATATTTTGCAAACACATCTTAAAATCAAATTAAAAAAATTAAAGATAATAAGTTATTTTTTTTATTTCATAAAATTTGGCAAATAATAAAATTTAATAGGCTATTGAGCTAATATTTGTTTGACATATAATGAAATTTTGTTAAATGTCGTAGGTTCATATTTTCAAACATTACTGTGTATGCTAATTTAAAATTTTATCTCAGACATTTTTCCGGATGGAAACTATGATTAAAAAAAGAATTGGGATGACAAACCAAAACTCACCCTAGACCTCTGTTCACGAACTTTAAGTAGGGCTTCCAAAAGCCCATCTCCCAAGCACATGGGCTTGGATTAAAACGGCGAGTAGCGTAAACGACAGAAAGAGAGAAAAAATTAAGTGCCTTCACGTTTACTCCACAATTCGATTGCCAGATTCAAAAGAAATAGTAAGAAGAACAAATAATAATAATAAGAACAACTAACACTAATAACAATAACAGCAAAAAGGTCCTTGAGATATTTTCTCAAAGCCCTCATCATTCCATTTCATTTCTTTGTAGAATTTAGATCCTTAGGTTAGGTATTACAATGGAGGACGAGAAAAAGCCATTGACGGCCGCGACGGAACCTCCTAACAAACAAGTTCAAGAAATTGAAGAAGAAAGCAGAATAATTGAAGAAGCACCGTCAAAAAGTAGCGGAGGAGGAGGAGGAGGCTGGGGTGGTTGGGGATTCTCAGCGTTTTCTGTTCTCTCAGATCTCCAGAAAGCAGCCGAAGAGATCTCCCGAAATGTATGTGTATTTTATCTGTTTTTATTACCATTTCAACATTGTTGTAATTGCGTGAATTAGGTCGTGGAACTTGCTTCGTTATTCGAATTTCTGTTGTTAGGATCACGAGGCTGATAGGTTTAAGTACTGAATCTCATTATTAGTCTATAACGGGTTCTATATTGGGGAAATGCTGTTCGGTTTTCAGGCATTTTGGTAGCGCTGCTGAAATTAGAGATAAAGTCGGTTCTGTTTTGGTGTTCTTGGTTTAGGAGCCTTTGATTACCAGCTTCTTAATGAGTTTATTTCCTGTAAATCAACTTTAAATGACTATCTTTAATAGAATGCTTTCATGTGATCCTATTTATTTTTGTTAACAAAGCAATTTGTTGCGCACACGAATATAAAACTGAGGGAGCAATTTGTTGAATTTAAGTTAGGGAAATATTTATCTTATTATGATGTTAACAACTGAGGGAGCAAAATAATGGTTAGTGACCCTTTTTTCCTGGTTCGTGTGTGTGTGGACAATTGCAGGCTGCTGCTGCTGCTCAGACAGCAGCTAAAAGCATTGTAGACTTGAAAAATGAAGATGAGCATGGGGAGCCTTCCAAGGAGAAAGAAGTAGGAGATTCTGCAGAAGAAAGTGAAAGCGAAGACGACAATGATAAGTTACGAAAATCTGCTTTGGATAAATTAGAGAAGGCTAGCGAGGATTCAGTTTTTGGCCAGGCAAGTTATATAAGATCAGGGTTACACAATGAAATAATTTTGTCTTTTGATGGATGAAAATCTTTATATTTTCCATGAATTTGTCTAAAAGATTCTATATATGATTATTCTCTTGCACCCACATTGACAAGAACCAAGTGGAATTGATGTTAGTAAACTGTGAGGAAGTCCTCATAGATCTCTAGTGCTCAACTCAAACCAAAAGACGGATTCAACTCAAATAAAAGGTAGAGACCAACGGATTTGATGTCTTGTTTCACATCCTCAAGGGGTTCCATGATCATATCACACACGTTGGATATCCATGTCAGAATTGCCCAATACAGCTCTATGTTTTCTAGCTTTATTTTGTCCTACTAAGAACGTATTGCTGTTTCCTTAGTCCTTGCATCTCATCTAGTATTTTGTGACAGATCTTTGATATTTAGTTTTCGATTACTTTCAATATACCTTTTCTATTTTCTTAGCACACCTTCTCTTTATACTGGGTGTAGACACGACACAGAGAGTAACTATGAATTAACTCAGTGATCTGTGATTATTCTACTGATTGGATGTTAATGTGGTACTTGATCCCAATGTGATAGCTCTCATTATCTATTCTGGTTTTGTGATTAAGCATCTGGGTTGGCAACTCAAATCTCTCATTACAATAATTACAGGGCTTAAAGGTTCTAGATACTTCTGTGGAGAATATAGCTTCAGGAGCATGGAAAGCCCTGGGAAGTGCATTAAGAGGGGGCAGCGATTTTGTTCACAAGTATGTCTATGTTCTTGAATGGTAGTTTGAAGTTTAAACAAATTACACAACTTAGCAAATGTTTTCTTTGACCATATGCTGCAATATACAGCTTTTTTCTGGCTATGTCCTGAATTGAAAAGGCATATAATTTTGCAAATTTGTCAAAAGCTGTGATGGATTAATGTCTCCTTAGGTTGGATTTGCTCTGAACTCGGATGATAAAAGTTTCTGTGGATAAAATTCTGATGATAGAAGTTGAAAGCTTGAATTATCAATATGCCTCTATTGCACTGACACTCTATCATGTTGTTGCTTTGATCTCTAAGGAGTAATATTCTATAGTTGTTCCCTAGGCTTGAGAACTCAGCTGCAAATATTGCTGAAACCATTCAACATCAAGGAATACCAGCAGCAGCTGGTTCTGTTGCACCATCGTTGTTGGAGGTGTGTATCCTTTATCATTTTTCTTTTTGATTTTTTAGTACGAAACAGTGATAATTTCATTGATTGTAGGGTATTTTTAAAAAAATATGAATTAGCGGGTGGAGCAAGGTGGTCTTGCTACAAGGACAAGGACATGTTAAGCACAGAATTCTGTTGGGGTTAATCTAACGACTTAAAGTTTCCCTACTCAAACGATGCTCTTTCTTAATTTATCAATTGATAGATTACTTTCTAGAATAGTATCATGAGTTTAACTAGTAGTTCACCGGCACACTAAACTTATGCATCATGATTAATAGGTCCAGAGTACTACTTAAATTACTATTGAAGAAATAATTTCTCTACTTTGACATTACTTGAATAATTAAACTATAGACTATAGATGCCAACATGAGATTAGCTCAGTTGGTTAAGATGTTACATCATCATCTTCAATGTTAAAGGTTCAAATCCTCACCACCACTAAAAAAAATCATTGAACTATGTAAGAGTATGATACATTTTTGGGAACAAAAATTGGTTTCTTTATATTATACGTATGAAAAAATTAATTCTTTTAATTTTTTTTCTCCTGTAAGGCAAAGTAAAAGTAGTATAAAAGTAAGTTAAATAAAGGGTGTTATAAAATAATCAGAAGAAAGCTTGAAAAATCATTTACTCTCTTTACAATCAGTATAGTAATATATTTCTTAAAAACTTCTATTATTTTCTCTGATGAAATCCTTTGAGAAATAGCGAATACTGGATTCTGTGAAATCTTGTTCTGTTTTGACTTTTCCCGTATGATCTGAGAATTTATTTGTGTTACAGAGAGGGAAAGCTCTCACAACAAAGGGAATGGAAGTTCTTGAGCTTGTTGGAAGGGAAACCATGGATTTACTGATTACAGAGACTGGCATTGAAGTTGAGAAGACCTCTAATGAGAGCGAACCACAGGCCAAGGAGGATCATTTAGAAGATGATGAAGTAACATTTGATCGATGCTTTTATATATATGGAGGTCCAGAACAGTTAGAGGTCACTATCTAATTTGGGAAGTTGAATAATTATATTATGGTGCTGCTCTATTAAACCAGTGTGGTTTCTTTTTTGCAGGAGTTGGAGGCCCTATCCAACCACTATACTTTATTATATAACCGAAGGAAAGGAAAACTATCTCAGGACCAGAAATCTGTACTTGATGGAAAGCTTAAACAGGTCCAACAAATTTTTAGTTTGGGTAATGCAATTGAAGGAAACAGTTCAAAATCAGAAAAAGGTAAAAAGTTGGAAGTTGGGGAAGAGGGAAATGATGAGATGAAGAGTTTATATGATTCTAGTGTCAGCAAGGCTGCTGAAATGGCTGCGGGGTAAAATTCTCCTTGAAATGCTTGTGCTGAATTTTGGTTTAACATTTATTGTACTGAATGAAGTTCATTGGCACTCTTGTAGCGTATGGATGCCTTAATGCTCTTTAATCACTTGCAGGTATGGAAGTTCCATAGCCGAACTTGCTGTTCCTGAAATAATGCAGAGGACCGTTGACAAATTAGAATCACTTCATTCAGAAGGAATTCATGTGAGATATAAAGACTTTCTTTTCTTTATCATATGGCACTGTTTGTAAACATTCCAGCTGAAACATTTAGTATTAATCGAATGGCGCTGTTTATAAACATTCCTGGTCACATATAACATTGGATGTGGTGCCGTGGTATCTGACTATAAGTTCATTATATTTTCATTTGCAGAGGCTCTCAGAAATGTGTTATTTTGCGGTGTCTCAATTGCTGATGCTTGGAAAATCCATTATAACAAATGCTAACAAAGTCGAGGATGATGACGATGATGAGGATGCTGTAAAAATCCAATGGCCCGAAGATTCTGTTGAAAAAGCTGAAATCATTAGATTAAAGGCTTTATCCATGATAGAATATGTAGATGCACTATCCAAAAGCTTCATTACAGGTTGGCCTTCTTTTTATAACCTGTCCTAATTCCGATATTAGCCAAATATGACATGACGTGGATCTAGTGGGAAAGGCCCCTGGGACAATAAAAGACTTTGAGGGAATAGATTCAGTTCACAGTGGCCACCTAATTAAGATTTAATTCTTTAGTTTTTTTTACACTAAAATGTTGTAAGATTAGGTGCTTGTTCTGTGAAATTAGTCTAGGTTGAAATGGACATGACTTTCTTGATGAGATGTTATGCGAGTGTACTTATTATCATTATAATTTGTATTGCTTTATTATACTTCACATACTTTCTTAACTAAAAAAGAATTGCCTCAAAAAAAATGTTTTGAAAGGACTGAAGATAGAAAAGGTGGAAACCATTCTCTTGATTTTGATCTATCCATTAACATTTCCATCCTTTCATCAGATATAAACATGGAATTTATATAGATTATGGTCAACAATCATTATGATTCCTTTTCTTTTACTTTTAAACATGGCTTTTATATAGATTATGGTCAACAATTATGGATTGGCCTACCGGTAAAAAGGGAAAGAAAAGAAAATCAGTCTCAATAACTCGCTAATAGGTCATGGATTCAATCCATGGTGACCATCTTGCTAGAAATTAATTTTTAATGAGTTTTTTGGACACTCAAATGTTGTAGTAGGGTCAGGCGGGTTGGTCGAGGTGTGAGTAAGCTAGTCTAGATACTCACTTATATAAAAGAAATCGATTATGGTCCGGCTTGTGTTTAGTTATTATACAACCTGAATCTAAATCCTCTTTTCAGGTCTTTCTGATGTGTCGAAGGCATATCAAGCTGCCTTGAGCGCTGCCCCATCTGATTCTCACAAAAGTCCTCTGCAAAAATCAGTACAAGACAAGGCCAATGCCTTCTCCGAGCATCTTCAGGCCGATCAAACCACAGCTTTCTGCAAAATCCAGGATGGCCTTCAATACTTGTCTTATCTTGTTCTCTCAACCTCAATGCCAGCTGCTTAATTAATCGTAGGCCCCAAACATTTTCGTGAGCATTTCCTCCCCTAGTTACTGTAAATAGCTGCACTTGAGATTGAGTTCGATCCCTACTCGCTTAATGTAAACTTTGTGCAGCGGTTTCGGCATTGAAACTCATGAATTTGGAGCAAAGGTTTTTTCTATTTGATCCAAGTTTCTGCTGGTATGTTTTGATTTTTTTAGTTCGACAATTCCCACAAGACTTTTGTGGAAGATTGGCATGGGAAAAGATAACAAGAATTGTGGTCTGCCTTGTTTATGCTGTGGAAATGAACAGAAATATCAAAATGGAAAGAAATTTTCAAACTTTAGTTTATCAAGGTTTTGTTTGGTTAACAATCCATATTTTGTTTCAAAATTTAAAATTTTCAAAAAAAAAAAAAAAGAAAAAAGAAAAAGAAAAAGAAAAAGAACTGGTTAAAAAATAACAATAACTTTCATGCATGCAACAATGCATAAATCTATCTTCAAAATTCACAGTAAAGATACCGTAAATAAAAAAGAAAACAATAAACTTCCATTGAAATTTAATTTTAAGATTTATTTAAAAGGAGATCTTGAAATAATAGAAAAAATTAACCAATTATTTACGCTCCATTAAAACTATAAAAGATCAAACTCGATCTTATTATAAATTGTAAATGTTTTATCAAAATATTATATTATGTTTTTTACTATTTCTATTTTCATATAAAATGTGTAGACTGCAATTGAGGAATAGTAGAATATTCCATTATTTGGGTTACAATTGCATTACTAATCTTGTTTAACAACAATTAAAACTAAAATTCCCCGCAAATTACAAATTCACAAAATTGGTTTGACAAATCAATTTTCTCCATCAACCATGAAGATTACTGCAATTACGTCCACATTCACTCCTCCTAACTCCTTAACGACAACAATGGCGATAATAATCTCACCAACCATTGCTTTCCACTTACACTTTCATCCTACACGCTTCAACCATGGAAGACACCTTGGTCGTGGATTCTACCTTCATCCAACCCATCCACCACCGCCCCAAGCTCCCACCATTCCAACTCACTGATCAAGTCCCAACCATAGATCTCTCTATCTCCCTCTCTCGCACCACCCAACACCTTGTCTCCGAAATAGCCTCTGCCTGCCAGAACTGGGGTTTCTTCCAGGTAATCAATCATGGAGTTTCCCTCGAGAAGCTCGCGCGAATCCAGAAAGCTGCCAAGTTATTTTTCGACCAGACGGTGGAGGAGAAAAGGAAGGTGAAGAGAGATTCAGGTAATGCTGTGGGATTTTATGACGGTGAGAACACGAAAAACGTTAGGGATTGGAAGGAGGTCTTTGATTTCTTGGTTAAGGATGGGACGTTCTTTCCAGCTTCGCATGATCCAAATGATACGAAATTGAGGGTATTGTTTAATCAGTGGCCGGAATATCCCCCTGGATTTAGGTAATTGGCATTTCTGTTCAAATTGTTCCTTGTCTTCAATTAAATGCATGCAGAGGACAGATCCCATGCATATTGTAGAAATTTAGTTCATGCATGTTTTGTTATCTATATTTGGATTACTTGAAGAGAATAAAAGAATTTGACACACCAACTTTTTGTATAAATTCCCCTCTGAAACTCTGATCTTGTATTTCCTTCATCTACTGCTGGAAGAACTTGTTATTGTTGGTTTTCTTGAATAGGGAAACGTGCGAGGAGTATGCCAGAGAGTTGGAATTGCTAGCACATAAGCTACTGAGGTTGATTCTTTTGAGTCTAGGCTTATCTGATGCTGATGCATTGAAGGGCTATTTCAATGACGAGCAAACGAGCTTGGTGAGGTTGAATCGGTACCCTCCATGTCCGTCTCCTGATCTTGTGCTCGGCGTAGGCCGTCACAAAGATTCTGGTGCCTTGACAATCCTTGCTCAAGATGCTGTTGGAGGGCTGCAAGTGAGGAGAAAATCAGATGGAGAGTGGATTCCTGTCAAACCAATCCCAAATGCTTATATTATTAACATTGGCGACGTTGTTCAAGTATGTTGCATTTTACTTATTATATAATATTGATACGTATTGAATCTTCTCCGATCACGGTTATCTGAAAAGGATGAGACTTGAAGAAGTGGAAATGACCTCTGAAACTTGTGTGTTAGTATCGTTGGTTATTTAGGAAGGACAACTAATAAGGCTAGAGATTTCGTTTCGAAAGATATTTTGTTGCATGCTACACGCTATCCCACCAAATTGTTCAAAAATAATTTTGCACTGTCTTTTTTGAACCATAGAAGGCCTGTGTGAATCTAAGTGCTTAAAATGTCGCTTCAAATAAGCTTAGAATCGTGTGGTAGATGGATTTTTGTGGTTGAGGAGATCACGAAGCATTATCTCTATTTATTTATCTGTTTATTCTTTTTTTGAGTGAAGATGAAGCATCGTCTAATTAAGTTCATGGTTTTGAGCGTGCAGGTTTGGAGCAATGACAAATATGAAAGTGTGGAGCACAGGGTGGTGGTGAATACTGAGAAAGAAAGGTTTTCATTTGCATTCTTCTTCTTTCCAGCTCACCATATGATGGTGAAGCCATTGGAGGAGCTTGTGGATGAGCAAAACCCACCAAAATACAGAGAATACAACTTCGGGAAGTATTTTGCTTCCAGAAGCCGAGGTAACCAGAAACAAGAAGTGGAAAACATCCAAATTGACCATTTTAGGCTGCCCGTATGACCTACAAAATTTATTTTTCTTTCATCAATGATGCGATCACATTAATGGTTGAATTGCTATTAATTAATGCATTCAGGGACCATTTTGTCTTTTATAATTTAGTGGTCGTAAGTTTGTAACGTGTAATCTAATTTTCATCGTCCAGCAATAATATATCACAATGAATTCACTCACCGCTAATTTTACTAAAAAAGATCATCCTATTCCTCATCAATACAAAAAATAACACGTTTTTCATTTTGGTTCTTTTTAAAAAATAATGACTTATTGTCTAGAAAACTAAATATGTTTAATTATTATTAATGATTTCGACTTGTTTAGAAACAAATATTTATTTATTAATTTAACTATCTTTTATTCTTTTTTTTATAGTTTTCTATAAATATTCTTCAACATTGACCAATATTTTTATAAATTTAAAACTTCTGTTCATATTCGTATTTTATATTTGTTTTTACTTTTATGGTGATAAGCAGTGAGATTTCGTAAATATTTTGAAACATATTTTGAAACGTTTCTTCATTCAAAACAATTATTATTAAGAAAACAAATATTAATTATTTAAAAATTATAATTATTATAATTGAAAAAAGAAAACGATTTAGGGGTTGAGAGATGGGAACAACAAAAGTTCTTTTAAAATAATTTGAATCTAAAATTATTTGAGAGTGATAGTTGGAGTAGTGATTTAAAAAAAATTATGTACAATTGATTTTGTAAAATTAATTTCTAAACAATCAAATTTATATTCGATAACAAATTCTTAAAATTAATTTTCATATATCTAAAATTGATTTTCAATTAACAAAAAAAAAAGATTCTAAAACTATTAAATTATTAAAAAAAAAAGTATTCTCGGTATTTAAGAAACTATATAAAATAAGGTAGCCATAATCACTAAAGTGGTGCTTCAAACAAATTTAAGTGATTTATATTTTTCTAAAATCAAATTTTTTAAATTGCCAAACACCATATATTTTGTGTGAAAGTGATTTTGATGTGCCACAATCACTATCAATCACACCCTTAAACAAGTATGAAAATTTCTAACCTTTCAAGAACGTTTAACTATATAGTATCTCTTTCAAAAAAAAAAAAACTCCCATGGCCCTCTAAAGTGAAGTGTAAATAAAAATAAAAGCAAGCAAATAGTATTTAAACATGTTTTATGTATGTATATATGTATTTGGTTCCTATATTTTGTATTATAAATATTGTATAATGATGGGCACAATAGTGAGGGATTATTACATGCATTTATATCCTACAACAACTCTTAGCTTTGTTTCCGGTAGCAACTTTAATTTGTAGTAAACCACATACCCAAAACCAAAAAAATGCAAAAACTTCTCCTACCATTATTTTTCCTTCTAATCTTCCTCTCTTTCTCTACCCAAACACAAACCTCATTTGATCTCCTCCACCACCACTACTCCCAATCAACCAAATCACACTTTGTGCTCGTCCATGGTGCCTGCCTCGGCGCCTGGTCTTGGTACAAGGTCACAACCTTCTTGCAAACCGCTGGTCACAATGTCACCGCTCTCGACATGGCTGCTGCCGGGATCGACCCAACCCAGCCCCAGTCATTGAAAACAATTACTGACTACTTCCAGCCATTGCTCAACTTCATGGAAGCCCTACAAGCCGACGAGAAGATCGTTCTTGTCGGACACAGCCTAGGCGGCCTCGGAATCTCGATGGCCATGGAGAGATTCCCTGAGAAAATCTCTGTTGCCATTTTTGTGACTGCAGCCATGCCTGGCCCAATCCCGTGGCTTTTTTCCATGGAGGAACAGGTTTAATTTAAAATCTACATCCAATTAATTCCTTCAAATTATTAAACTCTCTCGCTCTCTCTCTCTCTCTATATATATATAATATGCAAGTACTAATTAAAGCTTTTCTTCTTCTTTTGATATACATAAACAAAATTAATTAGAGGAAAGTTCTTGGAATGTACGGTGGTTTTTACACAGAGGAGGATTTCAAATCCAAGGGTTCAGATAATTCAAATCTTTTCATGTTTTCAGAAGAAGAATTAGAAACCAAGCTTTTCCCACTATCTCCACCTGAGGTTTGTCAATATATATCCTCTCTTTTAATTTACTCAAACATAATTAATTATTTAATTGATTAGGTTAGAAGTGAAGAAGGATACATATGATGGAGTGAGGAACTAATATATATCATAATTATATTATTTTACAAGAAGTTATATATATAAATATCAAAGAGTTTAATTTCTTATCATATAAAGGAAAGTGACATTCAATTTCATCTTTAATCTAATAAGGTTTTCAATTTTCAATGAATTTGTAAATTTGATAATTAAACTGTTGAAATTATTTACAAATATAGTAAAGTTTTACTTTCTATGAGTAAAAGACTTTGATAGGATACATTTATACTTTTATGAGTAATGCCAAAGTGATAGACGTATAATTTAGTCTATCGCTATTTATCACAAATATGAATTAGAGTAAAACTTTGCTATATGATTTGATAACATCTATATGTATATTGAGTAACACAGGACATTTCGATTTTCTAGAAACAAAAAACACAAAAGGCTAGAATGAGTGTATTAAGTTATTTTTTCATCTCAACATATTCAAGTATACGCAATGACAGATATGTATACATATGTATGTATGTTTGGTAATCAAATATATATTAATATAGGATTTGACATTGGCAAAAACATTGGTGAGGCCTCAAGCAATGTTTGGTCTGTTCGAGTCGGTGAAGGAGCTAAAACTAAGTAAAGAGAACTATGGGTCTGTGAAGAGGGCTTTCATTATATCAGAAAAGGACAAAATGGCAACGAAGATCATGGTTTGGGCTATGATCATTTCAAATAGGCCTCATCATGTGGGGGAGGTTCATGGATCAGATCATATGGTCATGACTTCAAAGCCTCTTGAACTTGCTCGACAACTCTCCACCATTGCTCAAGACTTTGCTGCTGCTGCTTCTTCTTCTTCTTCTTCTTCTTCTTCTTCTTCGACTTCATCTTCCACTTATGTCCATGATGATCTGTAAAACATTTGTAACTGTAGGTCTATGAGATTTCTCCTTTTATCTCAACTGATGTTATCAAATAAAGTAAAATGGCATCATTTTACATCACATAGTAATTCTCTCAACTCACATAATTATGAGTAATTTATATTATTAAATTTGAGAATGAAAACTAAGTGGCCAAATAATTAGGCGTTGGATCTAAAAAGAAGTGTTCTTCAACACAATTCAACCCAAAAACCACGAAGACTCTTTGACCTAGCTAATATATATTAATGTTTAGTTGAAGTAGTATAAATGGCCAATTTGAAAAGATTGTAAAATTAACCAAATGACAAGTTTAGATTTTAAAATTAATTAATAAGTTAGAATTTGAAACAAGTATATTTACTGTAGTACTTAAAATGAAAATTAATGGTAACAAATTAGTATATATTTGAAAACATGAAATAAAACAAAATATAGAAGCCTTGATTTTTAGTTTTAGTTTTTAGATTGTATTACCAAAAAGACATTTATGGGTCATCCTTCAAAATAATATTGTGATGATGCATTGAAATTGAAGGAAGGAAAGGAGTAATTCACTAAAATAATGAAACCAAACCAGAAGTAGAAAATGGTAATAATATAGAATACAAAAATGGTATATTTTAATCCTTCAATCCAAACCCTACACTCTATTTTATATATATATATATATATCTTACCTTTATTATTTTATTTATTTATTTGGCAAACACAGTTTGTCTTTGTTTTACAAAACTTCACATTATTATTCACTTTAATATATTCCCCCAAAATCTTCTTCTTCTACTTCAAATTAAATCCCATCTCCCAATATGGGAGATCTGGAGGAATTTGATCAGGCTTTCGTCCAATCCCCCGAGCACCGCCCCAAACTCGCACTCTCCGATGCTGATGAAATCCCCACCATCGACCTCTCTCCAATCTTCAACTCAGTACCCGGCAGCGATTTCCCCGATGATTTGGTCCAGCAAATCGCCGCTGCTTGCACGGAGTGGGGATTCTTTCTGGTGGTTAACCACGGCGTCCCTCCCGAGAAGCGGCACCGTATAGAGGCCGCTGCCCGGGAATTTTTCGGCCAAAGTTTGGAGGAGAAGAGGAAAGTGAGGAGAAGCGAAGGGATGGTGACCGGCTACTTTGATACGGAGCTGACCAAGAACGTCAGAGATTGGAAGGAGGTGTTTGATCTCGTGGTGGCGGATCCGACCATTGTTCCGGCGTCGCCGGAGCCTGATGATGAGGAGTTGACTCAGTGGACAAATCAATGGCCAGAATACCCACCGGAATTCAGGTAAGTGTTACTTAGTGTCCAAATTGTTTAATGTTAGCTAAAATGATACTTCAAAATTGTCATCTTAAAAAACTAAATAAAAAAAAATCAGATTATTAAATAATCAACCCTATAAATAAATTATATTAAATTTCAAAATGAAAAAAAAGAGGTGAAGTCCTAAGAAAAAATCCAAAATCCAAAATGGCTATCATTTGAAAAAACAAAAAATGGCCAACAAACCAATAAAAGAAAAATCAAACAATTAAAAAATTTGTTCTATATTATTGGATATCGATTTGGTTCCCATTTTTTAAAGTATATGCCTTCAATTTTTATAAATAAATATCTAAACCCATCACCTACCTCTTCAACCTCCTCTTTCTCCCCAACACTTATCTATTTTCTTTTTCAATTTTCAAATCCTTTTACTCCTTTTCTGACGTTTGTTTATCTCATAAAAAATTTGTTCCATATATTCAATTAAGATATGTGAATTATAACAAAAATAAATAGAATAATAAAAATACCAAAAACACCTTAGAACTTACATATTTTGTAACTTTATATGTTAGTGGTTTAAATGCTTTAATAGACAAATATATTCATTTTGTATTTTACTGTTTATTGTTTTTGTAACTATTTGAAGAGAGATTTTGAATTTTAAATTTTTGAATTTAACAAGATCGTGGGATTCTATGATTTAACTTTAAATATTTTGTTTATATTTTGCTTCAAGAGAATTAGTACAAGAATTTGATAAATGCAAAAAAAAGGAAGATATGAATATGCAATGTATGTATAATTTATTTTAAAATAGGTTATTTTTTTTAGTTTAAACAAGTATCAGATCATCATATTAACTAGCTATAAAAACATTGTTTGTATGGTTAAAAGTAGTACCGCAATTTTTAACTCTTCAAATATATTTTTGGAATGAGTAAGAATTGTTTGTATTTTTTTTTTTTTAATTTTTAAGTTTAAGGAGTATATTTGAAGATATTTTCAAAACAAAACATTTATATAAAAAACGATAGAAAAAATATTTTTTGAAAAATGTAAGTGTAGAAATTCACAGATATATATTTTTAATTTATATATAAATTAATAAAGAGTTTGGAAGTATAGGGTATAATTTAGGCTATAATAATGTTTTCCAAGTTATCAAAACTAAAGTGAGGGGTGGGGGCTTAGCTTCTAATAAACACTTAATTAGTTCAACAACAACAATATCAAAAATAAATAAACTATCTAATGTACTTATCATAGAAAGTAAAATTATTAATTAATTAGATGTCATATTTATTGAAGCACATATATATATATATATTAAAGTGGATTTGATGGAGAAAATTTTTTACAATTTAACGTATATATTTCGAGATTGACATTCTTATTGAGAGCAGGAAGACTTGCATGGAATTTGCTGAAGAATTAGAGAAACTTGGACACAAATTGATGCAACTAATCGCCCTTAGCTTGGATTGTCGCCAAAAAGGTTTCGTGACTATTTCAAAGAGCAAACCAGTTTTTTGAGACTCAATCACTATCCCTCCTGCCCATCACCGGAGTTGATTCTCGGGGTTGGGCGCCACAAGGACCCCGGCGTCCTAACTGTGCTCGCCCAAGACGATGTCGGAGGACTGGAGGTGAAAAGGAAGAGAGATGGAGAGTGGATACGGGTCAAACCCGAACCCGATTCTTACGTTGTGAATCTCGGAGAGATTACTCAGGTACACATATATATATATATATAGTAATTAATTATACCATTATTGTACGTGTACGTGAACCATTTAATTATATATTTGAAATGGTACCTTTCAGATTTAGTTTTTCAAAATTACATATTAAATTAAGTTAAATTAAAGCACTTCGTCAAACAAACAATATTCTAAAAGCTTAACTTTCTGTACTAATGCCAGGTTTGGAGCAATGAGAGGTATGAGAGTGTGGAGCATAGAGTTATGGTTAACAGCGAAAAGGATAGATATTCCATTCCTTTCTTCTTCAACCCATCTCATTCCACCATTGTTGAGCCTTTGAAAGAGCTGGTTGATTCCCAAAACCCTCCCAAATACAAATCTTACTCTTATGGAAAGTTTCTTACCAATAGACAACGCAGCAACTTCAAGAAACTTAATACTGACAACATTCAAATCTCTGATTTCAAGATCACCAACTAGACCTCTAGCTCAAATATATAATGAGAGAGAGCCACGGTTCATCCTACTCTACTTAGAGGCTGTTTGCTTTAAGGGGCGGGCTTGCTCAGAAACTCGTTGATGATATGTATTATGTGTGGTTGGGTTGAATAATGTCACTAGTAATAAATTAGTGTTAAGGGATATTACATAATTTATGTATCACAAGGAAAAGGTAATTAATAATATTTGTGAAACTTAAAAAGAATGATGATCAAGTTTAACTAATGGGATCCATCATATCGTCATTTGTATATTTTGTGTGTGTTTTCTTGTATTTTAACTTTCCTAGTAGAATTGGAAGGTTTATTTAAGAGTTGTCCGGAGATGGAGTTATAATGAAATCAGAATATATTTCGTGTTAGAAAAACGTGAATAATTGATCATTGAGATCATGAAAAGCATAAAAATAGTGAGACAAAAGGGTTGGAAATATTAAAAACGTGAGTTACGTTGAATGGAATGAGTTTTGATTACATTTATATTCATTATAAACCAGCCATTTCATATATTACAGACCACCAAACACGTAGTTAACAACAAAATAGATGAAGTTGGTGACATATATAACACAAAATTTGTTGGATACTAAATAATATATTTATTATTCTCCTCAAAGTCAATACGGACCGGTTGATCAAATTGTTAAATTTTAGGTTAAACATGGTATTTAAATTTAATTCTAAATCTCATATTGAAAAGCAAAAACAAAAATTTTATGAATCACTCAATATCAAAACTCAAGTATAACATACGAAAAATAAATTTTAATTAAAAAGACAAGATTTTGCCCAAGAATATACATACAATAGTAGATGTTTAGTTTTTAGAAAAACTATAGAAGAACCTCGTCCTTTACCTAAAATATTAGACATTTATATTGAACATTATCTTCCTAAAATGTTGAAATATAATTGAAATCTTGAAAGCATAAAAAAGAAAAAGAAATTCAACAATCTAGGGTTTATATACATGACAAAATAAAATAAATTATATATAAAATAAAACAAGTACAACTCCTATATAAATTATTTCTACCATGAATTACACAGCCCTCCAAATATCCCAAACTTTAGTAATTAATATGACAAATATCAAAATCTTGGAGGCGAAGTGAATTTTCGAGTTATCCGATAAAATATCATTTTTAGAACTTTTTTTTAATAATGTTATTTTAAAAAATATTGTCAAAAATTGGATAGAATGGAAAAATAGGTAGAACTTTTTTTTTTATTCTTTTTCTTATTTTCTTTATATATAAGCACCATTAATAAATCACATCCTCCTAAAAATAGCATCTCTTAATTACTAAATTATGATATTTTGATTATTTTTTTTTGAAAAATCTTAGTTATGAATTAAAAAAAATATTTAAAATTTTCTTATCGAATTATTAACTAAATTCAAAATTAGGATTTAAAATAACTATAAAAAAAATACTTAAACTAATTTAATATTTTATATTAATTAGGTTAATTATAAACTAAATGAGAAATAAACTTCATTTTTCAACAAAAGAAAAAAAGGTCAATCGAATAAAAACTGAAATAAAATTGTAAAATTTATGAACAAAATTAACGTTGGAAATGACTTATGGACTTCGGCTCAAATAACAAAGTAAAAAGAAATTGTCCCACATTGCTAATCCTTGAAAAAGGATATATAATCTCAAAGATTCAAAAAATATTAAATTAAGCAAGTGGTGATAGTAACAACAAGGTGACAAATTCATATTTTTGCATTTTACTCCCAGGAAACAATAAAATATTTTAAAATTTAGAAAATAGAAAAACAAATGTAACAAATTTTATAAAATATTTTAGGGTTTAGCTTTATCTATTATTTATAAGAGAATCCTCGGCACAATATTCAAAACTTCACACTCTCCATATTCCCATCCACATTCATTTCACCATCTTCTTCAGATTATCTTCCACCTGCCAGCATGGGAGATCTTGAGGACTTTGATCACGCTTTCATCCAAGCCCCCGAGCACCGCCCCAAACTCGCACTCTCCGATGCTGATGGAATCCCCACCATCGACCTCTCTCCAATCTTTAACTCAGTACCCGGCACTGATTTCCCCCACCATTTGGTCCAGCAAATCGCCTCTGCTTGCACGGAGTGGGGATTCTTTCTGGTCGTCAACCACGGTGTCCCTCCCGAGAAGCGGCGTCGAATAGAAGCCGCTGCCCGGGAGTTTTTTGGACAGAGTTTGGAGGAGAAGAGGAAAGTGAGGAGAAATGAATGGGTGGTGACCGGCTATTTTGATACGGAGCTGACCAAGAATGTCAGAGATTGGAAGGAGGTCTTTGATTTCGTGGTGGAGGATCCGACCGTCATTCCCGCATCGTCGGATCCTGATGACACTGAGTTGACTCAGTTGGTCAATCAGTGGCCGGAATACCCACCGGAATTCGGGTACGTCTCACTGTTCATTTATATCGTTATAATTGTTATTTAAACATTAAAACTATTTACACAGTAATTTTGATTTTGGTATATATCGTAAATAATTTCAATATGTTTATATTTTAACTATTATTGTTTGGCTAATAATAAAAAAAAGAAACACAGAGATTATAAGTTCCATCCACCTAATTAGTTTCCTACTTTAATTTACCAAAGTCTAAAATTTGAGTTAAATTACATTATGGTATGACCCCAGCTAGCATACAGAGTGTTATTTACCATAGGGATTGGCCTGTTGTAATTTTCTTATAAGAAAAAAAAAACTGAGAGTTAAATCACAAATATTTAATTCGAAAATTGTTGCATAATATATATACTAAAATCGACCAAAGTTAATTATGAATTTGGAGATTGAGCAGAGAGATTTGCGAAGGATATGTTGAAGAATTGGAGAAACTTGGGCACAAATTGATGGAACTAATCGCCAATAGCTTGGGATTACCGGGTAAAAGGTTTAGAGATTATTTTAAAGGGCAAACAAGTTCTGTGAGACTCAATCACTATCCATTGTGCCCATCACCGGAGCTAGCTCTCGGAGTTGGTCGCCACAAGGACCCCGGTGTCTTGACGGTGCTCGCCCAAGACGACATTGGAGGACTGGAAGTGAGAAGGAAGAGAGATGGAGCGTGGATTCAAGTCAAACCCGTACCTGATTCTTTTGTGGTCAATGTTGGAGATATTACTCAGGTACGTACCCATTAACTAAATAATCATGCGATCCAAGCACTTTTATCCAACACATATAAAAGAATTATTTGTTTTATTTTTCTTTTAATTAAAATTTTTAAAACCACTCTTGATAGGTTTGGAGCAATGAGAAGTATGAGAGTGTGGAGCATAGGGCTACGGTAAACAGCAAGAGGGATAGATATTCCATTGCTTTCTTCTTTTACCCATCTCATTCCACCATCGTTGAGCCTTTGGAAGAGCTTATTGGTCCCCAAAACCCTCCCAAATACAAACCATACTCTTTTGGGAAGTTCCTCGCCAGTAGAAAACGCAGCAATTTCAAGAAACTTAATGTCGACAACATTCAAATCTCTGATTTCAAGATCACCACATAACCCAAAAGTAGCTCAATTAATATGTCCTTTTCCTTCATGCTACTATGTTACAGTCGTTGTTTGGTATAAGCTTGGTCATTTAAAATATGTATAATTTCTTGAATAATGACACCAGAAGTAATAAAAACGTCAAGGTCGGCATTTGTATAATTTATATGCCAAGTTATTTGAGGCTTAGATTGAGATTATATTATTATCATTATTATTATTTGTATATAATGTTTTTTAAGTACAACATACCTCTCGTCTTTTGGATGGAACGTCGCGCCACTTATGTAAAGTTTCCTTATAGTTTCTATTAAACACAAACCTAAATATTTAATTTAATCAGTTAATTAAATAATTACTCAATTCTAATTACTTAGATTTCATATATTAGTAAAAGTTTTTTATTCCACAAACTTCACTTCCTAAAGTCCTCAAAGATTCTTATATAGATTCTTAAGTTAGCTCAATATATATATATATATATATATATAACTAATATCAAACTTAAATCTAAAAAAAATAATTAATCATAGAGTCTTAAATTTGGTCAGGTCAAAGACTTTAATTTGTTAATTTTATTTGTTTGATTAGTAGCTTTCGTTTCCTTGTGGGTATGCGTACCCAAAGTTTCCAAATATCCCAGGTCAATAATCAAAATGGAGAAGAAGATCAAGAACAACAACTACCTGTTACCACTACTTCTCCTGTCCCTCTTCTTCCAATTCCCACTCTCCGATAATACTTCTCACCCTCATCATTTTCACAAACACTTCGTCTTCATCCACGGATCCTGCCATGGTGCATGGTCCTGGTTCAAACTCCTTCCTCTCCTCCAATCCTCCGGCCACCGCGTCACCGCCCTCGACTTGGCCGCCTCCGGAATCGACCATCGGAATCCGGACTCTATCCGATCCATTTCCCAGTACTTCCAGCCTCTGACTGACTTCATGTCAGCTCTCCCTCAGCACCAAAAGGTGATCCTCGTGGGGCATAGCCTGGGAGGATTGGCCGTGGCGAAAGCCATGGAGGAGTTCCCGACGAGGATTTCCGCCGCCGTTTTCGTCACCGCTACGATGCCTGGGCCAGCTCTGAACATATCGACCATTTATGGGAAGGTATTCGAGAGGAATGAATCAATGATGGACAGCGTTTACTCCTACGGAGATGGCACGAATCGGCCTCCCACTGCTTTCCTCTTTGGGCCGCGCTTTTTGGCTTCCAAAGTTTATCAGCGCAGCCCACCTGAGGTAAGTATTACTATTGTTATTATTAATAATATTACTATTTTGATGTTAAGCTTACTCAGATTTTGATTGAGTTTGGAGTTTTAAGTTGTTGTATTAGGCTACTTGTATACTAATTTATTTGTTGGGGTTGATTAAATTAATTTAATATATTTTAGCAATAATATGTGCATAGGATTTAACATTGGCGACATTGCTAATGAGGCCAGTCCCATTATTCACTGAAAAAGACATGTCCGACGTATTGAAGCTGTCGGAGAGAAATTACGGTTCCGTTAAACGAGTATTCGTCATGTCGGGAATGGATTTGGTTAGTAATAAAGAATTTCAACGATGGATGATTGAGAACAACTCACCTGATCGTGTGGTGGAGATGGAAGGATCAGATCATATGGTGATGATGTCTAAGCCTTTCCAATTGTGTGCTCATCTTCAACTCCTTGCTCAATACTATCCTTAATTAAATTAGCCTTTTTAATTAACCCATCAATCCCACATCTCCTTTGCTTATTGGGTGGGTTTAATTTGTTGTTGCGCTTTTCTCTTATGTAAATTAAAATTAACGATGACTTATATATTGATATACATTATATAATGCTCAACTTATATTTATACCAAGAATTAAGGAGTTTTAGGTTTAAATTCTTTCATTTAAAAAGCTCAATTGTTTAACTTTGTAGATGTCTACCGCCATGGAAAGACAATCTCATTTAAATTAAAATTAATTTCAAACTTGAAAAGCTATATGAACTAACTAAATTGAAACTTATAAATTGATACGAATTACAAAATCTGTATTTTAATGAAAAAAAAAAAAAGAAAAAGGAAAATATAAGAAGCAGGTGTCTATCATATGTTATACCTATACAATAATTGAGGGACAACAATAATAATGGAAGTTTTCAAAAGATTAGAATATATTGCACACACACCTATGTGTAAATAAAACTCCAAAACAAGGTATCCAAGCTGTGGTTGATATAATAGCGATAATGACAACAACACATTTATCTCTATATGGTATTCTCTATTTTTTTTACCATAAATCTTTCCTTTCTTAGACCAACATACTTGAAAATTTATTTATATATGTTAATAGAAAAGTTTTTTTTTTTTTTTTTTATTAATCAACATGGAACGATGTTTACATCTAACTAACACCACCGATAAAGAACAGCCATATAAGCAAATTTCAATTAACATTAATTTCAGTCGAGATCAATCTTCGAGCAGATCCATTATATGATAATTGATAATAAAATAGGCAATTTGCTAGTAGGTATAGAAGCATGTGTTAAAATAGAGTTTAGAAAGTGGGTTTTGTGGGATTTGAGAATCATGAAATTAGAAGCTTTTTGTTGAATTAAAAATTTAATATGCAGTATTTTATGATACCTGGTGTGACTCATGTGCTTATCATTATTGTTTTTGTTTTCTTCCTTCTAAATCTCTAATAATTTTTTAACTTGGTGTAAATATTCATTTGTAACTAATCACAATCTTTCAACTGAGCCACAAGATCTTGCTTGATCGTTTTAAATATTTACAAAAATACATTGATAATTTTGGAAATGCTACCATAACACTCGTTATTGTTTATTCTTATATTTTATATGTACAACTTATTAGCTCCAAATTATTAAAATTTTTACTCTTGTTTATTCATATTTTTTTATTTGGACCTTGTTAGTTTGTGTTATGCTCATTTATTCATCTAATTCACGTGTTGTAACTTAGAATTTATATCTTTTTTAAATAGGTGAATTTTGAATTGCATGGATTGTTTATTTATTACTATACAAAGGGTGACTCTCTTTCCATATGCATGCAGTAAACTAATTGTATTTTTTATACCATTTACAAAATTCATTTCCATACATTATTACTACTAATAATTATTTAAACTCCTGTTGTTTCCCTTTCATTTTATATAAACACTTTTTTTTAAGATCCAAATTCATTTTTTTAAAAAAAAAAAAACTTCAATTAATTAAGTACTGCACAGTTCTCATAAATGAGTGTAGAAATCCATTTGACCAAATTACTCTGTCTCGTAAAAGATAAAAAAAAGAAACAGGACAAGCTTCTCGAACAATACAATTATAAGTAATTGGGTGTCTCGATATTGAACAGTAACTAAAGAAAATTATTTAATTAATTTTATGCATCTTGAAAACCAACACATCAATCGTATCCATGATTTTCTTTATTTAATAATTATACACTCCCTATGTTAGTTAGTATTAGTATAGATGGAAGCATTCGTTAAATCATATCATATAAATATATACATATATATATATCTTAATCTACGCTATATCTTTTTAAGAAATAGAAGTTTTGATATTTCAAGAAAATGAAAATAAAAGTTTTGATAAGATGTCTTTAATTTCACCTACAAGCATGTGTTAAATTACCTTATAAAATTTGTTTTGTAGGATTTGAGAATCATGAAATTATATAATAGATGTTTTCTTTTTCTTGTCATTGAATTTAAAAACTAATTTCATGCTTTATTTTTATATTGGAACTCATGTGCTCATTACCATTATTATTTGTGCTTTTTCTAGTTTTCATTTTAACCTCTAAACTTGTGTTAACCTATATATATATATATATATATATATATATATATATATATAAAATTATATTTTGTCTATTATGTTATATATATCATAAATTATTAAATTATTAACTAAGAAAAAACATCAATTTTCATTTTTGAAGTTAATTGTCAATTTTTACCATGTGTAATTGTTGAATTGATTGAAAACGTTGATTTGCAAAGTTTGACTCTAAGACTCCACCTAACAATTATTGAACTAAGTAGACCAAAATTATTTGTGAAGACAATATTGAATCCAAAATATCAAGTAAGAACATTTATTTTGTATGATACACAAGATCTTGAGTTTGATATGAATCTTGGCCTCATGTATTCTTCATTTTTCTTATTTATATTTTGGTTCCTAAATTTTTTATTCTACTTCATAAAAGTCCATTTAATTTTAATCAAGTGTAAATATTTTTAATAAGAAGTTATTTTTAATGATAAAATATTAATAAATATTTTTAAATATAGCAAAATGACATAATCGTAAAATTAATTAAAAGTTTAACTAAGATCAAAATTGTCTTAAAAAAAAAAACAAGTAGTAATTGGTGGAAGATAACCATTTGGGTATCTTTACGCAAAGATTGAATAATAATTAAGTCATATTTAAAGTAAAAAAGCAAATATAACCTAACTCAATTGGCTAAATTACTTTTAGCTCTCTTCAAACTCCATCCACATGTCCAATTCAAATAATATCAATTAAATTAAATTAATACAAAAGTTCATGAATGATTAGAATTAAAAAAAGAAAGTAAAATTTAGATATGTAAAAGTGTGCCCTAGAGTTTCTTGTCACTTTTTTTCTAAATTATTTATATATATATATATAAAAAATTACTTCTTTAACTAACTTCATCATTTATTTTTAAATCTTTTTTATTTCACTAATTGCTATATACCCAATTTTGTTTTCTATAAAATTTTAATAAAATGTTCCCAAATTTTGGAAAAAAAATCAAATTTTTATAATAATTACAAAGAAAAAGTTGAAGTATTTTTCCACATGACTAAATTTAATGGTATTGTATATATAATTTTACGTTTTTCTCTTCTTGTTTCCTTCATATATATTTTTCTTTTCATCAACTCAATTCAAATTGGGGAAGTAGACAAAATAAACTTCTGTAGTTTCACATGAGCCATTGAATAATGATTATATTTCACAACTCGTCCCTAAAATTCTACAATATTTACACATTCAGTCCATACATTTTCTTTTTTTTTTCTTTTTCTTTTTAAAAAGGAATAAATAAATAAAAAGAAAAAGAAAGAACATAAATTAAGTTAAAGTGCAACTCCAAGTTCCTGAATTATTGTTGGTCAGAAGGTCCGGCGTCAAAATGACGATAAAACCAACAAATTACAACCAAATAACAATTTCATAATTTCGTACTAATCCAAAAGAGAGAGAGAGAGAGAGAATAATTTCGTACTAAAAGAAAGAAGATAATTGGATTATTTCCAAGAGATCAATTACAATATTACTAAAAAAAAAAAAAAAACAAAATTCACACTAACTTCGAACGAACATCGCCACATCGCCGCCGCGGACGGCAGCGGAGGATGAATTTAGGGGTAAAAGCCGACAAAAGGAACCGGAACCCTACCGCCCGCCGTCGGCAGAGCTTGCGGTTGACATTCCCGGTGGATAACGTCGCCGACGGATTCGGCAACGACCACGACGAAATTGATAGCCATTCGCAGAAGCTCCAAACAAAGTTCTAATCTCTGAATCCCCATCTCCGCCGGATTGAAGAACGGGAAAAATCGGTGCTTTCGAATTCGAGTTTCTTTGAGATCGAGAAATTTCGAAACGATTTTCTCTGCTTCTCTCAAGTTTCCGCGTCGTTCTTTTTTTTCTTTTTCTTTTTCGAGAAATGTTGTTAGTCGTCGTCTTCTTCTTCTTCTCTGCCCTAATAATATGTTTGTTTGTATTTATAGTAGGTGGAAAGAGGGGAAGGAGATTTCGACGAAATGGAGGGCTGTTTTCGTAATACTACTCTTTATTATTTTATTTATTCTATTTCCCCCCTTTTTATATTATTTTCTTTAAAATATTATTTCTAATTAAAATAATTTTGAAATACTAAACGTAATTATGTATTTGAGATTTGATCTATTATAGTTTATGTAGAGGTTGAATGTAACTACAATTAATGAGCCTGTGGACATGCAATTGGACGGTGAAACATTAAAACAATCAAATTATTAATTTAATTAAATGTCGTACAAACCAATTCATCTCAAACATAAATTTTCAATTACTTACCAAATCATTTT
Organism: Cucumis melo; assembly: GCF_025177605.1. Classification (NCBI taxonomy): domain Eukaryota; kingdom Viridiplantae; phylum Streptophyta; class Magnoliopsida; order Cucurbitales; family Cucurbitaceae; genus Cucumis; species Cucumis melo. The sequence continues at coordinate 227,043 of NC_066857.1, forward strand.
ATTATTACTTCTCAGACCATCTTCTACATTTTCAGTCTTACTCTATGTACCTCTTTATGTATTCTAGTTCTTAAGGATTAATTTCATCGATTTTAAGCATTCTATGTATTCAGCACTTTTAGTTTTTATTGTTGTTTTAAAAGTACCAAATAAGAAAACATATTTATGTTTATTTTTTAAAAATAAAAAATAGAACAACATGTGAAGAAAATATTCATAAAATGGAATTTTCGTTAATTTGTTTTTTCAAAATGAAAATGTGAAGGTTATAAAAGGAACTAAGAAATTTGTTTTAGGGGTCCTTTTTTTATTTTTGGGCTTAGACGAAGAGACAGTCATTTAAAAAAGTATAATTTGGCTTTTGGGTGTGCGGAAAGGACGCCATCTCCCCCTCCTCATTCCTTCTCTCTTTCCCTTTCTTCCCTTATCTCAATATATATTGGATTGATGTTTAATGTGAGTTTGTTTTTTGTTTTACCAAAAACCCCTTTTTGCTTAAATTTTAAATCATTTCACTCCCAACTCTTTTAACTTTAATTTTAGTTTTTTATTTACTTCAAAATTTTGTATATTTTTACATTTTTATATCCATTTTTAACTAAAAATTCACTTTTAGTCTATCTTGATTTTTGGACGATTAAATTTATGTTGTGTTTGGATTAGATTTTAAAATGCATTTTAGAAAAATTGGGATTGAAAAATAATATATTTTAATTAAAATATTCAAAACCAAAATTTGAAAAATTTATATATATAAACATCGATAATTTTCATTTAGGAATTGTTTGGAGCAAAGTAATTAATGCATCCATAAATTGGGGAGAGACATTCAGAAAATGTCGGACACTTATTTCTTCATGAAATAAAAACAAAAAGAATTCTTGGGATATCAAATCAAATTTCTCTATTTTCAATTTCAAATTTTTACTATGAACTGTCCATTTCATTTCTCAATTATATTTTAATTGACAGTCTTATAATTGTTTCCTTTTTAGAATTTCTTATTTAAAACTATATAGAAAAGGTATTCTCATATATATTTTCGACTTTTAAGTAAACTACAAAACAAAACATACCCAAAATACTTAAAAAAAAAAGATATTACTTTCGTTTAAACTCTGTGGGTAATAATTTAGTTTCGATTTTATATTTTCGAATATCCACCTCTAAATTTCATAAATATATATTAATTTTTAAAACGTGGCTAAATAGAAACAATTGTATGAAACTAAAAGTAAGTAAGTTTGATTTTTGAAAACAACAAACAAAATAGATAATACAATGATTTAATTCTTAAAAATAAAAGAAATGAAATATTTGAATCAAACTTGAATTTATGCATTGAAATAAAATAGCGTACAATTACCTATCTTTAAACATTTGTAAAAATAAAGGACTGTATGGAATAGATTTTGAAAATTTTAAGATTTGATTATGTTTATGATGCAATACCAATCCAATGTGATTAAAAGTTTGAAGTGTAAAATTTATATATATATATATATGTGTGTGTGTAATAAAGAAACAAGATAAAAGGAATACACTTCCAAGTTTCTAAGCATCATTGAATGTCAAAAAGGCAAAAAGGGAATAGAAAGTAATAATGATAAATAAATAAAAATAATAAAAAAGAGGTCTAACATGGAAGTCTTTGTTCTTATCCAAATGCAAAGGAAAATAAATAAAAAGGAAAAAAGAGGCTCCAATGCATGTGGTGATCAGAAAGGGTTGCTTTATTTTTTATTTTTATATTTGGAAAAAAGGGACACTTGGCATTTTATATTTTATTTTAATATCTGCCCTTCATGTTCTTAAAATAATTAAATAAATAATTAATTAATTACATGCTTCCCAACAAATATTTATTGATATCTTGGGAAGTGCAATCTTCCAATGATGTGAGCAAATATTATTTTTTACCTAATTTCCAAACATTTTAAATATGCAAATTTGTAAACTATGTAAAGCTAGGCTGAATTTGATTTGTATACTTAGCTTTATAATTTACTATTATTATTCTTCTATCAAATTGATTTATATCGCACATGATTTTCATTTTGAACATATTATTTAGCATTTAAATTCTTCTAAAAATTTTGAAAAACTACTAATTTAATTATCATTTGATTTGATTTGATTTTTTTTATAAGGTTCTACTTGTTCAAGTTTTTATGTTTTATTATCCAATTAACTAGTATTTTAAATAGTTAACATGGTTTTATCAAATTTTTAATGATAAATTCAATTATTTATTTAATAAATTTAATAGTCATTCCATAATTAAAAACTTTTGAAAAATAATTAAACAAATATAAATTTTCCAAAAATTAAAAAATAAAAATTAAATTGTATTTGAGTGATTATCAATACAAGATTAAAGATTTAATAAATTTGGCATATTTTTTTTATTGTTTAAACGATATATTAACTTTTTATTTTTATTTTTATGAATTTACAAGTTTGATTCCAATCAAGTTTTATATGGGGTAGTTAGTTTGAATTTGGATTCTATGGTTTTGAATAGTTTAATCCTATAGGTTGGACATAGTTTTCCATTTGTTTTCATAATTTTATGATTTGTTAATTTCATCCTTTTGATTGAATCAAACCTAAACAATTGTTATCCATATCATTTTTTTATTTGGACACTTTTCTTCAAATGGAGACAACGGGTTCTTATTTTATATTTAAAGCAATTTGTGTTAATTGGTACCTAAGGTTGGGGGGAAAACTTAGGTTTATGTATATATTTTATAATGGAAAACAGCATAGTATATTTCTTAGAGACAATTTGTACGCAAAACAACAACGACAAAATGTAGTTGACAACGATTTGGCTTGTAATTAAGATAATGCTTGACAAATTTTGTGACAATTAGCAATAAGAATATCTTAATTAATGGGTTGCTTCACCTTACTAGGAGAACAAACATTGTGTGTCACACTTTGTTCGTTTGTTCATTTGTGTGCACGTTTTGTGTGTAGGTACAAATGTGTGAATAATTCAACCATTTAATGTAATTTTATTATAATCTTAAGAATTTTCAAATAAATTGTTTCTTACATGTAAATTAACAATTATACATGTTGAGGTATTATTAAAGTCAATTTTGATAATTACCATTTAAATGCTTTTTTTTTTTTTTTTTTTTTTTTTTTTTTTTTTTTTTTTTATAATAGTGTTTGTTTTCTTGTTCTTAAAATATTCATTATAAAATAATTCTTTTAAAAACAGTGTTAATAAAAGACAGAAAAAAAAATGCAAGTACAGAATAATGCTTATAAAATTAAAATTTAAAAATCGAATAATTATCCAACCATAGCTTTAAAAATACCTTTAAGTAATTAGTTAGAAACTTATAATATGTTTTGTGTTAGAAGAATAGTGGTGGTGTAATCATTGGAGTCCCCTTCTATAATTATTCCGATCTATCACTTTTGATAATTTTCTCATTTTTTTTTTTTTGTAATATATTTGGTTGTTAAAAATGGTTTATTTTTTAAAAAAAAATTATGAGAAATTGAATAATATATTTGCAAAAAATGGGACAGCTTTTTTGTTTACTCCCATGCTCTCTATCATATTTCCCCTCTTTATCTCTTTGGTACATTGAACGTCTGATTGCTTCAACATTGTAAATAATAAGACATTCTCCACTTTGCTATCAAATCATTCAAATTACACACACACACACAATAAGAACATTATTGTCTCCTTTATCTTATTGTTGGATTTTTAATTAAAATGAATCTCGTAAATATTATAATATAGTATACTCAGAAAATACGTTTATTAGTAAGGCTTGCAAACTTTTTAACCCCTCAAAAGTTCATTCCAATATAACAACAAAAGTTAAAAAATTAAATAAACATAAGGAACAAAAAAAAAGAAGAAGAAGAAGATTATTCATCATATAAAGTTTGAGGTTAACGTGTCCACTTGACACATTATCAAACTCAAGTAATTAAGTTTTGAATATAGATTTTCATTTCACGGTCTAGAATTCTCATCTATTTCGTGACAACTTTTTTAGATAATTTTCTTAGAACGAATTGAATTTTGAAGGACAAAAAGGACTTTCCATCAATTCACTAACACACCAAAATTATATTACAATATTAACATAAATATAACCGTCGACTAGAATAATGGTTGAAGTTTTATGATTTAAAAACTTTTGAAACACAACATTATTTAAACATCAACCAAAGTTTTTCCAAACAAACAACACTATTAAACACTTAAAAAAAAAAGGAATAACAGAAGAAACCAAAAGAAAAATTGTCAACTTGACAATATATATCGTATTGTAAAATTAAATAATTAAAATTTAATATTGTGTAAACAACTCATCCTTTTACTTAACTAAAAAACAATGGGAATAATTAGAGTACTTTTTCCCTTTTTCCAAAAAGCACTTATTGATTTGATTTATTATAATTATAATTCAACTTGATAGCCAAGTAGTTCTCATCTTATCCATTAAATTTCTTTCCAAAATAATCTACTTTTAACACATAAGATGATCATGACTGCCCTATAAACAAATCTCACTTTTTTTTTTTTTCCTTTTATCATATTGCATGATTCCATCACAGATGACATGGGAGATGTAACATTTATATTTAACTATTATAAACAAAATTTTGAGGGAAATACAAAATCCGATTAAAATATGAAATAGTTGCAATTACATTATTAAACTTTTGATTATAAAAATTGAACCATCAAATGTATATATTGGTATTAAAATTAGACCTCCAAACTTACGATGATGGTAATAAGTTTAAGGGTTTAAACTTAATAATTGTATAAGTTTGAGGGTATAATAATTACAACTATCACCGCTCTTAAAAGCCATTTTTATATATTTTTTCCTAAAATATTTAGTCGGACTTGGTCTTGTATTTCCACCTTTGACGTCTAAATTTTGGAACATTTTGTGTTAGTAGTATACAAAGACTCGTTTTAATTCTCGATTATTTATTTTTCATAAATTATTTAACAAAAAATCTAAAATATAGACATGATTTTTGTTCATCTATCTTATTATTAGTGCTCATGATTAGGTTTTAGGCTTTTATATATATTTTAATTTTTTGTATATACTTAATAGAAAATTAACCATCGCGACTTTATTTGTTCTTTATGAAAAATTTAAATAGTGAAACAAAATATTTAAAAGTGGCCGAAAAAATGTTTAATAATTGCAAACTTGTGTTTTTTTTTTCAATGAATACATTAATTTGTAATTTAACTTAATTTAATATTTCCACAACGTTATAAAATTAATTATTCATTTAATGGATTAGACTTTGAAGCTTTTTTTATATATATATATATATATATATATGAGGCTTTGTTAATTATTTTTGAAAAAGGGTTTAGTTTAGTTCAACAAGTCAAGGAACTTAAAAGTCTTCGTAAAATGTTTATAGGTTTAAGTCTTCCCCAATTATTTGAGTTGCATCACTTTATATTAAATAATAAATGGTTTCATTATTTAGAAGAGAATCATTTGATCATCACAGCAATTTAAAAGAAAACTACTATATATATTTATATATAATAAGTATATTTTATCTTTCAACAATAATTGATGGAATGTTATTCATTGTTTGATGTAGTTTATGTCAATGCTTTCATTAAAATGTTTTCCGATCAGTATAATATTTATTAATCATAAATTAAGCATTATATATCATTTTTTTAGCATGATTTCAAAATATTTAAAAGCAAAAGAGAGTAAAGCACACTATCTCTTTTGTTTTTTTATCTCTTTATTTTTCTTACATATATAGGTGACTATTATCCAAAATTGACGTCCTAAAAAGATTCGTTCTTTGTAATTATGAGGTAGAAGAAAAGTAAAATGGCATAAGTACAACACATGTGAGAAAGAGGAGGGATGACTTATGGAATGAACAAATTTAAGAAATAGAAGTTCAAAAAACACTAAAAAATAATGGTGTTTTACATCACTTTGAAACCAAAAAGAAAAAAGTACATAAAGATCAAGTGGGGAAGATGAAGTCATGATATAGACACAAAGGGATGGAGAATAGTTTTGTTTTTTCAAACAAAAAAGAAGGGAATAGTTCAAATTTTATCCACAAGGAGGCAGCCGAAGACATGTTTGAAATAAGTAATGGGACTGATCGTGACCTTATGTTATAAATTTTGCAACCACCAGCTGGCACTCAATTAAATTCATTCATCTTTTTACTAAATGATAAAAGAGTGATGTACTCTTCAATAGGACTAGATTCCTTTTAACCAAATATAATATATATATATATATCCACTTAAACACATTGATTTGTAGATCGAGCAAGACTTGAATTTGGATCTCAAATGAGTTAAAAGATATGTTTATCTCTTAAATCCATACTAAATCCAACCAATATATACTAAAAATTTAACTTTATTAATATTTAGAGACAACACATAAAATTGTAAAAATAGATTGAGATGACACATAACGGTATGAAAAATTTTCATTGAATTCAAAAGCTAATTGATATGTTACTTTCTCTTAAAAATAGAACTAATATATGCTGTACTAGGAAAGGTTTTTTTAGGAGAAAAAGTTTATATTTGATTTTAATACACAAGTTTTGCAAAGAAAATTGTCTAATTTTAATACACATGATTTTGTCAAGCTTCTCAATCTCACTAAAAATTCAACTCTAGTGTTCGTTAATTTATATTTATATTTTATAATTCATAAAATTTTCTTACACGTCTAAGTTCAAGAAAAAAAAGATGAATTGCTTTCTAAAGGTAAGTATTTATGTAAGATATCATACTCAAATAAGAGAATTAAAAATAAAATAAAAAAGATTCTTGAAAATGATCAGACTAAGAGCAATTATATATATGCTTTTCTTACACTCTTTTTACTCTTTATATTAAAAAGAAAAAATGACTATGCAAAATAACGCTCTCATTTAGTATAATAGTTTTCAAATTAAAAAAGTTATAGTTTCCAAAGTTTTGAGAAAGAAAGGTTTCAATTCTTCCATATAAACTAATACTAATACTAATAATAATAATAATAATAATAATAATAACAAAGACGACGACATAATATTATTCAGAAAAATATTTATCGATTAATTAGTCAGCTGTGTATTGAATTGTACAATTTAATATAATAGTATTCAATCACATTTTGAATCTAATTTGTTGAATAAAATGCAGCATTTTTCTTTTTAAAGAATTATAATTATTTTTTGTTGGTTAATAATTATGAATATTCGTTCTCTCAATTATCCAACAAAAGCTTATAATTAAGTGGGTCCATATTATATAAAATGTGTCCATATCATTATTTGCTTGTAAAGACTTGTGTTGATACTTATCAAAAAAGAAAAAGAAAAGAAAGAAATGTGTCCTTATATATTATTATTAATCTATTTTATTATATTAGTTCGTTTTCAATATTATTTATTAGGATTTCAACTTCAACATTTCGAAATGAGAGTCGTTCTTGAAGTACACTATTAGAAAAGAAAATGATAATAAAATTAAATATTAAATATATTTTTTCTAACTAATTATCTAACCTATCGATGTATTAAATATTTGTTGTATCGCTAAAAACAAGCATAGCTCTACGATATCTCTTCCATTCTTTGTTTAGTTTTAAATTTTAAAAATAATAAAGTAAACATGCATTATAAAGTAACTTAGTCCTTTGCCATTTCATTATACGATTTAACTAAAAAAAATGTATCTGAAAATTATTAATTATATATATATATAGATATCTATATTATAACGAAATATTTTTAAATATATAGCAAAATGAACCGTAAAATATTTATAAAATATAACAAAATTTTATATTTTTACTATTGATAGATACTTAATGTACAAATCATTGAATGATAGAGATGAACACTAATTTTGTTAATAGTAAAAATATATGATCCATAATCCTTCTTATTTCTATTTATTTTTTAAGATATAAGATTCTTTCATTTTATTTATTACTCGGGGATGAAGTTCGGTCTTTTGATCTCTCTTGGCAATGTACACCTTGGTTAGTTGAGCTTTTTCTTATACAAAAATTAAAATTGTTTAATAATAAGACAATTGAGGTTTTTTGTAAGTATTATTTGGTTTTGAATTTGTTCGACTTTGAATTTGAAATTAACTCTTTTTTTTTTTTTTTTTGTTCTTGTCAATTATGTAAATTGTTATACTACTGGATTTGATGAATCCATTGAATTTGTTACGTGAGAATGAAAATTGTTTTACTGTTTATATAAATAATTTAGATGGATTCAATTGGAGGGTAGAATATTCCAATTTTTATCTTGAGAAATGTTTTTGATTATATTTTTATGGGTGGTAGGTAGTAGTCAAAACTAGAATTGATGAAAATATTGTAATTTAGATGTAGGTTTTGATATTTATTTAAGAAAGGAATATAATATGGGTACATATATATGTGGGATGACATGTGGTTTGACATTTTTATTTGAATGGAAATTCCTATGTATGGGGAAGACACGTTTGTGGTTTGACATTCATTTGGAAGCTATATTCCCGTTTGTAATTTGACTTTTTTTTTTTCTTTTTAGAAGGAAGACTCATGTGTGAGTTATTCATACACGTTGTCTCTCAATTAAGTGATGTATTAGTTGTTTTAATTCATATTTAATTGGTAATTGTCAATGAATGTCTAGATTGTTTTATCCTTAATAATTAAAATTGTGGTTGTACAACAAGTGCATGGCTTAAGTTATAGCAAATGTAAAACCATCAAAAGTTCGAGTATCGTTCCCAAATGCTTGAATTAAAGTTAACCATATTCAACAAGTACATACGTTGATAAAACAAATTAAGCAAATAAAAATAAATTTAAAATTCAAGATGAAAGATGTTCTAAAGTATCTAATTACTTGATTATACTTCATTCAGTCGTGCAAAATGTTTGTATGGATCATTACGTCAATAATATGTTTATAAGTCTAAAAACTACTGGACGGTGACAAACTAAGTTGGAGAAACTAAAACTATTACTTGTAAAACTCAAATGTGGTTTAAAATAAAAAAAGAGTAGAATAAAAGGGAATAGGATGAGGGCCTCCCTGCAAGACTGGGCTCTTGGGCTTTGCTATCGTGTATTCCACCACCTCATTCATTCACATCTTTCCTTTCTCTCTTTTGAAAAATGGTCTAAAACAATCTGTTTCATACCACAAACATAACACGTTTTATGAAAACTCCTTAAACAGAGTTTATCCTAAGCCTTCTGATGAAAATAAACTGATACTCATATATCTAACAAACCAAGAAGTTTGCTATTTTTGTAATGTGAAAATTTGGAAGAGTTGTTTTGGACAATTTTCTTCTCTTTTTTCTTTTCTAGCGAAAAAACACATTGTTGTTGTAAGGGCTTTTATAATTTAAACTTCGTTCACTTAGATTATAGCATAAGGTTCTAGTAACAAAAATGCTAAATGATTAATATTATCTCATAGTTAATCTTCTAGTTAACTCTAGAATATTACCTTTTAAGTAGATGGATGAAAGACGTTATTTAATAGAAAATTTCGATAATTATTTATGTAAATTTGACTTAAAGATAAAACAAAAATCGATAAAAAAAAATGTACTTAAAATGTAGAAACTGCTGCTAGTTATATGACACTTATATTATTATTATTATTCTTTTTTTTGCAAGTAACTAGTTTAAGTCACATACTTACAATTTTATAACTTACAACAATTTAGTGAGATATAAACTTTACTACAAAATAATAATTATAATTGTTATCTCAATCACATAATTATTTGGAGACCGAATATTTTCCTAAAATACAAAATCTATAAAATAGGGTAATAGAAATTGAGTTCTAATTTTAATTTTGATGGTTTTTTTTTTTAAAAAAAAGTAATTCGATTTAGTTATAGCAATCTTCCTTCCTTATCACCGTGGGGAGCCGGCAGCGTATTCGGGTCCCGTCATCTTAAACCCTTCTATCCAAGTTAAGGTTTTTCTTTCGCTGGAGCTGACGACCCTCCCATCAAATTTTCAGATTTTCTCATGTGTTATAGTGTCTGAGAAGAAACCCTCCTTCCAAATTTGTGTATCCTTCATCGAAAGCTTCAATTGAGGTCCAACTATGGCGACCCACCTGCTTTCTCCGCCCACTCACTTTCAAACTTCCATTAAAATGGCCCTTCACGCCCCGTTTCTTCTAGCTCCCAGTGTAAGCTCGACGACCCTTCCTCTTTCTTCTTTTTCTGAAGTATTTTCTGTGAAGCTTGATTTAGTGGGTGGGATTTTAAGAGCTTGGTTTATAGTTTTCGAGAAAGCATTTGTGTTGATGAAGTTAATTGTTAGTCGTGAAACTATGTTGATTGAATTGATGGAATAACCTTTATATAAATTTGTGGGTGATGGTAATTGGTGATTTGAAAACTCAATTTGAAGGAAGATGGTGTTGCTGTGAAGGAAAAGAGGTATAGACATATCTATTTTAGCTTCTCATTGCCATGAAGGAAAGGAGAGACCATTCAAGTGGGAAGAATGCTGAAGACTGTAGTTACCGTAGGGGTGTATCTATGTGTGAAATAGAATGATCAAGTCTATCCTAGCTTATTAGCTTAAACTTTTGAGTTTACTCATTAGTGTTAATTGAATGTGATGATAATGTAGGGGCTCTCGTTCAAATTCCTACCATGGTATTTCCTCTTTATTCAACATTAATGGCCTATGGATTGAACTTTCTGAATTGAATTAATATCCAAGTCTAAACTAGAAATGATTGAATTTGCTTTAGTTTGTCATCTAATTTTTGTTGGTGAAGTGGTATTTTAGTCAATGATGAACGGATAATGCATCTTCTGCTTTTAAAATTTAGATTGTGCTGTGTTTTAACATTTCTGTGATGGATTTGCATTCTGTTTAATGAATTTTTTCAACTTTTTCTTGAGTCACCTTTTGCTTAGCCTGTTGCCTTTTCTCTTTCTTAATTCCTGCTTTTTCAACATAACTGACGTATCCAAATTTATATGTCAAGACATTGTTGGTTGAGTCATGTTGTCTCGAGCAATTTGTTCACAAAATTTATTCCTATTGTAGTGTCGGTCTCCAGAATGCAGCCACATAGTGAGTTTAAAACCACATAAAAGATTTCAGAATGCTAGATCAGTGGTCTCTTGTGCTATGAATATGACTGCAGGACAGTCAGATGATTCAGGAAGGGTAAATTGGGATAGTTTGAAGAACAAGGTAGAACAGCTTTGGGATACTTCACCAGAGCCAGTGAAGTCTTTCCCTTGGAACGAGGCATTGGATAACTTCATCCAGCTTATTGCTGACCTCATCTTGACGGTTATCAAGTACTTGTCTGTACCATTACTCCTCGTAACCTCCCTTAGCGAGATGTCTTACTGTGCTCATGAAAAGAAGCTTCTTATTGTCCCATTTCCATTTATAATTGGCTTCTCCGTTGCTGAGGTCATGAGACAGACAGCTTTAAGTCTATCTCCAATTCTTAAGGTAAGATTTTATTATCACCTCTCCATTATGTGTGAGACGTTAGTTGAATGGATCGTTGTGATGGTTTATTGACTAAGCATTGGTCTGATATCATCCATTTTAGTTCTGTTTCTATGTCATCCTTGTTGAAGCTTTGACAATAACATTTTCTACTTTTTATGGATTACGTAAATAATTCTTATGTGCGTGTGAGGCAGTTGAAAACCATTTTCTAATTATTAACCAAGTGAGATTGAAAACAATTTCAACCATCTGATGTTGCACTTGTTATTTCATTTCTTTATTGTTTCTTTTAGTCAACTGCTCCTTGTTCTTTGTTGTCTTTGTTGCATTTTTCATTTTGAACGATAGTCATTTTTTAAATGCTATTAGCTAGGAATGTTCAAACATGTTTTATTAGTCTTCCCGTTGATTATTTTTCTTTGGAACACACTCTAAAGCTTGCCCTCGAGTAGGAATACAATTTGAAGAGCTGTTTGAAATTCTTCATTGGCCTCTAAATTCCTATAATCTACATTGGCTATGAGGATACTTTTCATCTTGGATGCCTTAACTGTAGCGGCAAGTAGGAATAATGATCTCTTGGGGGATTCAGTAGGTTGCTGAGGTTGTCTGATTAATCGTGGATGAACTCTTTTTCTGAACATTTCGTAACTATTCATGTTATAATTGTTTCCTTCTAAAATAGAATTGGCAAGTTAAAAGTTCTTTCTTTTCTATTCTCCTCCTTTTTCCTTTTTTCCAGGATCTAGAAGTACCTTGGCATTTGATCACAATTGCAATATTCTTCACCCTCATTAAACTGCCCGGACCATACTTTCCATATTGGGGTCGCATATTCATTCCTCATTTGGCAAATGGAGGTTTGGTCAGAACTTTATGGTCTTTTTTTCTCTGGTTTAGAAGACCCCAGAAGACATCGATGTTGCTGAAGCATAATGAGAATCACTTGGATACAAAGAAGAATTAATCGAAATCGCATAAACAGTGGACCAGGTATTTCAATAGAGGGAGGGTCCAAGTACAGCAATTTTATTTTATTGTTGTTATTTTTTTATTAATAAAAATAATTTAGAGTTCAACACATGGAGGTAGAGGATCTGAACCTCTAACTGAGAATTTATGCTTTAAGCAGCTTGGGTTAGTTGTAATTTTTTTTCTGTTTATATATTTCTATATCGTCTTAAGTTTTGTTTGTGTTCTATCATTGTCTCTTGATAACTGGATAACACATGAATTTGTTGTCAAATAAGGTTCTTGGATTGTAACAAATGCAAACTAAGGGACGAACAATTGTTTTTGAAAACGGAAAAAATGGTTAAACAGAAACGCGATAATCATGATCATATTTGTAGTGTTTACATGTGTAATGAGATCCAATTATCTGGCACTAGCAGATGCATTTTGTTCAATGCATGAAACTTTACACTCTTGTCTATGTAGGATTTCTTGACCTGCTTGTAATCCCCTTCTCTTTCAATCAATTATCCTTTTTCTTGTGCAGATGACATTGCTGGCTTCATCAGAATGAAGTGATTGATCGAGCAAACTGGTCGATAGCGTCATTTAGCGTGAGACTGATTGTGCTTCATCAAAGGCATCATTTTCCTGATAAACAGTTCCTTATAAGCTTTAAATGAAACCCAATGTAATGCCAATTTTCTCAAAATTTTCTTTCTTTCATGTATGTAGCACAGAAAGTATTGGAGGTTGGTTTTACACTTCAATTCCTTCCTAAACTTTAAGAAAATTAGTAAGGATGGTGTGTGAGAATAATTGTATAACCGCTTATTGTAGGGCGAGAGATTGAACGCTCAACCATTGATATAATGATAGGTGTCATCATCTCCAAGGCTATGCTCTAATGGATTATGATCTTAGGTGTTAATGTGATAGAACCCGGATATATTGGGTATATAGAATAATGGAAATACACAATAAACCAAGTGATCCAAGGTACTTGAGCCCTTCATCACTCTCAAGCATATCTTGAGATAACTCTCAAGTCCTAATTTACCTACCAAATATTTTTGCAAACCAAGTAATCCATCCCAAAAGCTTTTGCACATCCTAGGAATCAAGGGGACGGTAATATATGAAAAAACAAACAAACAAAACAAAGTTAAATAAATTAGTTCCTATTTTGAAGTTTGTTTAATTTTAGTTTGTATACTTTGAATTTTTTTTTTAATGAAAGATGTCTATGTGGCATACGAGATAATGAACCTATCTATGAAACTACACTACATAATCAAAGTAGTAATTATGTCTCAATTTTAACTTCAAAATAAGGTTGCATTCATTTCTACCTTTCATATTTGTAAAATTTGGATGCTATTATTATTGTCATCATTACCATTAAACTCTAACAATCAAAATGAACGTAATAAAAAATAATAAAATTACATTTGCGATAAATAAAATACTACACCAATCCACATTACACATTTGGTAAACATGGTCTAATGATTAAAAGACGATTTAAAGAATTTTGTTTTTAAAAAGAATAAACAATTAAAATTGAATATTAAAATACATGGACTATTTGAAACGTTGAATTCTTAAAGAGGTAATAATACTTTTTAAGTTGATAATATGGGAAGAGATATGCGATACCTTTATGTCAAATTTAAAAAGTTGTTGCTCCTGTCCTTTGTACTAAAATCAAAATTGGTACCATTAGACTATCATCACAAATTTACCTAATAATCATTTGTATAAAAAAATAATGAATTACTAAACGATAATTTTTGGTTTCTAGTGGTACAATTACAACAACGAAGGATCTTAATAATTGATATTATCTACTAATCTATGTTGGAATGGTTGGGTTAGAAATATGTATAACATGAATACTAAAAAGAAAAAAAAAATGTCAAAACATGATAGAAGGTTGACTTGAGAGAGAGACTTTGGAATCCAATTTGGTTTTAAAGAGCAAACTTAAAAAGCCCTACCGCTACCACCACCGTTCTTAACAAACCCCTCCCTCCACTCCCCTCCCCGCTATTCCCCTTTTCCAACACCACACTGATTTTCCTTTATTCCCACCGCCATGAAAGACCACGAGGACGGCGAAGAGCTTCACTCCGACACTAACAAGCGCAAGCTCGAAGAGAATATTCAATTGGCCAAACAAAAAGCTCAGGAAATTGTTGCTAAGCTAGTCAGCAATGCCGAGTCCAAACGCCCTCGTTTTGAGTATGAACCCCCCGCTGCCGCCCCTGCGCCTCTAAACCCACCATTATCCTCTTCCACATTTCCTGGTAAGCCAGGGAAATATCTTCAATTCCTTTGCATCTAGGGTTTTTTTCTTTATTTCTTTCTTTTAAGAGAAATTAGGTTAAGGTAATTTTCTGCTTGTCTATTTTTATGCTCGTAAGTTTAATATTAGTTCTTCCTTTGATTCACTTGTGGTTGGATTTAGACTACTTTGATAGTATAGAATTTTGGTTAAGTTGGGTGTACGGTGAAAGATTTACTTGTTTGATTTGTTGGAGAAAAGGGAATTGGAGTCGGCCTTTATGGAGTCCGAGTCATTTTGTGAAACCAAAGGGTAATCTTTGTGATGGAATTTGAAGAAGGTTTCTCACGGTCTATCAAATCTAATATTGTTTTAACAATTTGTCTAATTTTTGGGGTGACATCAATCCAGTCCAAGGGTTCACAAATCAATTTTGTAGAGAGCTGTGGAGTTTATACCGATTGTTACCCCATGGTGTTGGCATACTTCTTATTGTAATCTGTAGATTTCCACTGCTTTACTATCTGCTAGACAGTTGGGACCTTGATGAAAATGAAATTCTTTCTTTACTGGAACTTGTGTGTTGATGCAAATGAAAATTTCCCACGAATTCTGCAAAGATGTTGTTCCGAAAGATATTATCTAGGTCTTCTACTTCCTCTGTTTTCCGACAAATAATGTATCCTTACAACCTGATCAAAGAGAGTGGCTTTCTCTTTTCTGCCAAACAAAGAATTTACCTTTATATTTTCACCTAACACATAGACGAGAAAAGGAGAATGGTTGAATGGTTTAACAAGCAGTGAAAAAAACAACTACAGAAAAGCCCCCAATAGGGTCAGGACTCCGAAGGCAAATATCCGTTTTTCCGTTCTAAACTCAAACTCCTTAACCATAAAACGATTTTCCATAGAAGTCAAATAATATAAATGGGGAAACATTAAGCAGAGGAGTCTATCCTAACCTCTTATCCTCCAAATGTACGTTTCCTTTCCATAACACATGGAACACTAGTTCAGATGAGAAAAATAAGAGAGCTCATTGGAGCTTAATTCACAGGAGCGACTCAAGTTTTTTAGAGAACTGTCATCTGCTGCCATGGTTAATTCCCGCCAAGTCCTGCAAAGTAGATTCGACCTCAGAGTCCATTTCAAGAATACATGAGTTACAGCTCATGCCCTCAGAAAGTTGCCCTTGGCCAAGGCAAAAAAGATACTTGGAGGATGTTCTTGCCCACAAGCAGGTTATTCCATTCTGACTATTTTGTAGGGGTGTTGGTCAAACTGCTCAGGCCAAAAACAGGCATTCAGATGGACAAGGACGGTGGCCTATTAAATCTGCATCATTCATTCTAGGTCTTCTCAAGCTCTCTACAGCTGTGTGGTGCTCCATCTTGATCAATACTATTGCTGCTTTAAGTTTTTTTCTTTTTTCCTTTTAAAAAAACAGAGGATCGTTGCTTTGATCACTGTAGAATGAGTTGTTCCAATTCCATTGCCCCCAACTTTGTAGTTTATCAAATCATCAATCATTTTTATTTGTTAGGAATTCTTTTTCAAATTTTGGATTTCCATTCCTTTTAAGCAGAAGAGTTTATATATCGAGACTTTCTTTCACTCTCCACTGGAGCTCAATTCACAGTGGAAGCTCCCCTTGTTCTATAATGAAACTTGAAGCGCAAACTAAAAAGGGATTAAATTGACTGAAATGAGTATTGGTTCAGGTTAAAATCTGCTCAACCATTGACATAAGGAAAACTGAAACTATTGGGTTGGTTGCGGGTTTAGCAAGTCGGAATTGAATGTGCCTCAAACCAACCAATTATATATATAATCGTATTGGATTTCAAAACACGATGGTTGTATAGTTGGTTACAAACACCACCTTTAACCTCCAACTCTTGTTGTTGATTCCTACAACTATATGTTTGGCATATATTTCTGATTTTCCTTCCGTTCAATTTAATACAGTCCATGGTCAGGCCTAGCCTGTCCACCACTATAGTTATCCAAATGGCGAACCACCAAACCGAGCTGACTAAACTGCTGGTTTGCTTTCAAGCAGTTTGGTTGTGTATGTTTACGATTTCGGTTTGCTTTCCTGACTTCTTAAACAAATATGATGGTTTGGTTTCAGTTTGACACTCAAACCGACCCAAATCGAACTGCTTACGCTCCTAAATAAACTAAGTTTTCACTTGTGAAGGTTTTCCTTCGTTAAAATCAGGAATGGTACAAGACCTCCTTTTGGATTGATGTTGGATAGTATAGGAGCTATCAACAAGGGAACTGAATTTTCGTCTAGTGGCGATTATCTATGTAACTTGTAACAACAAGAAATGGGTTAGTTGCAATATGTTGGACGGTGAGATGTTTTTGTGGAAAATCACTGCTAGAAGGAACTTGTTGGAGGCAGAAGTAGAAGATTTTGAGCATTTGGCAGGATGAAGATTGAAGAATATGGAACATTTAGAATCCAAATTACTTCTTGTTGGGGTATTTGTTCCAAAACCTGATTGTAAGTTGTTTACTTCTTCATAAAGCACTCGCTCTTGCAATAAATAGGAGTGGCACTGACTCAAATATGTGGAACTCTTTGTGTGGCACCCTTTGTTTTGGGGTAGTTAACATCCTGGAAGGAGCCCAAAAATGACCTTTGCTTGCTGTCCTTATATTCAAACTAGTGCAATTTATGTACAAATACAAAAGAGAGTTGAAATCACATCTTGCAGTGTCAATTTATGAGTAGGTGCTGGAACTTCATCTGTGAGTGCTTCAATTTACAATTGTCCTTCCACTCAACTACAGTTAAAACATTTCATAATTGGTTTGTGGCCACAGTCAAAATGATCCTTAACACTAGGCTTATGGAGTTTTATGAACAGAGTGAAACAGTACCACTGAACGACAAGATTAGGGGGTGGGTAGATCAAGATGTTACAGAACTAGGAAAGAAACTTTGTTCTCGACGCCTTCATGTAGTTTAGACAATGAATATCTGTTTCTTTATTCGACAACAAAAGCATAGTAGTTTAAAAAATAATGTAAATTACTTTTCAATTTGAGGCTGTGTAGTGTACGATAACTCTGGGTTTGTCATTGAAATTTCTTTATTTCTTTCCTTTTCTTCTATGTTTGTTTGTCTACAATAATGGATTGTGTAACTCTTCTTCACGAAGAACGAATTGTATTAGGTTTTAGATGTATGACTATCAGACTATGGCAATGATCAATGGTGTAGTCTCAATCTAATATTTATTGCCTGTTACTTGAGATTCTTTTTGGCATGTTTAATTTGCTTAATATTTCTTATTCTACTAGCTTGTTTTCTTTTTCAAAAATAATTCTTATTCTACTAATCATGAAGTAGATGTTGATGTTCATTTATTTTCATACTCAAATAACTCTGCTTCATGTCGTGTCGTGTTCACTTCTTCCATTAAGATCTGTCAACATGCTTTGGAATCCTTGAGATTCACACTGTTTTTTGTATTCTTTAATACTGAACGTGTGTTGCACTTTCTATTGAAAAGAAACACAAATTTGTCGTGCTAGATTTTGCTAACTTTCAAGTGTTTAGTTTCTTCTGGTACTCAAGCAGGTCCATATCATGGTTTTCAAACCACAAGCAAGAAAATAAATATTCCAAATATTAAGGTACTTGGTTTTGCCATATTGTTTTCAGATAGATTACCATTTGCCTACTGCTGACAATGGTGATTTCCGCCCCCCGCCCATAAATCTGTTTGTAGGTTGGATTGATTATCGGGAAAGGAGGAGAAACAATCAAATACCTCCAACTCCAATCTGGTGCTAAAATTCAGATCACCAGAGATTTTGAAGCTGATCCACAGTCTTTAACTAGAGACGTTGAATTAATGGGCACCTCAGAGCAAGTTAGCAGGGCAGAACAGCTTATCAATGAAGTGATTGCGGAGGTAAAGCACTGATTAGAATGCTATCTTTGTCAACTTTTGTGTTCGAGATGTGAAGCTAATTTAGGCACCTTTATGTAACAGGCAGATTCAGGGGGTTCTGCCTCCACCACTAATCAGGCAATGAACTCGAGTCAACCTGGAGTTGAGCAGTTTGTAATGAAGATTCCTAATAATAAGGTAATTGCTTTCGTTGTGTTTTACTACCCTTGAAGATAAAGCTAATGTTATGTAATAATTTTGTTTATAGGTTGC
Source organism: Cucumis melo (assembly GCF_025177605.1). Taxonomy (NCBI): domain Eukaryota; kingdom Viridiplantae; phylum Streptophyta; class Magnoliopsida; order Cucurbitales; family Cucurbitaceae; genus Cucumis; species Cucumis melo. Next base: position 245,998 of record NC_066857.1, read on the forward strand.
ACTTGTCATTGGAAAGGGAGGTGAAACTATAAAGAGCATACAGAGCAAGTCAGCTGCTCGTGTTCAGGTATTGTATTATCTAGATACAGTTGAACAATTGAACTTGTGTGGACTAGATACAATTGAACTGTTTCCCATGCAATTATTGCCGAACAAAAACAGCCGAGAGCCTTTAAAAATTAGCAAAGAGAAGGAATACTACTGTTTGAATCTGTTTAGTATTGTTAGATTTATAACTGTCTGAATTGTTTGAAGTAGCATATTCTTTGCCTTCTTTTCTCACTTCAGCTTTGTGTATTTGAAAAAAATTAGTTCACTCAAAGGAAAAAAAAAATGATCTCCTCCGTTTCATCATTACAACATCTTAGTTTTCTTATCTGTTTATCCCCCCCACCCAGAAGAGTGCCAGACGGGATTGTACTTGAAGAAAAGATAAGAAAATCACTTTGGCCTCTTAGCCCTTATTACAATATTATATGGCTATTTGCACCATTCACATTGTACTCTGGGTCCGGAATGCTAATAATCATTTTACAGATTATCCCTTTGCACCTCCCTCCTGGAGATACATCGACAGAGAGAAGTGTTTATATTAATGGGCTTAAGGAGCAGATTGAGTCAGCCAAAGAGTTGATCAACGAAGTCATAAGCGGGGTAAGTCAACACTCATCACATACCTCTGTTGCCCTCACATTTTTTTTTTATATCGGGGAGCATGGTTTCCTTTCCAAACTCCTAACTTTCTAAATGTATCATTAGGAAATAACATATGAACCATCAAATTTCTTCTAAACTATGTCGTTTTTTTTCTCTGGCTTTACAAATTTCCTGCTGAGGTTTCTTTGGTTCGTTTACTTATATTATCGTCTCCGATGCCCGATTGAAAATCGGAAATGTGCATGGCAATCCGTAGTATACCTCTCCACTTTTTAGTACAATTAATTTTAAAGCAATATTTTTGCATAATTTATTTAGTACTTCTAATTAATGAATCTACTTATTTGCTCCGTGGAATTTCATTTTCTTGGCTGGTCTATCTTTTCAATAATGTGTAAATTAAACCTTTGACTTCGAAGTTGGTAGGATATTTAAGAGATTGGCATACATTTTGGTAGAGTGCAAGATTTTGAATATTGATAATCTTTTAAGTCATATACCCCTTTCTGCAGAAACGTCTGGTATCTGAAACTAATAGCTATGCGCAGCCAACATACCCTTCTACCAACAATTGGTCTCAAGCTGGACAACAACCTCCATTGCAACAGCAGCAACCCCAATATGGTTATGCACCAGGAACCTATCCCCCGCCTCCGGGGCCACAATATTACAGCACCTACCCCCCAACTCAAGTAGCAAGCTGGGATCAATCGAACCAATCGACCATGCAGCCATCAGACCAAAGTACGGGATATAATTACTATGGCCAACAGTCTCAGGTCGGGTCAGCTCCTCCTCCATATCAAGACTATAGCTATGGTCAGCCAGCCTCAAGTGGCACTCATGGTTATGATCAAAGCTACTCCCAACAGGCACCAAGTTATGGGCAGATTCCACCAAGTTATGATCAACAAAACATGTACCTTAACTCAGGAAGTGCACCACCTGCTTTGCCATCAACAAATGGAACCTCTGAAGGTACATATCCTACTGCAGCATACCAAGCTTCCACTGGGTACTGGACTTACCAGACAGACCCGACCCAGTCGCTTCCTCAGACAGGAAATGACCAGTCTGGGTCTTACCAAACCGTTAGTGGGGGTCATGCGCAACCTCCTGTGTATGGGCAGAGTGTGTACCCTCCTCCACCAGGTGTGTATTCGGCTCCGGCTCCTCCTCCAGAGACAGTGGCTCCAATCCAATCACAACCACCACCATCAGTTGAAACATCCGAAGATGGAAATTTGAACAGTGGGCAAAACCTAGCTCCTACTGTGCAGGAAACTGCCAATTCAGAAAGCTGACCATGGAGTGGATCGCGTGTAGTTTATCAAGAGCTATTTTTGTTCTTTCGTGCATTTTTTATAACTGATATATATAGATATAACATACTTTGATAGCGATTTTAGAACCTCTAATGAATTTCCCTCATTAAAATGTGAATTTACTATGTTTCCTAATCACATTATTGGATGCAGATTATGAGAACAGAGGATTGACAAAGCAGTTCAAATATTTTCTACAGAAAAATTTACAACGGTAAAGGATGAAGTGTTCGTCTATGGGGGTGATAGACAAATTATACAGAGAAAGCACTTTTAAAAGGTGATCAATAAAACCCCAAACCAAGGAAAAGCTAATATATATATAGGAACAGATGGATTCACTGACTCGGTTCATGGATCACAATTCTATTGATAAACCTCTATCCTATGGTCTCAAGATCTCTCCAGCCTTCATCGTCCAAGTGTATGCTACAAATGTGTGTTTTAGTTTGTCCTTTTCAATCCTATTAACAATTACATTGCATAGACAACTTCTCCACTGCTGTCGATATCGAGATCAAGATCAGCATCGCTCTCTTCATCGTCTTCCATTTCGTCATCGATATCAAGGCTGCCGGTAAGGTATTGGTTGAGACTCTGTGTTCCTGCAGCTGGAAGGCCAGCTTCAGCTATTATCTGCATAATCTCTTCACTGGTTTGCATTGGTTGATCAGGCTCTTCGTATTGGCTGTTCATTGTGTTTTCGTCTACAAGGTCGGCTGGAAGATTCTTCAGAAACCACTCATGATTCCTTATCTCCGGAATTGTAATCCTCTATCCCAGATGATTTTAGTTAAAAACATCAAATCATATCGACAAAGGATTGTTAACAAGAATCTAGAGTCTAACCTTAGTTGGGTCGGCAACAAAAATCCTAGAGATCAGATGGCGGCACTCAGGAGAGATAAGTACATAATCGGGAATTGAGTATTGTACATTTAGGATTCTCTGCAATAAACAATCAAATCTTTTAACCTAAAAGTATTGGACCCAGAATTATAAATGCAGCAAATTTAACCCCTACTTACCTGAATTGTTTTTCGAAAGTTTTTTGGGTCCTCAGGGTCCTCGAAGGGGTATGCACCAACCAACATGACATATAAGGTCACACCACACGACCATACATCTGCAATCTGAAATATACCGTCGGTAGACCCAAAAAAGAAAAATAATCTCAATCTTAAAACACATCACAAGATAGAATGGGCATATTGATACATGTGCACATATATAATTATCTTATAACGTTTACCTTGCCGTCGTACTCTTTTTTAAGCAAGACCTCAGGAGCAATATATGCAGGGGTCCCAACCGTTGATTTTGGCTGTGAATGCAGCACAGAAGACTGAAAGGAAAACACCGAATCAGAATGTGCAAGCAAACAAAGATAGAACTAGATGCAAATACAGTTGAATCATGGAAAGTTAACTTTCCATTCGACAATTAACAGATCACATCAAGTAAAACAGATTGATATGTAGTGGAACAGTTTGTTACTCCCAAAATTTTAGTCCCTACAACATGAGTCATCGTAATTATCTAACATAATTCAAGGTTACGGAAGCATTTGTAGAGCAGAAACACAAGAAGCCAGGTCTACCTTTGAGTATCCAAAATCACAAATCTTCAAACGAGGAGCAGGACTTCCATCCAGCAATGTATTCTCCAATTTCAAATCGCGATGACATACTTGCTGCAGAACATGTGTAAAAAATAACAATTACTTGAATTCTTGTGTTTCTAACAATGACTTCTGCTTCTGGGGGCACAAAGGAAATGATAAAAGCCACCGATATAAATTATTTACATACCATTGCATGACAATAGCTAACACCAGATATAAGTTGTTGGAAGAAGAAACGTGCCTGCAGATCAATATAACTTAAAAAATCAGATAATGATGGTGTTGGAGGATCTAAATCAAGAATTTTAATGCACCTAAAACAAACCTCATCCTCGCTGAACCTTCCAGCATTGCAGATCCGTTCAAAGAGCTCTCCTCCAGATGCATATTCCATCACAATTGCAAGATGAGTTGGGGTCAAGATCACCTGTTTCCACGCCATAAATTAGGTGAAAACATTCCGCCTGGGTGAGGATGAAGCAAAATGAAAGAATAAAGCAAACCTCCTTGAATCTGACAATGTTAGGATGCCTTAAAGATCTGTGGTTTATTATCTCTCGCTTCACATTTGCATCTATCTGTCGAATGAAATGGAGTTGGTAAATACTACTAAACCGCCATTTGATGAAGAATTCTGACTGAAGTAATTAAATATTGTATTAATTTGATTACATGTTGTTACTAAACTAATGCAAGCACTTCTTTTCACCCCTAAATATAATGTCTTGATCTCTTCACATTAAATTCAAATAATTAAAACTAGATTTATAGATATTATGTACAAGGCAACCCTCAGATAACATGACCATAACTCAAAGATTAACCCATTTCCTGGCCTCCACATGTGGTGTAATAAACTAAATAATAATAATAACTTATACTCCATAAAATGTCTTGGAATTCATAATATACTAATGTTTGTTAAATCATCGAACTTTTACATCAAATATATGGCATTTCCATGTTCTCTATCACAACAATATTTTTGTTACACTAATATCATAACCCGTATAAATTCATAGTGACTGACGGCAATAGCAAAGACTTAGGAAAGTAGAAATGAAATTGAAGAACATCACAAACATTTTATTTGTAATTCATAAGAAACAAAATTTTTAAGGCGTAAGTAGCTCTAAATTTTCTCTCATATCAACAACAAGAACAAAAGAAAACCATCTTCAACCGATTATAGAAATCCAAAACACAAGAAACACATAAAATGTATACTATCGGAAGCAGATTCAGAATAGTTCAAACTAACTCACCTGAATCAAAGAAGATTGAAACAATCCTCATTCAAAATTCAAACAATAGGAAGAAATAAACATAATAATATAGCAATGACAGTTACCAGCTGACTAACCTTCTCACCTCTCTCGATGTACTTGACGGCCACGAGCTCTCCAGTTTGCTTATCCCTCATCAATCTAGCAATACCGAAGTTTCCAGAGCCAATGTCGCGCACAAGCTCATAACGATCGCTATCGTGCATGATGGGAATGTCCATTCCTGGTCCAACAGTAAGTGCGGAGCGATCCATTTGTTCTGAGAATTATATGAATCCGCTTCGTGGGAAAGAAGTTCCCGAAGCAGTACGCAAAGAAAAAGGAAAATCGAGAAGGAAGAAGAAAATGATTGATGTTGTGGCGCGAGGAGAGCCAGTGAAATGAGGAATGGGGAAAGGGGAAAGAACAGAGCACGTGAAAGTTTACCAAACTTCACTGCCTTTAATTTATCAGCAAAGCAACGGAGAGAAGTTTATTTATAAAATCACACACTGAGAAATTCCTTTATCATCTGTCTACTTGAAGTAAAAATCAAATCGGGGTTTCTAGGGTTTCTGAAAAGAGGCGGTGGATAGATTGATCGATTGATTGATGATGATGATGATCAGAGCTCGTGAATCGAATTGAAATTTTCTCTCTCTCTCTCTCTCTCTGTCTCTCTTTCTATTTCTGTGGTTTTTCTTTTAGCTCCAAAAAACTTCTTCTCAGCATTGGGAATTGGACAGATTTTTCTTTTTAACTACAAATTTTAGTGGGGAAGAAGAAGATGATGAAATGATGATGATGATGATGATGATGATGTTCTTATTTTTATCCTCTCAAAGTCAGTGAAACCCTCCACCTAAAATGACTTAACTACCCTCCTTTTTTCAAATATCTTTTTTATTATTTATGGGCCCATCCAAATAAATGGCTTTGTCTAAGTAAGTAGTTCGGGCTTTTATGGGCTTGGGTCCATCAAAGTAAATATATATTTTTGTTTATGCAAAGTAAGAATTCAGTCCCTCAACTCTAATTAATAATCACTCTTTTATCCCCTTAATCTCTTTTCAGGTTCTGATCTCTATGAAAATTTAGCATCAAAACAAGTTTTTTCTTCTCTTTTTTTAACCAAAATTAAGTGATTCTTGTTTTGGAAAGGTGTAAATTATTAGTGTGATACAATATTTATATTCTAGCCTCTCATAAATATGGATTTGCAATCCATGATTCAAACTACTAATTTTATACGATACTAATTTTGAACTACCATACACAAATTTACGGATTAGTTTTTTATATCTCCTTTCAACATTTAACTACTTTCTTTACTTGTGTTGTTGAACTAGTTTAATTCTTTTGTGTGTTTTATTGTGTTCTTTTTCCTGTCTTTTAATTTAATTAGTTGTGGTTTCTTTTTTTCTTTTTTTTGACCTCAATACCTTTTAAAATAGTATTATTTGTAACTACAAATTACTCAATTTATAGAAAACTTTTGTTAAAATTTAATGAAATGGATAGTGAAAATCACGAAATTTTTTAAAACAACATAAGAACAAGACTAGCACACTCGTTTTAATAATTAAGTCATTGACGTTACATTCAACTATAAAAGTTTTTGTTTCCATATGTTAATAGGCTCTTTATTTAGGATTTTAAAAGCATTATTATCATAACATAAAAGTTGGATTTTGAAACTAAAATCCTCTTATTTTCAAAGAATAATATAATATAGGTAATTAAGGTAAGCATTGGATTATTTCAAGCAAATATACAGCCAACAGCTAAATAACATCAAACCTAAAAATGTTCAATCTTCTTCTAACCTTTGTTCACATCTCACAATAAAGTTTTCTTCTAATATTTCTAACATGCATGTGTTTTCTTTTTATTCATATTGAAAATCGTTTATATATATCTTTTTGTGATTTGAATAACAAAACCAATTGAGGGTGAAACTCATTCTTAATTAGATATTAGATATATATATATATATATATATATGATTGTCACAATGTCGTAGTTGTACTGGGCAATTTTTTAACTAATAATGTGAGTATATATATAGCTCATTTTATCTAAGATCGTACGTACTCTCAATTAGAAAAATAAAATGTTTGTCAATTCAAAAGCTTAGTTCAACTAGTATATATATCCAAAAGTAAGAGATCGTTTTTAAAATATTTTTAATGGGAATATATTATTATTAGGATGGATCATATTACAAGGAAAAATCACATGTGAAATAGTGTAGATTGATGCATATGTAGCACTTTTTTACTAGGAAATAACAAACATTTTTTAAGGATCGGACATTTTGGTACCTTAAAGCTCCTTTTAATAATGCTATATGAATGTGGGTAACATGTCCTTCATCATTGAAAAGTGAAAAAGGAGAGATCTTTTTAAGCCCAATTTTAAATTAGTGAACCCAATTCAATCTCTTTTTCTTTTTCTTTTTCTTTTTTTTTTCGTTCTAAAAAAACGAATGTGACTAATATATTAATTCTAATTTCTATTCTATTACAAATGTTAGATCTTTATATAAAAAATGTTATCGTGATTAAGTTTTTATTCGATTTAAATTATGTAGCCAACTTAAATATAGCTCTATTTCTTTAAATAGAAGAATCGAATTGCCATTTTTTAAATTTTTTGAATGTAAAAGAAAACAATAGATTAGATGAATGTCTTGTCTAATTAACTAAGCTCGAAAAATTGTTGATGGACCATCTCAACTAATATACTCGTGAAAGAGACCGATCACAATATTGTTAAATATATTTGTATACACATGATTCCACACTTTTGTCCTTTTTTTTCCTTAATTCTTTAGAATTGACCAAAAAGTGCAAGGATTGAACAACTCAAAGGTCATTGCATTCCCTTTTGAATGGCTCAAAGAGTATTTTCTTAAAATATTGCTCTCATCATGGGTCAAAGAGTGTACATAATTAAGATTCTTCAATAGCTTTTCCTTCCAATCCTCACCATTAAGTACCAAAAGCAAAAATGACTATGATGTCCCAATTCATATTTATATATTAATTAGTTTTTTTTAATAGTTTACTCTCCATGTTATAATATTTCAATATCAAAACAAAAGTTTTAGGCTTTATTATAAGAATAATGTCTATTCAAAAAGTATGTGAAGTTCCCAAATTCAAGTTGAGAATGTTAAGGATAAAGATTAATGAAAAAGGTTTAAAAAATTAGCATAAATGACGTAGAAACGTACTAAATTAGGCTCTATACTTTAGTTAGTGTCATGCAAACTCAAACAAAAACGGTTACATACCTAAAACATAAACATGAACATCCCTTTAAGGTTTTTTATGGTAAACAATTTTATTGGTTTTTTACCGGTTATAAAATGCATGATGCCTTTAAAACTAGTTGTAAATAAAAACTGATTTGCAAATAGTTTCAACTTCTCTATTATATTTAATCAGAAAGTCCCTTTAATTAAGGAAAAATATTATAGATAGCAAAAAAAAAAAAAAAAAGTCCTATTTACAAATTTAACTAAAATGTTTATAGGTTAATAACTTTCGATTAAGTATGGTTTTGGTTTGGGAGTTGTTCAATATTAGTCCTAATATTTTTGTAATAAATTTTAAATTTAGTCATGTAGTTAAGTTTATCAATTATAATCGTTGTTAATGTTTCAAGTTAATGATAAGGAGACAACAATACAAACAATAAACAACATCAATCATAATCAAATTACGTTTGCAACTTATCTAAGTAGACATCATAAAGAAAAATTAAATAGTTTTGCAATTGAAACTTATTATGATTGATCAATTAACATAATCTCGTTACCATCACACAAAGAGATGTTAAAAAAAATACAACGAGAAGGCCCGACTTATTTTCTATCTTAGTGAAGTTCTTTGAGATCGAGGCTTGATCGAGGAAGAAAAGATACCCTTGTTTTTTCATTTATTTAACAACTTTATTTTCAACTTTTTAAATGGATTATTATCGGGCTAAGACATTTTTATTCAAGAAAAACACTCTAAAATTTCTTTAAAATATACTTAAAACATATACGGTTTCTAAACAAATAAGATTGTATATAATCTCTAATATATACATTCGTTGAGATCTTGATTTTTTTCAAATGATTGTAGACACTTTTAACACACATTGCTAGGCCAGAGACCTCTTCGTCCTCATTTAGTCTAGAGAAAGGTCTCCAAATTCACATTCTTTATCCTTGGTATAATCCAAGTTCCTGCGTCTCACATGTTAAATAGCTAGACATTTACAACAATGTAAATTTTGATTGGAATAGATAAACATGCTGTAAATTTATCGCTATCTACTTTTTATATGAAAAAGAAAGTATTTATTACAAAAGAATTCAAGAGCAAGAAGAGTTTTGTTACGAGAAAAAACTAAAGAGCAAAAAGAGTTCAAATGAATGGAAAATAAAAATGAGGAATAAAATGTTTATTTTTAAAGTGAAATTGACGAGAGAATCTTCAAGGTAGAAGCATAGGACAAGTTTGTTTGTAACGTCAAACAAATTCATACAAATGTGGTCTTCTAAATGTTTTTTCTTTTATTAAAAAAAATGTAATTACATTGTCAAAAAGTTCAAAAACAAATAAAAACATTTTATAGGCCTCTAAAGCTTTAGTTTTGTATTTTTTTTTCTCCAAATTTGTATGGAATCGTATATTTATATTTCAATTTGTTAAAATTTACAGTAAATAGTTATAGTCTCATTATTTATTACACGTTAAATTTTTTTAAAAATTATTTATTGGGTTTAAAAAATACTTTAGATTACAAAATATTTAAATGTATGACACAAGTTGCAACATATTGGACGAAAAAATTGAATGACATAATGCATTTGTATTTTATGTATTGACTATAGTTAGACAATAAAGAAAACATAGGGTAAAATTGAATAAAAAGTAAAAATATACAATTTTATTTTTATTTGATAATAAAATATTATAAAATGAAAACTAAGAGAGTAAGAGGAGTGGGTGGGGAAAGAAGGAATATAATTGGGGAATGTGAGTGTGAATAGAAAAGAAAGAAAGAAAGAAAGAAAAAGGGAGAGATAGAGAGAGAGAGGATGTGGTTTTGGAACAGTCAAAGACAGCATCTTGGACACCGACTCAGGTTTGTAGCTGACATTATCTCTTCCCTACAAAAACAATTTCTCAAACAAACTATCTTTCCTATCCAATCCTATTATTTTCTCCTCTCTTCTTTCATCCCCACTTGCCCTACATATACATTTTCATTTACCTCCAAATTCATTGCTTTTTCTAAGAAAAAACATGAACTAATAAATAATAAATAACAATTTCCTAATTTTCAAATCTAAAATGCATTAACCAAAATAAAATCAAATTTTCTACAAGTTAAGTTTAAAAAAATTTAAATCTTCCAACTTATTTGATGATCTTGAATCTAATCATACAAGTAATTGCAAATATATAAAATAAATAAATAACTTTAAACTCAAATTTAAATCGAAACAAAGAAAAAAATCTTATTTTATAGGTTTCTTATTTATGTAATGACTTTGTTTAGTCAACGTGGAGAGTCGGAGATTTTGAACTTTTAAACCTATTAATCAATATTATAATATATATAATTAGACTAGTTGAATTATACTTTGATTAACTATGTCATAACGTATATTTGTCGTCTTAAAAAGGTTCTAATAGAAAACAACAGCAAATTCATTATTTAAAAATTATCTTTGTTTTAATACAGACAACTCATCCTAATTGTAATTACTTTAAGAAGAACTAAATAATACGATTACATGGGCACACAAAAAAATCCACCGACAAAATAGTGAAAATCAAATACATGCAAAAATAAATAAATAAATGAATCAAACCTAAGTTATAAACTACAACGTATCTTTTTCAAATGAACTAATAATTATGAACAGAGCATCATTTTCAACTATTAAAATGGATTGAAATAATTTTGGTTTAAATTTAAAATTGTAATTATATTAAAAAGAAATACAAAGTGAATATACATAGGTAAAGCCAAAACCACCACAACTTGAGCTTGGGTTTAGGAATCCCTTTAGAAGCAGAAGATTCCCTTGGAAATTTGGAATGAAAAAATTGCACAACCAACAAATAAGAATCTTCACACTAGAAAAAAATAAAAAACTCAGGTTGTAAATTTCAAGGTAGGTATAAAATATTAGAGTCAAAATTTTAAAAATAAAATAAAATAAACAATAGAGGAGAAGAAAGAAAATTGTCATGCTCATAAATCATAATTAATTTGGTGTGGGAATCTCAATAAACTTTACTCTCAAAATGGTAAATTCCACATTGGTGGGCTTGTATTAAAAAAAATTGTTTATATATATCTAAAAGATTTAAAGAGAAATGTGAGAATTCAAACATATTAGGTAGAAAGTTTTATATATATCTGTCAAGTCATGTCTTACTTCACAACATTGACCACATTTTAGTGCATATTTTTGGGTTAAAAGGCTCATTATTGCTTGGGATTCCTTTTGTATCCAAATTCCAACAAATTAAATAAGTTATTTTTAATTCATTTTCCTTATTTATTATAAATTGTAATTGTGGTATTAGAGTTATTTGTTCTTTTCTTAAAAAAAAAAAAAAAAACTCTAAGCCTACTTTTAATTAAAAAATATCACTCGTGGTTAAAAAGTTTCATTTTTTTTTTCTTTTTTCTAACCTATCCCATCCTTACCTTACTCTATGGACATGGACATTGTTAAGTCTTAGTTCAACAAATATTAAGGGACCGTTTGGGGAAAGGGCTAAGTTATGGGGGTTAGGGTTATGATAAATCTAAGATTATAATAAAATGTGTTTGGGGGAAGGGTTACGGAGGAAGTGTTATGATAAGATGTATTTGGGAGAAGGGTTATATGGGTAGGATTAAGGAAGAGTTGAAGAAGAGTTAAGGAAAAGTTGAAGAATGGTTAAGAAGTGTTGAAAAATGGTTAAAAGAGTTAAAACTATGGTTAATAGTTTAGAGATTCAAATCTTTCATGCCACTGTTTGGTGTACTAAAAAACAATGATTTGACTCCTAAGAGTTAATATAACTTTAAGCATTAATATTTTATAAATTTAGTAATATTTATTATTTTGTTAGTAAAAAGTTATGGAATGAACAAGTGACTTTAAAAAAAAGAAGTGCCTTACTCTAATTTGAATTTGAATTTATAGTTAACCTATGGGATTCAAATTTTATTGTGGTGTTTGAATTTGAATGATGTATGGATTTCAAGGGTTATTTGTGTGGGTTAATGTATTTGTTTGGCTTGTATATTTATATGTCTAAAATTCAAGTGATATCACATTTTAGAAATATAGAGAGTTTGGTTGATTTTTATCTACAACATTTCCTTCTAGAAAATAATTAAAAAAATTTATCAAATTATACTTAAATGTTAGGATTGCATCAATTTAAACTTTCTTAGCATTAGATTTTTTTTTTATTTTGTTACAAGGTCTATTTGTGATGAAAAATCTCATCGAATAATTGTTTGTAATTTATAATGTGTTTTTTTATTTTGTTACAAGAACCGTGAATATTTTTGTGAAAAAAAATTAATTAATTAATTTTTACTCCAAATTATATCAATTTTCCACGCGGGTATATAATGAAAAGTGATTAGTATTCATTTTTGGTATGAAGGGATTAAAGTATAGTGTTTGAGTTTAGGTATGATACGTGAATAAACTAATATCATATAAAAGAATCTTTAACGATATATAAAATAATAGTTAAGAAACACTTTGAAAATGACATTTAGCTTCCAAGTTAAGCGTGCGTAACTTGGAAAATCATGATGATAAAGTCGTAGAGATGTAAGAGAATATTAGACCATAATATAAAAAACTTTCATATATATATTACATAATTTAATTTATATTAAATTGTTAAAGTAAAAATCACTTTTAGTTCATCCACTCTTAGGGAAGTAACAAATTAACACATGGAATTTAAGGTGTGTTTGGAATACATTTTTAAATATTTAATTCAAAAAATAAGTTATTTTAAATAATTTTCACAAAAATGAATTTCTCAAAAATTTGCAATGGTTTAATAATTACAGAGTTAAAAGTAGAACCAAAACTAAAGGATAGAGAAATCAATGTGCATAAATTAAATTATTTATATTTTGTATCTTTATTATTTTGAAAAAACTTAAAAATACTAAGGTATATGTTTTTTTAGAGATGAACATTAGCTAAACTTATATTGGAGTATAATATTCAATAATCAGGAAATTAGAGATTCTCTCCATCGGTAATTATTAAAAGAAATAAAATTTTAACCTAAAAATATTAATAACTGTGTAATTAAATTAAATTAAATGAAATGAAAAAGAGAAGGAAAGAAAGAAAAACGCGACGACACGAGAGTGGGTGGGGTGTGTTGTATTTTTTGTTTGTAGAGAAGGGTCGTTCGAATCTGCGCTTAAAACCGGCGATGCGTTCTCTGCATCTGCAAGGCAGAATCTCCGCGTCTTATTCCCTTCATTTTCTTTGTTTCTTCCTTTCACACTCTTTCTCTTCAAACCCTTAAAATTCCCTTTCTATATTCCCATGTTCTTTCATCTATTTCTTCACCTTCTACCTAATTTCTGATTATTCCCCATCTGGGTTCTCTCAATTTCATCCCCAAATGCCTTCTCTTTCTCCTCCCAACACCATCTCTCACTTTCTCCATCAGATTTCCTCTCTTTCCAATCCCTCAGACAGGGCCTCTACACTCCATTCTCTTATCACCAACTTGGAGGATGAAATGAAGAAGATCGATGCCTTCAAGCGCGAGCTTCCCTTATGTATGCTTCTATTGAACGATGGTTAGTTTCTTTCCGCTTTTTCTTTGATTTTCCTACATGGGTTTTTCGATTTTGTTTGATTTGTTCTTGATGGGTTTTGGGATTCTCTGGATTTAAACGTTTTTTTTTCCTTCTCCTATGTGTTTTGTGTTTTCTAGCTATCCTTGCTTTGAAAGACACTTCACTGCAATGTGCTTCTTCTTGTTCTTCTCCAAAACGTAAGCCAGTTTTGGAGGAATTCATGTCATTGAACAAAGATTCTTCCGATGAGAATGAGAAGGAAGAGGATTGTAGAGATAAGAAGGAATGGATGAGCTCTGTTCAGTTATGGAAGACGGATGACTTGCAAAATACTCAAATCAAAACCAAGGTAGATAACGATAAAACTAACTCTGTGATTGATGTGATGTGTTGTTCTTGCATTTTTATGTCTGAAAATGAAATAGTAAAAGTCTTGTTTGTTGTAAAATTATGGCCAATTCAATTAGGGTGAATGTTATTGAAGAGTTTTTTTTTTTCCCTTTGTGATAGAGGAATGAGGGGTGGGGTTATGTAGCTGCTGCAGAGGATCGGATTCATCGAAAGAAGAATGAAGAGGGATTATTTGTTGGGTTCAAGCCATCTTCTTCTGCTTTTCCAGCCTTGGCTGCTGTGAAGAAGGAAGAGAAGATTGAATCTCCCATTTGTGCACTTTCTTTAGTCACTCCCAACTTGAAGACTACTAGAGAAGAGTCGGTTTCCTGTGTTTTGCGGTCAAGTGGCAACCGAGCAACTTCTACTTCTGCTGCTGATATTCAATCGAATCTACGGACGGCGTTGCCACCTCAACAGCAGCCTGCCCGAAAGCAGAGGAGATGCTGGTCGCCAGAGTTGCATCGGCGGTTTGAGAATGCCTTGCAGCAACTTGGAGGTTCACAAGGTGAGAATTATACGTGGGATCATGAAAAGGATTTTTCATGCTTTTTACATGTTTGAATCAATTGCTAGTTGATTTTCAGTTTCGATGATCACTTTTCTGTTGACTTCTCGTATGAGAGATTGGGGGTTAATGGATGAATCAAATCAGTTCAACTAAGCTTAGAGTAGATCATCATAAGCATTTTGCTTGAACAAGAGCTATTAACATTTGTGATCACTGATCATTTTTCTTGAAATTTTTTTGCATTCAAACTGTTTCTAACTCGAGCGTTTTTCGATCAAATGCAGTTGCAACACCGAAGCAAATAAGAGAGTTGATGCAGGTAGATGGCCTAACCAATGATGAAGTAAAAAGTCATTTACAAGTAAGGACCCAAAAACATTAACATTCTAATTTGCGATTCATTTCCCTGAAAGCTTGATGACATTACAAAACTTCTAAATCAATGATGATAACGAGAACAATCGGTTGCTTGTCGATGCAGAAATACCGTCTTCATACCCGGCGACTTCCAACAACTCCAGCTGCCCGAGCTGCAGACCAATCTCCTGTTGTTCTAGGAGATTTATGGATGTCCCAAGATGGGTGTGGTGAATCATCAAAGGTGAGCAGTTCTCAGTCAGCATCACCTCAAGGGCCGCTCCAGTTCGCTGGAAACGGAGGGTATTCCACGACCGGTGGCTACAGTATGGAGGATGATGAAGATACTAAATCCGAAAGCTATGACTACTGGAAATCTCAGGCTCACACTGGCAAAAGATGTATAAATATTTGAAGCATAAAATACAATACATTGGAATTTGTCAATTACTGAAGGATTGTCCCACACAGTACATAAAAGAGAAGAGAAAAGAAGAAAAATGAAGATCGATATCAAATATCAAATATCAAAAGCAGAGAGAATCTGAGAAGCTGTGAATTATTTTTGCAGGATTAGTTTGATTTTTTTTTTTTTTTTTTGGAAAGAATCTGAGTTTTTTCTTTATATCCTTTTGATTTCTTTTTTCTTCCTTCTCTTGGGGAATTTGAGATTATAGTTTCTCAAGATGTTGTTTGTATTGAAAAAAAAAAGTTATATATTTCATCTCTTCATTTTTATCAAATTTACATCTTCCCACACTCTAAAGTTCATATATTTCTGTGCTTCTCTCGTGCTATAGCAAGTTTGAGTTTCCATTATGCTGCAAAATTTGATTGGAACCAACAACAATATCCTTTTTAACTCGTCCAGCTGATCTACCAATTTAAGAGAAATAACTCAAAATCAAAACTAAAACGGACTAAGACATGAAATGAAATTGAAATGGTTCGAAAAATACTTTTGGTTTTAAAGTTTGATTGAGAGATGATAATTTGTATGCTCAAATGATGTTTTGGTTGTGTTATTTTCCCATTTAGGAAAAGAAGTTTTGCAAAAAGTCACCACTTTTTCATCATTTAAAAAAAACAACATTATTAATGTTCCATGTGATTCGAATTCTCTGATTAGGAAACAAGTATTCAATGCTCCATGTGATTGTAATGAGACAGATTTTCTTTTCTTAATTTTTTTTAAAGAAAAAAACAGAATTCAAAACCAAAAGAACACATCCTTTTAACCCCAAATCAATTTATTTTATCTTTTAAGCAAATGACTAAAAGGAATCAATTCATGAATATACATCATTCATATGAAAAAAGTTATAAAATTTATATACTTACATGTTATGTTATATGTGAGTTAAACTATGCTTATTTTATCGTAAAGTTTGGTTTTGCATTGAACTTCCGATTTCTGTAAATGGGCAACTAACATGGAACCATATGTGATTCATTGAACTTTGACCTAACTTTGTATTTTTATTGGTACCTAATTTTGCTAATGTGAAGAGGGAGGAGGGGATAAGGAATAAGGAATCTATTTGGAAAAACATTTGGGAAGAAAAAGAAAAAAGATTTGGTGTTGACAGAACAAGATCCGAACTTATCATATGAAAATTAAAATAAGAGTATTTTATCAAAATATGTTCTATTTTTGTATTATTATTTTTTTGGGATTTTATTGTTTGATGTTAAGAAGATAAGTGATGGGGACATTATTATTATTATTATTATTATTCTTTCCAATTTAGATTACTTTAACTTGAAAAAGTATCCAACTTTGTACTTTTATCTCAAGGGAACTGTTTGTTTTGGTTTTAGAACAAACATAAATGATTGTGCCAAAGCTTTCTTCACAATCTTTTATCTTCATACTCACTTCTCGTCTTTAGTTCTAATAGAAAGAAAATTCTTTCATCAATACTTTTTTATATTTATATATTTGAATTACACTAATGTATTCTTGTTTTGATAATATATTTAAAAGTTAAATTGTAGGTTCGACTCATAAACTTAAGGTTATGTTGATTACAAGAACTGATAACACGATTTTCATGTCATTTGATGTTGACGACGGAGATGTTAAATGTCTCTGTTGAATTACTGATATATGGGAGAACAAGTGTTATTTATTTATCAAATTATAAGTATTGTCTTAATTATAGAATTAGGTAAAATTTTGAGATTTTAGAGTTTTAAAATCACTAAGGATGTTTCCAAGATACACATAATTTACAGTTAATAAACCCACTAATATTGAATAGATAAATTTGTGAATTTTGTACAAAAACTTTGTTGCATTAAATTAAAATAAATGAGTTTACTTAAGAATTTAACACTGTTTTAATTTGGAGTTTTAGATTTAAGATTTTTTAACTACCAAATTCTGATTAAAAATATTAAATAATTAAAATACATATTTATTTTAAAATTAAACAAATATAACTAAATTAAAATAAAACATTAAAATAAGTGAAAAAATTAATTTATCAACTTTTAAGAGTTATTAATAGTCAAGTATAAAAATAATATCAATTTTAGCAAACGAACTACCAAATTAAATAGAATTATATATCTGTTTCTATATAAAAAAAATTGCTAAATAAATTAACTTTTACATTAAAATTTTATTTTAAAAATACATCTATAACTTGAAGAAAGTTAGGATACGGATTTAATAGTTTGACAACATGACTTTAAAAAATAGTTATCTACTTCGATGTAGACTATTATGAAGTTTTATAAGAGAATGAGACTAAACTATAAAAACAACCAAATTTTTAATTCTAATATTCTCCCAACTTTTATCGATACTAAAATTTGCAAATTCACCAATAAACTTTCACCAAATTCAAAAATTCTAACCCTTTTACATGACTAAATTTGTTTTAGTCTCCGACTATTTGATGAAAATGTGAAGTTCTATGAATTCTAAGTTTTAAAATAATAAAAAACAAAATTCTAATTTGGTTAGAACCACCGAATTTATAATTTAACCCACAGTAAACTTTCGACAAATTGGAAGGCTTTTAACCATTGACATGGCAGAAGGCAAAATGATGAAGAATTAATGGTCAAAATTTAAAAAGAGATTAAAGGATGATGAATGAATGAGAATGTAAACAAAAGTATGTGTTTGGATGGGATTTGAACCTAAAATGATGGGGAAAAGGTGTGTTGATTGGTGAACTAATTATTAAAAACAATGAAATTAAAGGGAATGGTGGTTTTAAGAAAGTAGAGGAATTGGGAGAATCTTATGGGAGACATGGTATCATGAGGGACACAGCCCCACTTTCAAACACAAAACACATTTACTCCCCCATTCCATTTTTTTATTAGAGATTCCTTTGTTTGTGGGGATTTTTCTTTCTTTTTTTTTTTCTAAAATAAAAATGCAATGTTACATTATATGTTGTTAAAATAAAAAAAATATACTTAAATAAAGATATGTCGGTGACCTAAAACAAAAAGTAAGATCATACAATTCCAAATCACCTCTATTACAAACGTTATCTAGTCTCAATTCGTGTAGCTTACTTTTGTGAAATGTCAAAAGATAGAATTTTATAAATTTAGAGAGAATGAATATATTTTTTTTAATCAAATGTAAGGTTGTTAGTTAGTCTTGCACGAAAGAATAGAAAGGAAGCAACTAAGAAAATAATAATAATAAATTTTGAAAAGTGATTTGTATGATTGAATTTCACTATAGTTTTACCCCTTTTGAGATTCTTATGTTTCTTTTTTTTGAAGACTATGTCAAAGGTCCCAACAAAACCACCCTCCTTAGGCAAGAAACCTTCTTGGTATTGAAATGAAGATTTGAGAATGAAATAGAATTTGTGTTTAATTTAATGGCTAAAATATTTAACTTATAAAAATATTGTTCGATTTTAGATAGTATATTTTTCCAATATCTTAAATTTAACCTTGACAGTTTGTTTACTATTGGTTTTTTTAAAAAGCAAAATATTATTTTTTAATTTTTTAAGCAATCTACATGTTTGTATTTCAAAAATAATAATAATAATAAATAATATTATTATTATTTAAATAATTTTTCAATAAAAATTAACTTTAAAAGACCAGAGATCATTAAAAATATATGTACTAAAATTGAACAAACTTTAAAGTATATATCTAAAATGATATTTTAATTAACTAAATATTTAATTATTTTATTAATGATGAAAATTATATTTAAGAGACTAAATTTATGATATATTACAAGTATTGAAAAGGAAAAATAAATTAATATGCGAATTCAAAGTAATACTTTAACCAAGTATTGGTTGATATAATAGTATGAATCTAACAAGTTTTACCAACTAATAATAATCATTTTCATTTTTACACCATTATTTTTATTTGTTACTTTTAGCAATAATATTTCCATTTTTACTCACTCAACAATCCTCAAAAGGTGTTGGTATGCATGACAATTGTGCTTAGGAACACATATTTGATTCTTACTTGCCATCTAAAATGTGTCTACGTTCGTCAATCTTCAATTGTAATTAATCGAATGAACAACTAATGATAATATGATTAATTGCAATAACACCAAATTAGTTCTAAACTTTTATTTGAATTGACTATTTAAGCATAGCTTAAAAAGGATATTGATTACCTTCATTTTGTGTCATAAGTTTTGAGTCTAATTTTTATTAGTTTTTTAGGTTTTAAAATATTATTATTTTATCATTGAATTTTAAATTTAATTTTCATTGGTCTTTCAAATTTAAAATATATATACATAGTTTTGAGTTTGTTTTTATTTTGTCCATAGGTTTCATATGTGTAGGTGATGATTTTTAAAGGAAATCGTAATTGATGGTCCAAGAATAGATTTGTTTATAGAAGTTTAGGGTTTTGAATCATAGAATTGTAGGTATCACATGATATTTATGAAAAAGGAGTGTAATAGGGAGTATTAAATTGACATATCTAAAAAAGTTCAAAGTTTAAATTGATATAAATCGTTAGCGTTTAGAGTTTTAGTTGATACAATCTTCAAAGTTTAGGGATATACGATATAATCTTTTTCTTAAATATTAAAATAAAATCCTTACCATGCTATTTTGATTAATAAAGAAAATTAAATTTAACACACCAAGTGGCCTATTAGCTCAGTTGGTTAGAGCGTCGTGCTAATAACGCGAAGGTCGCAGGTTCGAGACCTGCATGGGCCAAATTCCAATTTATGAGGCAAGATGATTAATTTAAGTGATATTTGAAATTTATATATATATATATATCTAACAATTTTTAACTTTGTAAATATTTGAAGTTTCTTTATTTAAAAGAATTCACTTTTATTTTACCGCTAAATATAACGTTCTGCCCACAACTCCATGGCAGAAGACACCGAAGCTCAAGTTCAAAGTCCAAAACTCGCCAAAGCATGAGTGCCATTGTTGATGGCTTTCTTCTCTCGCTTTTGCTCTTTAAAAACTTTATATCTGCCCTTGGAAACATCAGCCAAATTTCTACAATTATGTGCAGCTTCAACTTCCACTTCGACCCAAACAATCTCATCAACCAGGAAGACTTTCTCTCATATGTTTCAGGAATGCTCCAACCGGAGAGCTCTAAAACCAGGTAAGGAAGCTCATGCCCATATGATTCTATCTGGGTTCACTCCCACTGTGTTTGTAACCAATTGTTTAATCCAAATGTATGTCAAATGTTGCGCTTTGGAATATGCATTCAAGGTGTTTGAGGAAATGCCACACAGGGACATTGTGTCTTGGAACACCATGGTTTTTGGCTGTGCAGGGGCTGGAAGAATGGAGCTTGCACAGGCGGTGTTTGATTCCATGCCTCATCATGGAGATGTGGTTTCCTGGAATTCTTTGATTTCTGGGTACTTGCAGAATGGTGACATACAAAAGTCGATTGCTATCTTTTTGAAAATGAGAGGTCTGGGAGTTATGTTTGACCATGCTACGCTGGCTGTTTCTTTAAAAGTTTGCTCTTTGTTGGAAGATCAGGTTTTGGGAATTCAGATTCACGGTATTGCCGTTCAATTGGGTTTTGATTATGATGTTGTGACAGGGAGTGCTTTAGTGGATATGTATGCCAAGTGTAACAGATTAGAGGATTCACTTGATGTTTTTTCTGAATTGCCAGATAAGAATTGGATTTCATGGAGTGCTGCAATTGCAGGCTGTGTTCAGAATGATCAGTTGCTTAGGGGCCTTAAACTATTCAAAGAGATGCAGAGAGAGGGAATTGGGGTGAGTCAATCTACTTATGCTAGTGTCTTTAGGTCTTGTGCAGGATTATCAGCCTGTAGATTAGGTACTCAGTTGCATTGCCATGCATTAAAGACTGACTTCGGATCCGATGTTATTGTAGGAACTGCCACTTTGGATATGTATGCTAAGTGTCACAACATGTCTGATGCCTACAAGCTATTTAGCTTGTTGCCAGACCATAACTTACAATCTTACAATGCCATGATAATTGCATATGCTCGAAATGAGCAAGGGATTCAAGCTTTTAAGCTATTTCTTCAGTTGCAGAAGAACAGTTTTAGTTTTGATGAAATATCTCTTTCTGGTGCATTAAGTGCAGCTGCAGTAATCAAAGGGCACTCCGAGGGGATCCAATTACATGGATTAGCCATCAAATCTAATTTATCGTCAAATATCTGTGTCGCAAACGCCATCTTGGATATGTATGGCAAATGTGGAGCTTTAGTTGAGGCTTCTTGCCTGTTTGATGAAATGGAAATAAGGGATGCGGTGTCTTGGAATGCTATCATCACAGCTTGTGAGCAGAATGAAAATGACAGGAAAACGCTCTCACATTTTGGTGCAATGCTACGTTCAAAGATGGAACCTGATGAGTTCACGTATGGTAGTGTTTTAAAAGCTTGTGCAGGTCAGCAAGCTTTCAGTAATGGCATGGAGGTTCATGGAAGAATTATCAAATCGGGAATGGGTCTCAAAATGTTTGTAGGAAGTGCGCTCGTTGATATGTATTGCAAATGTGGAATGATGGAAGAGGCAGAAAAGATCCATTACCGGCTGGAAGAACAAACAATGGTCTCATGGAATGCAATCATTTCAGGATTTTCATTGCAAAAGAAAAGTGAAGATTCACAAAGATTTTTCTCTCATATGTTGGAAATGGGTGTAGAGCCTGACAACTTCACTTATGCAACTGTTCTAGACACTTGTGCTAACTTAGCTACGGTTGGACTAGGAAAGCAAATCCATGCACAAATTATCAAGCTGGAACTGCTATCAGATGTGTACATAACCAGCACTCTTGTTGACATGTACTCGAAATGTGGAAATATGCACGATTCTCTACTTATGTTTCGGAAAGCTCCCAAACGGGATTCTGTCACATGGAATGCCATGATCTGTGGATGTGCCTACCACGGTCTTGGGGAAGAGGCTCTTGAGCTTTTTGAACATATGCTCCATGAGAATATAAAACCAAACCATGCAACTTTTGTTTCGGTCCTCCGAGCCTGTTCGCATGTGGGAAATGCTAAGAAGGGCCTATTTTATTTTCAGAAAATGGCAAGTATCTATGCTTTAGAACCTCAACTTGAGCACTACTCATGTATGGTGGATATTTTAGGGAGATCAGGCCAAGTAGGAGAAGCATTGAGACTAATTCAGGACATGCCATTTGAAGCAGATGCAATTATATGGAGAACTTTGCTTAGTATTTGCAAAATTCAGGGAAATGTAGAAGTAGCTGAAAAGGCAGCTAGTTCACTTTTGAAATTGGATCCAGAAGACTCGGCTGCTTACACCCTTCTATCAAATATATATGCTGATGCAGGCATGTGGCAACAAGTCTCAAAGATTAGACAAACAATGAGATCTCACAATTTGAAAAAGGAGCCAGGTTGCAGCTGGATTGAGGTAAAAGATGAAGTACATACATTTCTTGTTTGTGAGAAAGCACATCCCAAATGTGAAATGATCTATAGCCTGCTTGATTTGTTGATTTGCGATATGAGAAGGTCTGGATGTGCCCCTGAAATAGACACCATACAAGTTGAGGAGGTTGAAGAAAATAGGCATCAAAAAGTGAAATCCAACGGATTTTCTTAGAGTCAAGTGTTGAAAATGGTGGGCATTGGTGTTAATGATGGATATTTACTTGTCCTCTCAGGGGATTACTTGGACATTGTGCTAAAAGCAAAGGTAAGAGCTTGTCTGGAAGTTATTTCGAAATAGTTAAAATCTCTTTGAAATATGCTTTTAATTGTTCAAAACAAAATAGGGTGATTAAAAGTGTGTTTCATAACGACTTGAAACATGGTGAGTGATTTTAATGGTTCTAAAATCATAACCTCGACTAGTTCTGCGAGATGGACTGATGGACAGAGATTAATTTAAAGTTGGAGAAGTAAAATTTTATTTTAGAGTTGGGAAGTACATTCTAAAGTATTGGCTCAAACAATCGCACATGGATTGTGGAGCTTAAGCTTCCAAGAAATGATATGGTGATAAAGTAGTCTTCTTACAAACTTGACCTTGTGTTACTATTGTTGATTTACCCAAAACAAATAATCAGCATAAACCTTAATATTAATTATTTATTTTTTAATTTGAGATCGAGTTCATGTATTTTTGTCTGAAGTTTTGTTTTGTTTTGTTTTTTTCTTCCCCTTTCTTTTCTTTTTAGAGATATTTAGATAAAAAGTCCAATGTACCTTAAGTTCAAGTTTCTGGTTTAATAGGTTCGTGGTATATTTTAGTTAACTACCATTTAATATTCTTGAATGTACAAAATTTAGAAATTTAGAATATTTTGTGAAAGATATATTTTCATTTAACCACCAATTTTTTTATTTATGATTGTGCAGGTCAATTAATTACATGTATTTAGACCAGTCTTACAGAAGAATTCGTGATTCTATAATATTTAAATATCAAAAAAACTCTACGATAATTCATGGTCTAAATTGATACAAAATTATTAGTTCAATATTTTAATCGATACAATAGTTGGAGTCTAGAAAACAAACTAATCTTTTTCTTAAGCTTTAGAAAATAAAATAAGTATGAAATCCTTATATAAAATTATTGTTTGATTAGTAAAATAGGTTTCAATTATGGTTGTTAATTAGGAAACTTTTTTAAATATAACAAACTACTCAAATATTTGTAACAAAACTCATAAATTTAACCATTTTTTATCATGCGATTTCTAATCAAATCTATCTCTTTTTATTTTTGTTTCTTCTTTTTCTTTTTTTTCATTGTAGGGTCGTTTCTTCCTTTCTTTTTTAAACTATAAAGAATCAATCTTGAAAAAATTAATTAGACATTTAAATTAAAGTAAGCAAAATTTAAAAATGTGTATAAAGAATATTGAAAAAAAATCGTTTACACCCAATTTTGAAAAAAAAAAATTCGTTTAGATTTGGGATAGTCAAATCTAAAAATGATCGTAGACAAATCTAAACGATTCAAATATAAACAAACAATCAGCCAAATTACCAAATCTGGCGTTATCAAATATATTACGTAAATTAGTTTTGAAATTTTACACGGTGGACCTATGCGTTTTTTCAATTTTCGAAATTGTGTTGATATATATTTAATTATTAATTAGATACAATTAAAAGTGGATGGTAAAGTAAAGAGACAACGTGTAGAATTGGAGTGAAGCAAAATATTTCTTTCCTTTTGAGCCCACCAATATTCAAATAAATGGTTCGACTTTTTTACCCTTTTCGAAAAAGCAAACTTATCCAATATAAATATAAACTTATATACATAATATTGGGGAAAAAAAATAATAAAGACTAACTTTTTTAGCCGTTAAAAAATAAATAAATAAAAAGGTGAGAGAAAAGAGTTCAGAGAAAAACTGATTTTAATGCTAAGTTTTCCAATTTCATGAAATTGTACTTTAGATTTTCTTTTTTTCTCTCTTTTTTTCCTTAGATTTTGCAACTTTTGTTTGAGATTTGTAAATGTCCATTGTCCTTAATAAGATTACAAAATTTAGAATGGTTTTTTTCCCCCTTATTTATTTAAAAAATGGAATAGTCGTGGAGAAAGCTCAAATGAAACTTACATAATTAATTGATTTCATTGCTCTGTAAATCAAAAAAATTTCTTTTCAAAAAAGGGTTTAAAGTTCTAAAAGACTATAAAAGTACATTTCCAGCCTTTTCAGAGGAATAAAAATAATTAAAGAAAAAATATATAGGTTTAAAATTCTACTTTTGTTTATAAATTTTGTATTTTATACCCTTTCTCTTCTTAAACTTTTGAAAACGTATATTTTAGTTCTCAAATTTTTTTTAAAAAATGTTTATTTTGATCACTGCCATTATGATCTGATGCTGTGAGTTCAATACTTTGATGATTAGAAGCAAGTTTGCAGAAAGGATTTAAAGCAAAAATATATTATGCTATGGAAATAACCTATAACATACAAACTTTCTTTAAATACATACCAAATTTTTTAGAATATAGACAATCTTGGAAAGAAGTAATATATTTTAAAATTTGCTAATATTTGTAAATAATTTGTTTCCTCTTCCTGTATTTTAAAAAGTAAAAACTACCAAGTTTAAGTGCTACTTTCACTCTTATCATGAAAGTATAATTTTTTTGTGTTATTATTATTTTGATTCAATTC
Organism: Cucumis melo; assembly: GCF_025177605.1. NCBI lineage: Eukaryota > Viridiplantae > Streptophyta > Magnoliopsida > Cucurbitales > Cucurbitaceae > Cucumis > Cucumis melo. The sequence continues at coordinate 271,615 of NC_066857.1, forward strand.
AAATCTTTTTTATTCGAAATAGTCATTCTATTTCCTATACTTTCACAAAACAAGATTATTTTTCTAAAAACATTGCCCATTTTAGTTCTTTTATTAAAATTCACTATTTTGGTATATGCGGAGTAAAATAAATAAAATTTATTTTTTTCAAAAAGAAAGATATTTTAGAGTAAAGGATAAAAATGAACCAAAATGGAGGAAATTAGTATTTAAATCAAAAATAAAACAAAGCAACAAATTAAAGAAATCGAACAATGTAAAATGCATATAAAGAGGGAGAGAGAAAAAGAAAGAGGCAAAGATTCATTCATTCATTCATCCATTCATCCACCAGATAGGATTTATAAAAAGAATAAAAATTGAACCACAAAAAGGAACCAAAAAAAACAAAAAACTTTACTCTTCTTATTAAATCTCATGACTCACCGCCAGTTCCAGGAGCCGCCGACTGCAAATTCTCCCCTTTGGCATCGGCATCGGCGCCTTGTTTGATCTCCGGCGGTGGCCCACCAAGAGGTTCGGCCACAGGAACAGAATCCAGAGGCGGTGGGTGGCGGAGATGAGGCGGAGGAGGAGGAGGAGGAGGAGGAGGGTCGAGGGAGCCATCGAGGCAGGAAGCACATTTCTTCTCGACCCAATCCTCGACGTCGTAGTGTGCGCCGTAGCCGAAGACGGGGCGGCCGGAGCAGAGGCGGCCAATCATACCGGCAATGACGCCAAGGATGGAAATGACGGCGAGGACGGCGATGAGTGGGCCGACGGAGGCGTGGGAGGAGTGAAGGGGAGGGGGGGGCTGGAGTTGGTCGATGGGGGTGGACATGTGAAGGGCGGAGGAAGGGAAAGGGGTTTTTGGAATTTGGGTTTAGAGAGACAAATAGTTTGAGAGATGTCGGAAGGAAGTGGAGGACAAGTGATAGCTTAAAGACGTGGCCTCACTTTATGACCATTGTGAGTTCCTTTTTTTTTTTTTCTTTTCATTTTTATCCTTTTTTTTTTTTTTTTAAGAAAATTTAAATATTATATTTCATCTTGGTAATGCTTTGCTTTCCTCCCATCTCTATTAACTCATTTATGATATTATAAAATACTTCTTAAAAATCTTGTAAATTACTCATTCAACATTAACCCTAATTTACCAAGGTTTATTAAACTAGAATTTTGAAATTTATGAATCAAATAGAAATTAAATATGTAAAACATATTTTGGTTCACAAAATATTGACATTCGAGTAAACTTTTAAAAAATTATAGTAGAAAAACGCATAGATAAGTAAAAGGTTCATACAAAATTCAACAATATAAATTGGTAGCAGAGGCTAATAAGTAAGATGGATTTAAAGTAAAGAGGTTGAAATCCCAAAGCATAGAGACAAAAAAAAAAGTGTTATTTTAATAATTTTTAATACCACTTGTCATGTTTCATTTAGTTTTTTTCGATTTTCATACGTAAAAGTATAGACAACCTACGTAACTACACCTATGGATAGTAATTAATGGAACTTCTCTTTGAGAAAGAATAAGTGTTTTCTTCTACAGTTCACAAGGGAGTAAGTTAGGAAGTTGTGGCAATAGATATTCGCTTAACATGAGAGTACGGAATGAACCTCGAGACAGATACAAAAGTTTCATCTCCTTAATGAAAAATGCAACCTTATGGAGGTCAACAGACTTGTCATTAAGTAGATAAACAACCACAAAGGCAGTCTAGAAACATACATGAGTGCACGTACTTGAAGGGTTTATTGGAGTTGGTCATTGTTCTTTAGTCTTTGTCGCTTATCCTACTCTCTAGTCATGGTTTGTCTGTAGTTTCATTTGTTTCGGCGTTGGCCAAAAACCATGATCAACAACTAGTAACCAACGAACTAAATCAAGAATAATGACTAGTGATTAAAACCAATGATTGATGGTTGGGATCGACAACAACAAACCATGTTGAAATGGTCATTGGTTGATAGTAATTGTTGATGGGTGATTGCTAGCCCCAATTCCTAGGTTTTGGTTGTTGGTATTGGTCCCTAGTCACGATCCCTGGTCTTAGTTCTAACTACCGAACATTGGTGCCTTGGGATTAAAAACCAACAACCAATAACCAAAGTTGAAGACCTACGACCAATGGTTGATGACCAAAATCGTTAATTGACAATTAGCAACTGGAAACTTAGGACTAGAGATTAAGGATCAGTGATTGGAGTTTGGGACTTGGGACCACTCATAACAACCTTTCCTTAAGCTCGTGTTTTTAAACACGTAAATCGTAACTTATTTTCAAAATTATACCCTTATCAATTCAAACACACTTTAGCTGTCTCAAATTGTGATTGATGTTACACGTATTAAAATGTTTGATTATGAGAAAGTGGTAGTTAATTCCGTATTAATGAAGTTACTTTTTTTTCCTTATCATATTGAATCGTAAAACCGAGTAAGATGACACATCTCGAGACTAGCTTCTAAAAATATACGAAAACGATTTACAAAATTCACTACTTTGCAAACTCGTAGCAATGCAAACAAAGGCTTAATTAAGAATTAAGGGTAGCAAATATTCTTTAGAAAAGAAAGCCATAAAAAGCCTAATAAAAGAAGTAGCCGTTGAATTTGGTCCCAACCAATGGTATCTAAAAGCAGAGAAATAATCTATTCTTGCTAGGGGGAAAACAGAGTAATTATTTGATTTGTTTTTTTTTTTTTTTCTTTTTAAATGTTGATGATACTAAACTAAATTGTACTAAAAGAAAAGAAAGAAAAGAAAACCCTTTCTTATTGTATACATTCTTATAGTTATTTTTGTAATTCTATTGGAAGATATAGTAAATGGTGGAAGAGATAGAATTGCAAAGGACTGTCCTACAAGCTATCTCTAGTGGGACATTAACATGAAACGAAACATCCACTCAACACACGGAGTGTCCTTAAACAGTGGTCTTATCCTATTGCGTCGTCATCGGCTATGCTATATATCCTAAAATACCTGCTCATATCCTCTAACACAATCTAATTCAAATCCACACTCATTCCCTCCCTTTTCGTCTTTGAACCTAACTTAATAATAATAATTTGTTTGATTTTTCATCTTTAATGAAATATTCCATCTCCTTTTATATTCGTTAACATATGAACAAAATTCTTTCATACTCGTTTTAAAAATGTTCTTAAACTTTCAAATGTTACATTGATACTCTTGGCCTTTAGAAATTATCATAAAAGGCTCCTACCATTGGTTTAGCGATCAATTCGATTTATGTTCAAGATTTATTGTGTTTGAAAAATAAACGTGTCATTTTATTCATACATGTGTGTATATATACATACTCTCGTTTTCCTCCCACTTAAACAATTCTTGTACATGTTTTCTTACGGTAAAATATAAATTGAAACAAAAAAAAAAAAAAAAAAAATCACAAAACCTCACAAATTTACTAATAAAAAGCCTTCCTTCAAATTTACCACAACAATAAACAACTAAAATACGAAAATAGTATATCTGACAATTAACACACATTCGACTACGAATCTAAAACCTTGCCAAAACCCATGAGTTTTAAGATTTCCTTGGCGCTTTACTATCATTGCTCCTCTTCATTATACTTTATATAAACATGGCAGTTTCTTTTTATAAATAAATAAAGGTCAAACGATTAACAAGAACGAGAGCAAGTAGAGACAAAATAGATAACATAGAGAAAATAGAGAAAAGTGTAAGGTCGTAGATAAATTGAGCTAAATAAAATAGAGGAAATGCAAGAGGGTGTAGATAAGCAATGAGAACATATTCAACTTTTGTTTTCTAGTATAAGGTAAGCAACTTTTTGAAAGTCTATAAGCATTTTTTCGACAATAACGTATCTATAATTCTTGTTAATGGGTTGACAATAAGGTTATTTGTGTACTTTTTTAGAATTTAGAAATAATTCTAGAACAATTGGAAGTTGGAAGTATTTTTTAAATTAGCAAAACACTAACAATTGAGAACACTTTTTAACTCTAAGGATGTTTTCTCATACAAATTGTAGTTCAAAGGTATTTTGTATTATTTAGCCTAAACAATACAAATACTTTTAAACTATATATTCACACACTGTCTTAAACCTTTTTCTCATCACAAATATGTGACATTTTTTGGTCTCTAAATAAAAAATTGAAAAAAAGTTATCAAACTAACATACAACAAATCATACCATAGACAATGTTATACCAAGTTCAAGAACACTAAAGACAAACACCTAAAACTAAAGTTTTAACATAAAACAAAGATCGGTAACTCAGTTCGGTGCAAAATAACTTTCTTGATGTTTGTGATTTTATATATTTGATGGTTTTTGGAAAAAAATTTCAATAAATGGGTGACTTCGAAGATAAAATGTCAATAATTTTTTATGAAAATGGCAAATTTTCTATTTTTTTTCCACATTGAGACTTTTCTTGACGTTTAAAAAACGTAAGTGATATGTACTTTTCCTTGGCTTTTAAAAACGTCAAGCAATATCTTTTTTTTCTTTTAATGTTCTGCAAACTTCAAGATTTTTTATAAAAAGGTGGGGATGAACAAACTTTTTCACACTAAGACATTTTTTTACATCTAAAAAGTCAAATGATACGTACTTTTTTCTAAAGTTTTAAAAACGCGAAGTAGTATCTATTTTTTTCTTATCGTCTTGTATACGTCGAACGTTTATGAAAATGCAGAATAGAATAAAATTTTGACGTTGGCACCCTTTTTCTTTGTGATTTAAAAACTCTAAGAGGTATCTATTTTTTTCTCAAGTTCATAGAGTTTTGCAAAATATTATTATGCCATTGAAAGTTTTGATTTGTAATGAAATATAATTAAAATGAAGTAAAAACATTATGTTTATTTTTCTTTTTATCCCTCGTATTCATCTTCAATATTATTTTTGTTCCCTCCTTTTTCTCCCTTTCCTCTTTTCCCTACTCCCTCCCTCCCTCTAAAACAGAAAAGGGAAAACCTTAAACCCATTATTTTTCCATCTGCTTTGCACCATACCATTACCAGGGACGCATCGCTCACCATCTCCGATAGGGGTCCGCCGCTGTTCGCCTGCAAGCCACTCGTCACACCGTCGTTCGCCTGCACTTCAGTTCAACATTCATTATTGATCATCTCCGTTAGGGAGCCGCAATCCCTATTCTCCCTGGTTTACGGCTGGCTGAATAGCCGCAATCTCACCAGCTTCAGCAGATACGTAACCGTGAACAATAATAGTTGAAGCTTCCTTCGGAAGACATGTTGCACAACAAGTCGTTTGTTAAAAAGACGAAGTCTGGGAGGGTGATGAAGGTCAGTAAATTGCTAATCTTGGGCCTTATTTTATACATCTCATTAGTTTCCATCCTTTTATTGTGACTTTGTTCTTTTGGGTTTCTGTTCTTCGTGACAGCAAGTGAGAGAACACTATCTTCGAGATGATATATATTGTGGGGCTTCGATTTGCAAAAAGTGTGATTCTTCAGTTGCTCGCTTGGGTTCTTCTACATCGCCAATTCTAGTTCTCGACACTAATGTTGTTCTTACTCAGGTTATTCTCGTGTGGTTTCTGTTATCAGCTTTGAGCTTTCAACTTTTAGTGTTTTATGAAATGATGCGTTTTTACAGATTGATTTGCTTGAGAATCCTGCTATTGATGACGTGGTTATGCTATCAGTTGTGCTGGACGAGGTCAAAAATAAGAACCTGTCTGTTTACAACAGAGTTAGAGCTCTCTGCAGCAATCCCCTGCGGAGATTCTTTGTTTTCTCTAACGAGCACCACAAGTATGTTTTCTATTTATACTTTTGTTATTGCTGCCTTTCGGAGTCATCGCTAAATAATATTGTACCATTTAATTAACAACAGGATAAATTCACACTTGGCTTGGGGATTCAAAATATTTCATCTTTCATTGTATTTCTGAACTGCATGGGAATTTGGGATATTGCTATTTTCTTCTAACTCATTTGCTAATACCAACTTCTAGTTAGAAACTGTGCCAATCAAGAGTTGATTGGTACCTTTGGTTTTAATTCTACGTACATCAAGCTAGTGGTTTTATGCATCTTAGGTAAAAACTGAAAGAAAAAACTAAATACGACTTATAAGAGCTTTACTAGGGCTTAGCTAGTCATTGTAATTGTTGAATGAAGTGTGATGTCTAGATTTTTCATATTCATATAAATGAACCTACAACTCTAATGTGGTGTGTTTCCCTATAGATCTTTTTTTAACTTCCCATGGCATAAACTATCAAATTCTGTATGGAAAAACTTGAACTTTCATGGTGGCTAGAATTTTGAGCTTCCTTTGATGATATTGTTTTGGCAGGGATACATATATTAAGGACATGAGTGGAGAAAGTAAAAATGATCGAAATGATAGAGGTATTCTCTTGATATTACATAAGTTGATGCTGTAATATGTACTGAAACTGGACTGCATATAGTTTCTTTCATCCACCCTCTCTTTCCCACTTGAACAGTATTTATAGCTGATACATTTTCATGCTAACATTCTAGTTCATCATTTACAGTAACTGCCAAAATATTCTGTATGTTTGTTGTCATAACCCTTTCATAAGCTAATGACTGGGATAAATCATAAATGCTTGCTTAAACTGTGTTGACGGTTATCTCTAACATTGTGATTCAGCTATTCGAGTGGCTGCTCTGTGGTATCAGAATCATCTTGGTGGTGCTACTCGTGTTCTACTCATAACCAATGACAGAGAGAATAGGAGAAAGGCTATTGAAGAGGGAATTTGTGCAGAGACAAGTATGTTAGATGTTTATTTACTTTTAGCTTCGCTTAAAGCCTCTTGGTATCTACCATTTGGTGTGCTTGTAATGATTATGCTCTCTCTCTCTCTCTCTCAAGTTTTTTATGCCATAGGCTTAGCTAACTTGGTTAATTTGTTTGGTCTTTACAGTTGAATCATATGTTAGATCATTGGGGCAAACTCATTTACTTGATCTGTTAGTGCAAAGTGCAAATGAAGATGCAAATATGGAGGATGTTGAAGATTTAAGGCCATCGAAGAGAAAGGTTCTTTACTCTGAGGTATTACAATGAATATGCTAAACTTCATTTATTTCAGAAAAATACTAATGTCCTATAAGGTTTCTGGTTTTTAGCATATCCTGCTCTTCTTTCTTTCAGCATAAACCCATGTCAGAAATTACTTCTGGTTTGCATCGTGGTATATATCATCAAGGAAAGCTCCGTGTTAATCGATACAACCCATTTGAAGCATATGTTGGAAGTGAAAGTATTGGTGATGAAATTATTATTTATGGGCGTACCAACATGAACCGGGCTTTTGATGGTGACGTTGTGGCAGTTGAACTTCTGTCTCGAGATCAGTGGCATGAAGAGAAGTCTCTGACTATAGCAGATGAAGGTAATTTTTTTTATTCACATGAATATTTTATTAATTGTGAACTGAGAAGGCTAGTGGGAATTCAACATGGAGATATGTGTGTGTGTCGGTGTTTGTGTAGGGTGAATGGGGATAAGGATTAGGTTGGAGTCATATTCTCAAGAATTATAAGAATTCCAATTATATGATAACTTAAATATGAAAATATAGAAAGTTTAGCAAATTCCCTTAGTGGAAATGACTAAAGACTTTCCTATGTGTTTCCAATATAAGTTTGTATTCAGTATGGTTGGTGGCCTGGCCTGTAGGAGGGGGGATTTATATGCCCACTCAATGAAAATGGTAAAAAGGTTAACAGCGTCCCTGTCAGGAAGTTGCTTATTATTTTTTGCTGTATTTCCAATTCAAGCTTATATTGGGCTCTGAACTTCATTCTCTCTCACTCTTTCTCACACACACACGGGCGGCTGTGCACACACAGAGACACAATCCCATTATGATGCAGACATGGTTGTATTATTGCAGAAGATGATGAGGAAGAAGATGTTCATCTTGTTCCTGGTAGCTCTGATGATGCTCCAAGAGCTGCATCTGCACTACAGGGCTCTAGTGGAGATTCTTCTTCTAGTTCACCACGCCCAGCTGGACGTGTCATTGGTATCATAAAGCGTAACTGGCATTCGTAAGTTATCATGGCAGTTTGTTAGATACCTCTGTTCCATGGGGTGTCTTTTGCTCCACACATTATATGCTTTTTCTTCTACTAATAAATACTTAAATATGTTCTAGATGTATATGTACCCATATATATTTTTATGTGTATACAGTCTACAAGATCAAGATGACACTAACATTTGTAGTTAATGTTGAAAAATACTCTGATTTTCCACCTAGATTTGTAGTTGTTTTGGGGATTTCATAAAATTTTTGTCTTCAGTATTACAGTTTTGTTTCTTTACTTTTTCAAGATGGTTGCACAGATTTTGTATCACGGAGGTTTGTCTGATGTTGAAATTAATGCAGTTATTGTGGTTCTTTGGATCCAATGCCTATGCCTGCTGGAAGTGGTGGCGTCGCCTATGCTCTATTTGTTTCCAAAGATCGTCGGATTCCTAAAATTAGAATCCAGACTCGTCAGCTTGAGAATCTTTTGGACAAGAGAATTATTGTAGCAGTTGATTCTTGGGACCGTCTTTCTAGATATCCTTCAGGACATTATGTGCGATCTATAGGAGAAATAGGTGATCGAGATACAGAAAGTGAGGTATGCACAATCGTTATATCAATAAGAAGCACTTTTCTATTCCATCTCTTACTATGTTATCAAAACACATGGTTCTTTAGATGATTTTCCATAATACCTACAGGGTCTAATAGATCTTGTTGGATTTCTAAAACTTATGGGGTGGGATTTAAGTTTCAGATTGTTAAATATATTCATATACTAATAACATATAATATTTATTAGGGTGTTATGGTAAAAATATTAATTTTTTTTTGGGACCGATTTTGACATTGAACTTATGAGTCATATCAATTTTTTGGCCCTAAACTTCGAATTTCATCAAATTGGATCCTAAAACAAGTGTTACAATTTTACCATCGATCAATTTCTGCTAAGTCGCCCACTAATTTTAATAGATAATAGTGTAAAAATCCTTGAAAACTCCTTAATTTCAATGAAAAAAGTTCTGTACAAATTATAAGTTTGACCAATGCACAAATAAACCATAGAATAACTTTTGCCAAAATTCATATACTTGAACAAAAAAAACTTTAGCTCTATTGGGTATTTTTTGTCTAATTTTTTTTTTTGATTTCATATTGTACATGCGTTTAAAAATTCATTGAATGCATAAGAGAATTTCGTATGACGATATTTGGAGTGAGCAATTTTAAAGGGTTAAATTGAAAACACACTTTTTTCTCTTTTAAAATGTTTATTTTATAATATGAAGTTTAAGGTTAAGATTTCATGACTTATCTAAGTTTGATGTGCAATCAATACAACTTGTCAAAGTCTATGTCAAAGTTGATTTTTCCCTAAAAATTTGATTCACAAAATGTTTAAATTACTGATGAGATGATAAATATGATTGAATGTCATCTCCGTACAATACTGATGTCTAGCAATATGTAAGCAAGTGAGAATTAAATGAGCAGTACACATTTTTAGGTACTAGTTAGTCCGAAATACGTGGGTGAGAGGAGGTGGAAAATATTTCAGTGCCTTTTCTCATTCACTAAAATATTTGGACCCTTTTGAATACTTCAGGTGGTCTTAATTGAAAACGATATAAACTCCAGGCCATTTTCTTCACAAGTTATGGCATGCTTGCCTCCATTACCATGGTCAGTGTCTCCTGTTGATATTGCAAACCCCATTCGACAGGATTTGCGGCATTTAAATGTTTTCAGTGTGGACCCTCCAGGTAGTTGAATGTTTCTTTAACTCAGTCGCATCTTTTTTGACCTGTTATTATTCCTTAGTGGTGTTGTCAATTAGTTCTGTCAAACATTAATTGGAGTTCATGGGCTTTTTATTTGTTCAGGTTGCAAAGATATTGATGATGCACTTCACTGTACAGCTCTTCCAAATGGAAATTTTGAAGTTGGAGTTCGTATCCTCAGTCTTTAACTTTCTGTATGCCGAAGAGGTTTTTGCTACTGAAGAGTCTTAACGATGGGTTTCTAAAACACTTCTATTGTTCTAAAAGATTTTAAATGATTAACTTAATCTTTTGGATCTTGTCATTTATTCATCCCTTTTATAGAGAATAATTAAATATTTTTATTGAAATTCTTTAAAATAGAATATTCTCAGAAGTCAGTAGTACCAGGATTGGGATCTCATTTTAAAAATTCATATCGGGATTACTGTTCAAATCATTTGGTGAGTCATTCTAAATAAGTTTGAAAAACGTAGATTCATTTTTACTAGGGTGGATCGAGTTGGATTCCATTTGTTGGACTAGAATTTTTTGTTCACTCTTGTATATTCATTCATTTTGTGTAATGAAAGCTCGGTTTTTATTTGCATCTTTAACCACATTCAATTAGATATTGCTGATGTAACAAATTTTGTTCATCCGGGCACTGCATTGGATGACGAGGCTGCGCAAAGGGGCACATCAGTCTACCTTGTTGAGCGGAGGATAGATATGCTTCCGAAACCATTAACAGAAGGTCAGCATTTGCTTTTATGTTGCATTTGTGCAAGAGGCATTGTTTGACAGGTTTTATTCTTATCCACTTTAGCTCAATGTGATGAAAAATCTTAAACCTGCAGATATATGTTCTCTTCGAGCTGATGTGGAAAGACTGGCATTTTCAGTAATTTGGGTATGTAGTTTATCGTTTTTTGTTTTTTGAAAATATGGATAAAAGTTTTATTCTGCAGTAACATCTTCGTACTTTTGTTTTTCTTGATATTAAATTTCTGCCAATCCTACCCTAGGCCTTTATCATATTGTACACTCTTTTATACGATATCATTGACTTTTGTCATCTTTTGCTTTGATTATTTGTTTGAGTTATCTGTTTAATAATCAATTAGTGAACATGTTTAGACTTCAGTATGCCCCCTCCCCCCTAGTTCGTGAATTTTAGTTTCAATCACTTGCCCCTGATGTTTAGGAAATGACATCTGAAGCCGATATTGTTTCTACTAGCTACACCAAAAGCATCATTAAGTCAAGTGCTGCATTGTCTTATGTTGAAGCTCAGGCAAGGATGGATGACAGGTAATTTCATGTCAGTTATAACTATCTGAAGTTTATTGGAGTATGTAATAATTCCATCTTTAACATTTACGGTAATTGCCAGCATTTTGACATGGTGTAGTGTAGTGCGGTGTTCATGTCTCTTATCAAACCTTCATTGTCTGTTTATTGTTTATTAGGATACATCCTAACAAGAATCAAAATCTAAATTATATTGAGAATCAAAGAAGAAACTGCAGTATAATCAAGTATGAAGTAACTTGGAACCTTCCCCTTGAGTGCTCTCACCCAAGCCTTAGATCACTCCACAAAACAGTCTCCCTTCACTCACTCATCTTCTTGCTATTTATACAAATTCCAGTAACTAGCTTTCCATCTAATGATCAATTGACCATTATATCCCTTAATACTAACATACTAATACTCCTATCCAGGTACCTAACATTATTTTATGCATTATTGATGCCATCATCGATGTCATGAGCAGAGGATGACTGGGTGTCTTTAAGGTTGCTTTGTCTGATCTTGTAGTACCCCTTCACTGTATCTTGTAGTTGCATTGCATGACTGAGTTGTTGAGTTGCTATTGCAAGGAACTTGATAAATAAGTCATTTCCTGGAAATGAGACTTTGTCAGCAGGACATGCTCATTGATTTTGATAGAAAATAGTATACATGAGGGTTGTGAGGGACTCTTTGGGGCTGCTTGGGAGCGGTTTTGTAAAGCATATTGCAGTCCTTGGAAGTCAGGATTCTCCAACATGAGATGCTCATTTATTTAGTTGCACAGAGAGTGTACCATGAGGCTATGGAGACTATCAGTGGTTGTTTGGGGGCTGTTCTGGAAAGGAGTGTCTGGTTCCTGCTTTTTTCATCTAGATTATATTTTGGAATTCTTTTGGGTAGAATATTAAAGTAAAGTTTATTCTGCAATTGAAAATAATTATTCATGAACAAGGCTCAATAAAGCATATTAGTCTTCTAATACATAAAGCTCAAGTGCAAAGCGCAAAAAAAAAAAAAGTGTGTATTCTTTTTGTGAGGTGCTGTTGGCATAGAAGTACTACATAAAGAAGAGAAAGTATACTTGAGGTGGAAATATGAAAAAAAGAGCCCTGAACTAGTAATCTAGCATTTAGGGTTAGTAAATTTAATTTGTTTAATTAATAAAGTAGGTAAAACCCTAATTATTACTATTTTTAAACATAATAAGAAAGCCCCAAGACTTTGAGCCTTGGGGCTTCACCAAAGGTGCCTGCTTGAGGCACGCCTTATCTTTCCAACGCAAGACACCAAACCTGCACTTTGAGCCTCGACCCACTTAAAACACTGTCATGAGCTCATGCCTTTTTAAAGAACAAATTTTTCAACTGTTTCAAAAGTAGTTTCTGAAATATGTTCAAATGTTGTTTACCATATAGAAAAGAATCCCATGATCCCAAATCAATCTGTTATTTATTTCTTATCCTTAAAAATAGACAGTACGGCCAAAACAGCTTTGAATTAGTGCCTTAACTTCTTATTTGAAATTTTTGTGTTGCTTTCTTGATACTTGGAACTTGGAAGGGTTTCACTTTATGTATTCGGAATGTAGAAGAGGTTAGCAGCAGTGGCTTGTCCCCATTTTATGTGTCCTTAATTGAGTGCAGGTTTGCCTATATTTTATTGTTTTCCTTGCTGAAGCTCTTCCTTTGGCGTTTCCCTCTCTCTCTCTATCATACATTGTCGTGCTTATAGAGAATCATAAATCTCTGAGTTGCAACCTTTGTAAATAATCTACAACCTTTTCTTTGTTGTATGCATATTCGTCAAGTCGAGCTTAAAATATGCAATTTCCAATAAGTTCTTTTATCACTGAGCTTTACTCATTTTCAGAATTTTTTGGGGGTTCATTAAAACATAACACATTTTATTTTGACCAAGCTGTATTTGCTTGCAGTCGATTGATGGATCCAATAACTAGAGACTTGAGAAATATGAATGCTTTAGCAAAGGTAACTATGCTTTGTGTACTTTTGTTCTATAAATAATCTCATGGATATGCCTCAGTCTAACTTAGTTTTTAACATCCCACAACTTTGTGGACCTGCAGAAAATGAGGTTGAGACGAATTGAGAGAGGAGCTTTGACTCTTGCTTCTGCTGAAGTGAAATTTCAAATTGACACTGAGACGCATGACCCTCTTGATATTGGTATGTTTGGATGTCAGATTTCGTATAAGGATCATTTGTTGAATCCTCGGACACAGATATTTTGGTTTGAACAGTCAAATTAATAATATGAAAAGATGTTCTTGTCATCCATTTTTTATATATCTAAATTGGCTTTTGTTTCCTTATTAGTTGTGTATTAATGTGCCAAGATTTCCCCTTTTCCTTTCTTTAAAACTTCTCAAACCTTTTGTTCCAGGTATGTATCAAATTCGAGAAGCTAACCAAATGGTTGAGGAGTTTATGCTTGCAGCAAATGTTTCAGTAGCAGAAAAAATTCTTAAACATTTCCCGCTGTGTTCGTTATTAAGGTAAAGAAGCTATCACATAAGCTTTTTCTTCTTGTTTTTTATTGCATGAGTGCAGAGTGCCTTTCATTCAATCGTTGGCCACAAAATTAGATAAAAGAAGAAAAATTGCATCTTTTTTGAGAGCAAAACAACAATTAGTCATATTAGGATATAGATTCGTTTTTGTAGTTTTCAAATTAAAAGCAAGCCTAATCTGACTAGCTCTTTTGCTCAACACCAGTTTGGGAATTGAGGATTTCATATTCTTGGTTGTTAAGTTTAACTGCTCTCCTGCCATTTTCTTAGCTGGAATTTCTGATCTATATCTTAATATGACTTATTTCTTGTTTCTCTCTCAAAAGATGCAATTTTTCTTCTTTTATCTAATTTTGTGGCTAATGATCATTGATTGATAAGATTGTTATAATAAACTATTGCTTCCTGGCCTTTCTTTTTATTTGCAGGCGCCATCCTACTCCTACTAAAGAGATGCTCGAACCTTTGATTCGCACAGCTGTAGCTGTTGGTCTTGATTTGGATGTTTCATCATCCAAAGCTTTGGCTGATTCTCTTGATCGTGCATTGGTATATTATTGCTTCTGAGTAGGACAATTTTAGATTTGTCTTCAAATGTTGCTTGGCTCGTGGCAATGTTGAATTTAATGCAAAATCCTTATTGTGATGAACATTTTCTCTTCTGTTGTTTGTTTAACTTGAACTTCATATATTATCAGGGTGATGATCCGTACTTCAATAAGCTGATCAGAATACTAGCTACTAGATGTATGACACAGGTAATATCACTTAAATATGAATTTTTTTCTAATTTAATTGCTGATGGACATTTCTGAAATCCTGTTTTGTACAAGTGAAGGCAGTTTACTTCTATAGTGGAGACCTCAGTCCTCCAGAATATCAACATTATGGGCTTGCAGCTCCTCTGTATACTCATTTCACCTCTCCTATTCGACGATATGCAGGTTTGGGCTTGCCTGTGTTGTCAGTTTAGTGACATTGTCCTATTATTTTGGGTCCTTAGCCATTATTTTATTGCAGATGTCATCGTGCACAGATTGCTCGCTGCATCTTTAGGAATATTCAAACTTCCAACGCTATTCCTTGACAGACCGAAACTCACTACAATTGCAGATAGTATGAAATACTCTCTGCACCTTAGTTATTTGTTATGACTTGGAACATTGCATAATGCAATCTCGATAAGCACTCCTAATCTATTAAAGAAATATCATATATATATGCTGACTCTTGTATTGTTTTAGATTTAAATTATCGACACAGAAATGCCCAAATGGCTGGCCGGGCTTCAGTGGAGCTTCATACTCTAATTTACTTCAAAAAACGGTATTTGTTCTTTAGCTTGTTCATCACTCTTGTGCATGACTAAAATACTTTGACGTTCACTTTTTTCTTTCTCGTCTAATCCAAAGAAGACATTTCATCTCTTTCTGATATGTGTTCGTAAATTTCATCTCTTTCTGATGTGTAGGCCTACGGACACAGAGGCCAGAATAGTGAAGATAAGATCAAATGGTTTTATAGTATTTGTTCCCAAGTATGTTCCCCAAACCTATGGTTTTATATTTTAGCATATCTTTAACTCTATCTTTTACTTCAATGGATCTGAAATGTTTGGGATGAACCTAATAAACTCAATAAGGGTGACTATGCACATAAGATGATATTAAATATTGTACGAGTTTTCTGACATCAAATGTTGTAAAGTTGGACCGTTGATGTAGAATTATAGGGAGCCAGTGATGTGGTTGATAAGTTGATCTAGACTTCCTCAGATATAAAATTAAAATGGTGTTACAGTAATGATAGAACAACATATTTGTACATTTGTGGCTTTCTTTGTGAACCATTCGATGATGAACATTGTTTTTATTCTTTCCTCTTTGTCAGATTCGGTATCGAAGGACCGGTCTACTTGTCAGGTAAAAGTGAGAAGCAAAGTGGAGAATGGTTTGTGGATGAACAAGAACAAAAAATCAAGAAGTTAGATGGAAGCATAACATACAACATTCTACAAGCGGTGAGAATTCACATGGAAGTTGTGGAGCCCCAACCAAATAGACCAAAGCTCCAGCTTACTCTTCTTTAAACTTAATTTTACTCCTCTAGGAAACAACAAACACTTTTGTACGAGTAAAAGGTAGGAAAATAGAATCCTTTCCAGAAAGTTGGGAATATTGTAGCAAAATTTCACTCATGTTAGAAGGTTGGAACAATGTAAATTTACCTTTATTCAAAATATTTATTACACATTTTTTCAAGTTAAAACTTTATTATTTATTTCTTTTTGTTATTATTTTTATTCAAGTTCAAACCTATAATCTGGTAGTTGATTTATTTTAAATACGACTCCATTTTAGTATTTGTTGTTATTAAATACAATGTAAATTGGAACTGTCTACAGCATGAATATTCTAACGCATGCCATCTTCAAATCACGTCGAATCATATAATTTCTAAGGCTTTCTTCAAACATTGAATAAAAATTTTATAAATGATTTATAATCAAAGTGATACTTTAGTACTTCAACCGGCAACATCAACTCTGATTACATCAATTTAAAGTTAAATTCATATGCCTATTAAAATTTTTGGATTTAAATCGACACACTTATTAGTTTAGAATTTAAGTTGATACAAATTTCAAATTTATAAGAATAATTTGATTTATTATCATTATCGTTATAGTTGTTTTTTTCTTCATTTTTTAATACAACTTGTGATATAAAAATTGAACCATTGAGTTGATTAATTAAGACTTTCTATTAAAATTTTCATGCATCAACTCCAATCATTCGTTTTGCAAAACCAACTATGGAAGAAGTTTACACACATGAAAATTAATGCATATGTGATTTTCAAATATACTTGATGAATAGTCTAAATCGATTCACGTGTGAAACTACAAAAGAATTTAGTTGTAAAAGGAAACTTAGAGGAAAGTGGAATCGATAGACTTATCATCAATATCGAGTTTAAATTAATATAATGAGGTAAAGAACACAAGTTTGATAAAAGGGCCCAGAGCAAACTAAGTTTAATGGTAGGGGCAGTTACAAGAATAGTAACGAAGGTTAAGGTATTTGAGGGGTTTAAAATTAGTTAAAGTAAGCATTTTTCATCAGAAAAGTTTAACCTAAAAGATAGGGTGAATGAAGATAGGAAAAGAACAGAGAATGAATGAGTTAGGTGGAAGAGATGGTGACGAAAGAGAACAATGAGGATCGAAAATGAAAATTGGAGTGGCCCATCGCCATATCTTCTGAAACTGAACAATAAACTGTTCCTTCAACCTTCCCTTCTATTTTTTTTTTCCATTTCATTGCCTTTAAACCCCACTTACTTAAACCAGCTCTATCCACTCTTTTTTTTTTTAAAAAAAAAAATTCAACACTGACAGTCCCACCACAAAGAAAGAGAAAGAGAGTGACAGATTTCCAAATAAATAGTGGCCGGCCTTTTTAGGGTTCATCGATTTTTGTCTTCATTTTCACGTTCTCCCAGATTCACCCACTCTGTTTTCACTCTGTTTTGAACCCCTTGGAACACTCTAGAAACTCGTTTTACATACTGGGTCAAGCTAGTTGAGCCTTGAGATTCAACGTTTGAAGGAAATGGGTAGGATCCGTTGCTTTTTGGATATTAGTATTGGAGGTGATCTTGAGGGAAGAATTGTGGTGGAGCTTTTTGAAGATGTGGTGCCTAAAACAGCTGAGAATTTCAGGGCTCTTTGCACTGGCGAGAAGGGTATTGGTCCACATACGGGCGTTCCCCTTCATTTTAAGGTCATTGACTTCTCTATATCTATGGTGTTTTGAACTTTGTATACGCATAATACAAACTGGGTTTCTTTGTTTTTATGTGTATAGCTTTTTTTTTTTCTCTTTCCTTTTTGGTACGACTTGTTTGTTTTAGTAAGACGTTAGATTTCTTTTCCTTTCTGAGTGTCAGTGGAATGATGATGTCTTTGTTATTGATCAGTAAATAAACAGTGGCGTTCTTCTACTTACTTGATGATATTTTAGCTGTTATTGCTTGGTTGTTTCGATTGTGATAGCAATATGTTCCTTAAGGATTTGGATTGAGTTTTTTTTTTTTTTTTTTTTTTTTTTTTTTTTTTTTTTTTTTATATGAATAGGATCTCCAAAATTTGGGGGTTTTGTTTCTTCTTTCTTTTGTTTTTCTCTTCTTTGAAAGCAGAGGACTTTACTTGAGGTCTCCAATTAGTTGTGTTTTTGTTAATTAAAAATGTTAATAATAAACATTTGAAAAGGACTTTGTTTTGGTTGTGTGCTTTGCAATATTCTTTTATGTTCTTTCACTTTGATTATTTTTTGGAACTTTTCCGTTAAGTAATGAAAAGGGTCTTAGGTAATGTCTGCAACTTTTCACCATTAAAGCAAAGTGTGTCACTTGTTTGTTTAGAATTTATTACCATGACATGGGTATGTGGATGCTTATGTGTTTCTTTTCAATTTTGAATTGTTCAGGGGTCATGTTTCCACCGTGTTATAAAAGGATTCATGGTACAAGGTGGAGATATTTCTGCTGGAGATGGTACTGGTGGAGAGTCTATATATGGCAAGGAATTTGATGACGAAAATTTTGAGGTGAAACATGAAAGGAAAGGAATGTTGTCTATGGCTAATTCTGGTCCCAACACCAATGGCTCCCAATTTTTTATCACAACTACTCGCACTCCTCATTTAGATGGGAAACACGTAGTGTTTGGGAAGGTTCTGAAAGGAATGGGTGTTGTTCGTTCAATTGAGCATGTTACAACTGGTGAAAATGCCTGTCCTATTGCTGATGTCGTTATTTCGGATTGTGGAGAAATTCCTGAGGGAGCAGATGATGGAATTTCAAACTTTTTCAATGATGGGGATACGTTTCCTGATTGGCCAGCTGACCTAGAACAGAGCTCTGAGGATCTTGAATGGTGGGTGAAGGCAGTTGATTCTGTGAAGGTTTTTGGCAATGAGCATTACAAGGTATCTGCACTAGATTCCATCTGACGTTAATGTTCCCTTTTTCTTTTCGATTTTGAAAAAAACGAACTGCTGTATAAAATTTTGTCCTTTGTACTGATGGGAAAGAAGAATATCCTTAGGTTCAGATTTTCTGTTAGCTTATTATTAAAACCTAGTGATAGATTTTTCTCTTGCTCCCATAACGTCTCCTTACAGAAGCAAGACTACAAGATGGCTCTCAGAAAGTATCGAAAGGCTTTACGCTACCTTGATATCTGCTGGGAAAAAGAAGGAATTGATGAAGGTACATCCTTCCTTTGACATAAATGGTACTTGGTAGTATCATGAAACTAGAGGGTATTTTACTATGAATATCTTAAGTATGAATGACTGCACTGACTCCCTCCTCCCCTCAATTTCTCCTCGTCTTTTCCTTTGAGTCTGCAGAGAAGAGTTCATATCTTAGAAAAACTAAATCACAGATATTCACAAACAGTTCGGTAAGTGTCCTAGTTAATGTATTTCTTTTTCTTTGTTGAGTTATTTGTGGAATTTCAGTACTTCTAAAACATGTTGATAAACTTATTTGATAGTCGTTTGGGAGGTGGTGATTCATGCATCTATCCCCATCTCCACCAAGTTTTCCATTTGTCTTTTGTTCTTTTATTGTTTTACCTTTTTCTACGCCCTAGCATCAATTCAAATTTGCTTCTCCAAACATGTAGTAAACAATATTAATTATGTTTCTCAACCCAAACTAATTGAAGTGAATGTAATACTTCGAAACCTTATTCCCATTTTTACAATTTTTGGTTGGACTCATTGTCATTTCAATTCTTCACCAAACGTATCCCTTGTTTCTAAAAGTTGCCTGTGACTGAACGAAAAAAGACAACAGTTTGCATATGCAAACACGACACCATATTAAAGCCTTGTTGGTTTGCAGGACATTAAAACACATATTTTTCTGTTAGTGAGAAATTGAGCTCTCATCGAGAAACAGTGAGATAAACGAGCAACTTCAAACTTTTTTTCGTGAATAAAAGTTTGCTAAAATAAAATACATTATGTGGTCTCCTACAACAATACTAAAACCATGTAAATTTGCCTTGAATAGTGAACTATAAACTGTGGTTGGAATCTTTCAATAGTTTTACTGTAGAATATTCTGGATCTAACAGATTTTAGCACATATAAGGGAATTACAAAATGTACATAAACGTCCCTGAAATAGGAAAGTTACTAATTTAGACAAGTGCTAAATGGTTGTGTTGGAACCCTTGAGGAAAGCCTAGTTCACAGAAGGGGGATGCTTTGGTGAAGAACGGTCTTAAATAATGCCATCAAACAATCAAGAATCTTTGGATGCTCCTTAGCTACAATGGCCATATATTTCAGATTTCTTGCAATGATGCATCTCTCTTTCAGCTCTATGATTATATGTTCCAGTGAACTGTGCACCTTTTTAAACACTTTAGTCTTTCTTACTTAGTTTTCAATTGGAAATGTAATCACCTTTTGGCGTTTATTTCATGGGAAACTCTAAACCCTAAATCTTTATTTTCTAAAGAAAATTATATGTTCTAATGCACATTATCTTTTTAAGAACTATTTAGTCGGAGTGGCAACCATCCTTCTTAATTGTATGGAGATTGTCCTTGCTTCCAGTGGTTGATTCATTTTCACTGTCATTAATTACCACTTAACTAATAAGTAATAAGTGATTCTATTATTCCTTTTGAATTTTTCAGCAGATTATACTTAACTATTGGCAGTCTAATTATCACCTGGTTATTTTGTTGATGTAGGCTTGCAAATTAAAGTTAGGGGATCTAAAAGGAGCATTGTTAGATACTGATTTTGCTATGCGTGATGGAGACGACAATGTTAAGGCTTTGTTTCGCCAAGGTCAGGTTGGTATTTCTTGTGGAAAGGATGGTGATGTCTCAAAGGGTTGGAGGACCTCTTCCTTCCTGGATAATATGTGATTCTTTGTCATTTTCTCTTTTAATTTCTTTAAGTTGTGTGTTAATTTCCAATTTTTCTTTTCAATTTTATCATAAGTCATTTGGATGATTAACGAGGCTTCTATTTTAGTTTTTCTTACACTTCTCCATGGTTTCTTCTATAAAATAACTTTACGACTTTGCATAGAAGAAGGGGGCAGGGGACAACCACCATGGTCTGGGAATTTGGGAGAATGGATCTTTATCCCATGGTGCACTAGGATATTAAAAGTTTACAAGATTCCTAACAATTAAATGGATTTGACACTGTGAGATTAGTTAGTGTTCATAAGTATCCTCACACATTCATTGATTTAAAAATGAATGCTAAGGAAATGAGCTTATAAGCTACTACAGGTCAATATATTTGCAAGTCATACTCTTGTTCTTCTCTTTTGCTTCATTGGTTTCCCATTTTTTGTATTCATGATTCTGTGTATTAGCCTCCTTTACATGCTTACTTGCAGATGCACCCCCTTGTTTCTGTAACTAACTGATTATGGTAATCGTTTCACATCCAGGCACACATGGCTCTTAATGACATTGATTCTGCTGTTGAAAGCTTCAAGAAGGCATCGGATTTGGAGCCAAATGATGGTAATAATTTCTTTTTATTAGACTGTAGTAGATATTTCAAAATACTTTGTATTATATATCTAGATTCTTGTGGATGAAATGATTGGATGTAGAAGCTAGGTGTTTAGAATTTGAAAACTAATCACCTCAAATCTCACTGGAGTTCATTGGTATTCATTTGCTTCTCCGATGTCTGAAATTAGAGATGCCATTTTCTTATTGATGGATTTTGATGGAGAAAACGTAGTGACAATGTTGTCAAATTCTGGGAGAGATCCCAACTTAAAATCAAGAGGGGGTTGGCTAGTTCCTCTCATTATTGTTGGAGTATTGCTATGTAATGTTGTCTAGATCACTACAGATCCATTTTCTTGGTCTTGAGAAGAAAGATCTTCATTTAGAATTTCGAGAGAGGAATGAAAATCGAGACCTGGAACAATGAGGTAGAGTGATCTAGGACAGTGTGGCAATCTAAAATTTCGTTCTAAGTCGCCGCCATCCCATTTTATTGTAACTTTTGAAACCTTAAATGAAAGGTTATGAATAATATTGCATTTGTGAAAGGGTATATGTATTTTTTTTAAAACTAAACGGAAGTTCAGAGTCATTCTATATAATTTGATCTTTTATTATAGCAAAGCATTGTATCTTGAAATTAATTCATCAACTTACTTAGAGAAAAACGAAAAAGTTTGTTTCTAGACACGAGTTTTCCTTTTTCTCGTACTGATGTCTATATACTTACCATGGGAATAGTGCAAGACTTTTCTTTGCGCTAGCCGTGTATTTACCTCACTCCATAGCTATCCATACTCAACTTGTTTACTGTATATCCTTTTGTTTCTGAAACTTGCCAATCACTTTCTACTCTTTCGCGTTTCAGCTGCCATAAAGAAAGAGCTTGCTGCCGCGAGGAAAAAGGTAATTGAAGTAAATTCTTTATGTCGAGATGACACGTGTTGTTAACGGATTGGTTTGTGTGGTATGGATGCAGATTGCTGACAGACGTAATCAAGAAAGAAAGGCATATAGCAAAATGTTCCAGTAGCCCTTGATTGGTAAGTTGTGGGGTTCTTCACCTTATTGTGGGGAAATAATCTATGTTTGTTCATTCTGTCGTGTTCCATGGCTGATAGTCTACTTTTTTCTTTCTTTTTTCTCTTTTGTAATCAAGGCTTATGGAGTAGAGAGCTAGATTCCATACATGATGAGTTTCATCTGCACGAAATCGATCGACATCTGACGACCGGGGTTGGTACTATGTGCTTTAAACTGGAAGATGTTAAAAGTAATGTACTAAGGCTGGATGAAACTCTCCATTCAAACAATTTTGCCAAGAAGAAAAACCTACGAGGTTTTAGAAAAATATACATTATTTCTCGTTTTTTCCTCTCTTAAAATTTCTATGGAATTCTGGACAGTTTTATGGTCTTGATGTTTCAGGATTTTATAGGTTTTGCTTTTTTGTTTCTAAAAGTAGTTTTGAGGTCTATTTGTTTTTATTGGGTTTTTCATGGTTGACATTCTCTTTTTTCCAAACAAAATATTATGGTCTGTTTTACATATATTTTTCTAATCCAGGATATTGTCTCTTAGATACTAAATTTCTAACTTGGATTCTTCTAATGTTCCCTATATGGATGGAATTCTATAAGGATATTTTTAAATATAGATTAATTGAAAGGGATATTTTTAATAATAGTAAAATATTAAAACTATTTACAATATATAGTAAAATATATTAAACTCTCTTTAAGTTTTTTTTCCTTCTTTTTTTACTATTTATAACAATTTCTTTGACTAATATGTTTACAGATGTTGTACAATATCATGGTTTATCATATATATATATATATATATATATATATATTGATAGTCCTATCTATGTATATTTGTGTTTATATAGATGGAATGTGATATTTTTCAATAATTAATTAATCTTCTAAACGTATCTGAATGATAAATTATTGTAAACTTACGTGCAAAATGGCAAAAGAGCGCAACATGTTTGTAAATTTCTAAATTCAACTTTGGATCCTAACAAGACCAAGGCATAGGTGGAGGGGCCTTTTTCTCCATTTCTTTCAAAACAAAATTGTTTCATTTCATAGAATGTCAGATGTGGGTTCAAAAATTTGTATGATCCTTAATAATTACCATATATATAAATTCAAAATATTCAAAGGTAAAAAGACAAGGTGGGTAATAGGGTTGTCTCGCCAAATAAATAATAATTGTTAAAATCTATAGAAATGAGCAAGAAAAATTGACACGTATTTCTTCATGGTCACGAAATATAGGGTTTAGGGTTCTTGTAACTACGGGATTTCTACACTCAGCCTACCTAAATTTGATGACCGAATATCGGTCACGTGGGGCTTAGTTCTCCAACTCCCCATCCAAACTCACACCAAAAGTGAAGCAAAGATAACCCAAAAAAGAAGAATGCAAAGTTGCACAAAAAGATTGTGCGCTTAAAAACATGTGAAAGCAAATCAACCAAGCTCTCAAGGGCTACAGATAATTGTCAAGCCCCAAGTCCCTTAATGCATCACTTGCAGCATCTTTGCAGCTTTCATGGTTTTGCTTTGCTTTTCGAATGTATTTCTCGATTCCGCTTTTGAGCAAAAGAGATCTGAATAATACCGGATGCATTTGATAAGTAACTATTGACATCAATGGAGAGTAATTCGGGACATACAGTGCTAGCTAACTTCAAAGAGAAATAGCTTCAAAAACACACCTGTTCTCTGGGTTCCTGACTACAAGGTTTCGTATCATGTTACAGGAATTCCTTTGCATTTGTTGAGCTGAAGGGAACTTCTGCATAGCTTGAATAGCAAGATCTCCAGCTCCAGCTTCAATTGCCTGTGTTGCATTTTCTGGAGATCTCAATGTAAGCACTGATATAACGGCCATTACCTGTACCAAAAATTAAAGTATTTGAGACTGGAACGGTATCTTATTGTGGATACCGTATTATCAAAATTAAACGAGTATCTAATGTGTTGGGGGTGGCCGTGGGGATTCAAATTTCAAGTATACCGATACCAAAATCAGGTTAGCTTTCAACTATACTTTTATAATAATACATTAGACGCTCCATTGAGAAGAAACAGAGGAGTGTTTAGAGTAAAAAATTTATTTTGAGTTTTTCAAAATTTACTACAGAAAATGTCCCTAAATCATAATCTCAACAATACGTGCTGATTGCGATGTATATCTTTGGTTGTTTCCAGTATCAAAGCTAATATGCTGATCCAAAAGAAGAGTAAAATAAAGTAAAATCTAAAGGGGATGCCGGATGTTATGCCAAGCAAAAGAAAATATATTTTTATAAGATGTTTTCCTTTGTGCTTGAAGTAGATGTATGGAGATGAGTGCAATATGGTCTGGCTGTACTCAAGTATCACTCAATCTAAACCAGCAAAATTAAGAAAACTGAAAGTTTCACTAATGCCAATAACATTTCCTTCTTTACCTCCTGCAGAACAGATGGATCATCACTAAATCTGGATGAAAGCTTTATTAGTTTATTCAATCCTTTCTTTTCAATGATAGCACTCTTGTTAGCGTCACTTCCTGCCAACTAATTCAATAAAAGCAATGAGACAAAATCCAACATAGAAAGTAATTTGGAAAATAGGAGGTAAAATATGCAAATGATAAGCCTGCATGTTTTTGACAAATACCAGCTAAGGAAACAAGCATATTTACAGTTCCCTTATTAAAATAAACAAAACTATCTTTCCTAGCTCCAATTACACCTAATTATTTATTGGTTTATCAGGTTTGGTATCTTGAGGACTACAGATTAATTTTCCTACTAGATTCTAAAACCAAGTACTTTTCTCTTCAGCAGAAAGAAAATGAGAGAGGGGAAGAGAGAGAGAGTTCTTTTTAGAAAGTAGTCCTTCAGTTTACAAATTTAGTCCTTTTCTTTGTTTGAGAAAATGACTTAAGACAACGCCTGCTCTTAAATCTACTCCAGTTTAGTTCTTTTTAGAAAGTAGTCCTTCAGTAACAGAGCACAAAAGTGTTGACTCTATTGATGATAATAAACAGAAGAGATATAAATGCAATGGTGAATCTAAGAAGTTGGTGGAGTGGGCTATATGCTCCGAACTCCAATTTTAGTAGTTGGGCTTTCCAACTATTATAATCGACAATTAACTCCAGTATTATTATTTCAAATTATACTTTTTTTCTATATCCCAAACACAAATTATTATATCTAAACTAAATAGACTGCACCCCAAACACAAATTATCATAATCCACCAACTTCAGTGACCACCAGCTATAGCAACCAATTTAACACCTCAAACACCCCTGAATAATTCAGCATTACTGCTAAATTCAATGAATTGGAAACTAACAACTCCATAAAACACGATTTTGACTTCCTACCTTTGATAAAAGAGAACAGCAAACTTTAGCTACCGTTTTATTGCCTTGATCACCACTGTCGTCAATGCATCTCAGAACTGCATCAATACCACCATTTTCAGCTATGGATTTACAAATTTCATCCTGCATTTTGTGAATAGCAATTGAATGGGGAAAAAACAGAACGCTATCAGAAAAAACTAATATATCACTTTTCTGGTCAGTGATAATATATCTGGGAGACTAGAGATGAGCAGAGGAGGCAGAATCTATACTATCTGTTAGTGGGTGAGAACGTAACAAGTGAGTCTTGTGCTAACACCCAATTTGACATAAAAGAACTACAGACAGTGGAAAAAAGTTGAAATAATGAAGAAGATAGTCCACCAACAACATTATGCAACACAGATCAAGACATTTTGTCATGTACATTTGATATCTTAGTCTGTTTTATTTAAAAATCAAACTTTCATTAAAAAAAATAAAATATACAATGGTGTACGGAAAAAAGCCCACTAAAAAAGAAAACAACCTACAAGGACCTCCAAGCAAGCAAAATAAAACCCAATGAAATTATAAAAAGATTTCACCAGGGAAGTCCATTGAGAAACATTGGATCTAAAAAGGGACTAGACTCCAATCAAGCGTTCTAAAACTCTCTCCCCCAAAGCCCCCATGATATAGCACAGACCAACCCCGCTTGATGTTTCACATAATAAGCTTCTGATAGTTATGAGTTTAGTCAAAGAAAGAAAAAGCAACATATTCTATCTGAGTATCACAATATAGTAATAAACTGATAATTCAAGAAGGCTCACTATCAAAATGTCTGCTAAAATGATGACAGATTTTATCATATACATCATCAATAAGACTTTAAAGACAATAGGTATTATCAAACGATTCCAGCTGCACAATTTTGTCTTAAATTTACCGATGAGAATAATAATTA
Organism: Cucumis melo; assembly: GCF_025177605.1. NCBI lineage: Eukaryota > Viridiplantae > Streptophyta > Magnoliopsida > Cucurbitales > Cucurbitaceae > Cucumis > Cucumis melo. Next base: position 298,138 of record NC_066857.1, read on the forward strand.
TAGAAGAAATTAATCCTCGTTCTTATATTTTCTGTGAAGACAGATATTTTCTAATCAAGTTAAACTGATGAGAAATCAACAGAAGAGGTCTAATAATAATTATATCAACTACTTGTTCTTATGTGAATTTTTTCTTTCAATAAAAAGATATATCTTTTTACTTTCCACCCAAAATCGAAAACTTACATTAACAGAAACAGCCCTTAAAGCAATGCTCGCAGAAACCAGACCCGCTGAGTTAAGTCCTCCATGTAGTGAGTCGACAAGAGCATTAGCAATCCCAATTTTTGCAAATCTTCGGGCATAACCATAAACCTGAAGTTTCAAATGACACCCAAGACCAAGAAGGATCAATTAGTTGTTTTAAAGACTTCTTACTTTTGGAGGTGGGGGAAAATTGTGTCAGGTTGTATTATATTTTCATTGATGTTGACATTCCATAATTTTACAATTCCATTAGTTCAAAATTGAAAATGAGGGGTGAATCAACATTTCAATTACATCATATTTATTAAATACAAAAAAACTCAAAAAACCCAACATTTCTATCGACATACAGACTATTAACCTTGGTAAATCATCTTCCATAAGGTGGGGTGGTAATCGAAAAGAATAAGACCACTTACTTGAGAGGCAACTACACGATGATCATCGGGTGTCAGCAGAACCCGAATAGCATCATATAAGCTATTGATGCAGTCTCCTCTATACGTACTCAGAGTTTGCAAAATAAGCTCATCAATATTCATCTCCATGAATACTTCTTTAACAACCTCATTAGCAGTCGCAGCCGCAGCAACAACAGCAAAGCCACCATATAAGATGTTCACATTTTGCTTTCCACTATTTAGAATGTCCATAACGATTTTGGGTCCATTGCTGTTACGAAATATTTCAACACTATGTAAATCTGCAATCATACCATGATTTCAGGCATTAAATGTGAACATTCCAAACAAATTCATAGGATTTTATGATGAGAGACCTGATAATGTAAAACTACACTAAGTTAATTATCGAGAAAATCATTTTAGATTTGCAAACAGTTGCTTGTTTTTCGTATGTTTACTTTCCAATTTCCATAATTCTCTTATCAATCGTACACAGTACCTTGAAGCAATAACACCATTGTCTTAAGACCAGAAGCAACAGCAGGCTCGCAATCACTTGGAATCTTATAACAAAGAGAACAGAGCAATTCTAATCCCCCATTTCTTAATGCAATCGACGCATTTCCGGATTCTTGATTCGAGCCACACAGCTCCGAAATTCTATCAAATAAAACCACGATCTCGTCAACAAACTGGTCACTGATTTTATCCTTCGAATCATCGTCCAATTGTTTCAGCCTCTCCAAGCTCTGTATCAAAGGGTTATCTCTCGCGCTACCCTCTCCAGGAACACATCTCACAATGCCTGCATACAGAAAGAACCAACAATCAGAAAGTGAAAATAATGATTAGAGATGAAGCTCCACAAATCACCTGAGAGATCAACGCCTTGGAGAGTTAACGTTTCGATTGCATCCTGGAGAGCTTCAGTGGGATCCATCCCCAGGTCCTCCACATTCTCTCTTACCACCTCGTCAAATGCTTCTTGAGAGATGGTGCGGAGGGTTTTGGGTGGGCCCATCTCCACGGTGTTCCGTCGGATCGGAGGACGTTAAGGTAACTCTGCTGTGAAGAACGGTGAGGTTCGTAGCGGGAGAGAGAGAAATTTAGTGCCGACTGGCCGAAGGAGGAAGCCAGTGGCTGTTGAACCGGGAAACCAAGTTTCTACTTATTTTATCAATTTTTTATATATAAAAATCCAAATTAAATAATTAATTCTTAATATAGCAAAATTAACTTCACATATTTACAAATATACAAAATGTTATTATCTATTGATTAATTTAATTTTTTTAACTATTATTTAAAAGAAAAAACTCTCTCTCTCTCTCTCTCTCTCTCTCTCAATTTAATTTTAGTTTCTACTATAAATTAGAGAAAAGAAAAGAAATTAAAAAAAAAAAAAAACTAATTTGAGTCCTACACCTTACCGTCTAGTAAAGAATTTCCGTTAAATCCTCCGTTGTGCCGCCGCCGCCAATTCTTGATACGTTGGGTTAGATTTTTGGAGGGTTTATTGGAGAGATCATATTTGCAGCTTAGACTTCTAGGAGCTTTCATCCTACACAAATATGCCGTCGAAGGGAAAGAAGAACGCAAAGACACTCTCTAGATTGTCTAACTCAAACCACTCTCAATCTCCTGTGTCACGGTTCACAATACCTCCTGTCTCTCAAGTTTCTGAAGATGAGTTTCTTTCCTCCATTGAAGAAGCTTCAAGTAAATATCCTTTTTTTATTAGCAAATCTGCTTTTGTTGGAAGACTTGTTAAGGATCCAGTTCAATCTACTGGCTGTAAAGTTTGGCTTTCTGAACCTTCTATGCTTGCTTCTAGCTTCACCCAAGGGGCTATTGTCTCGGTAATTTATAATATTTCTTCTTTCCGTGGCAAGAGAATTAAAATTCTTACTACGATAGTCATTGTAAATGATTGGTTGTATAAACACTATCATGGTTGATCGTGGTCACCAGCTTAAAAATTAATCTTTTTTTACACCCAAACATTCTAGTGTGTTTGTATCATGTGGTTAGTCGAAGTGCACATGAGTTAGCTGTATAAACACTTGGAAAAGCAATATTATCTTCTGATCTTTTTTTTTTCCTTTGGTAGGTAGCACTTAGTTCCGAGGGAGGTAACTTTCCTCTGTCCTCACTAGCAGATGAATGTGGTATGCACTTTGGGGTTGATTATGGAGATTCAATAATCCATGAAGCGGGAAATTACTTTGCTCTTGCGAGAATTTTCTCCTGTGGTAAGGTACGGAGGTAAACATTTTATTATTTGAACTTATGCATAAGCATCTAGTAACAAACACTCTTCCTTGAGGGAGGAAGATTAACAACTCTAGGCCTTGTGTTTATTAGTGCACTTAATGTTTGAAAGAAGAATCACATTTCATTCTTGTCATCTTATTGCAGTGAAGCTCCTAAAGCTTTATCTAGGGGTTGATGAATGGATATTTTGACACTGATGGGTATTTTTATTTTATTAAGAGTTCTTCAAAAGGAAAATTGCAACCTATGTTCTTATGACCAATTTGAGATCTCAGAATCTCTCATAATAACATCAACTTTCTCTTAAACATAAAATGCTCTCATTACATAATGATCTTCTCATGTACAAGGCCCTTGTTGCCAGCCAAGTCGGGGTAATAATGTTACATTCCCAGAGGAAAGAAAGGCCCTTCTCAAGGCCAAGGTCCCAATCACGTGCTTCTGCGCTCCAACAGTTAGATATATTGAGTGTATGAAATAAACACATATATGACAAAAATATAATTTTTGAGAGTGAAATGTATCAAATGCATTTTTTTAGCATATAAATGCATGAACTCCTTGATTTTCAAGTTCCTTCTTGTATAAAAATGATATATATATATATATATATATATATATATATATATATATTAATAATAAATATATCTTTGCCATGTCTATGTCTTAGATTTAAAGAAATAAATGAGACACGTATCTGTCTCCTACATCTTACTAAATGATGAAGTGGCTGTTCACGAATTTGATCTTTGTGACTATACATGCCAAATTATAGACATTACAGGACATATTTTGTTCACATTTCTTACGCTGCAATTTTTTTCTAATGTTTATTTTGAATGTAGAACTGTTGCTCACCTTGTCCTCAAGGTGGAAAGTTAATAAAAAGAACAATGGAAAAAATGAATAGAACTGTTGTTGTATCTGTTTTCTGATCCTCATTTTGAAAACACGTACATGTTAGAAACTTTAGTTTGAAATCTGTTCTACGCTTAATTTCTTTTTGCTTCATAGGAGTTAAATGATGGAGTGCAATTATCAACGAACCTTTCATTTACCTTGGGTTGCCCTACAATTGGCCGTGTTGTGTTTATCTCTCCTTTGAAAACCCATCTTTGCAATGATCCAGTAAATGATAATGGTAAATTGAAGAGCACAGAAGTTGACTTTTTGAGAATATACAATTGTAAGGAACTGTTTCTGGATCTAGCGTCATCAACCAATGTATCAACAAAAGACAACTTATTCTCATCCTCAACTATTTATTCAAGAAAGGTTCAAGGTCGTAGTGAAAATGGTAATTTAACATCCCCAAGCACCATGCTGTCTGCTTCTCCTAAATTTGATGAGGTGGTATCAAACTTACCAAGTCCATTTGCTCATTCACTTATTAAGGAGTCCTTAGGAGATGATACCGTCAGAAAAACTCTACAGACAATTGCCTCCAATGAGTTGTATAAACGTTGTGTGCTACGTGGTAACCTTGTAACTATCCCAGTGCTTTCAGATCTTTGTACATTTCATGTAAAGGGTGCGAAAGGACTGTCAGGATATGATGACTCTTATGATTCTGTGCACAGTGGAAGCAACAATCATTTTCAACATTTTTCATCAGATGAATATGCGAATTGTGCTTTTAGTATAAACCAGTTGACAAAAGTATTTATAAATGTCCAATCAACCATGGTCTCAGAGACAATTCAAGAAACTTTTCCATCAAATGTGGAACCTCAAAGTCTAAGTATCAGAGCTAAAGTAAAGCCTAAAGTTTGGAAATTGGGTGGTCTTTCAAAAGAATATTCAGTTTTGAAGGATATTATAATTGCTTCATCATTAAATAGCACCGTGTCAAGGTATATTATATACAACTTGAATCTATTATTTGGACTAACCTTGTTTTGTTGGCACCCTATTCTGATTGGATGTGCAACTGACATTTATAAATGTGTTGTTAAATCGTATCCTTGCTTGTGAAAAACTCCATATTTGATGTGCTCTATATAGGATGTCAGTGTCAGGAATTTCAATGTAGTTGGCATTGAATGGCTAAGATGCATCAGTTTTACTGTTTCCAAAGTATTCTTCTGTTAGTTACTTTTATTTTCAGTTCGTATTATTTAACTGCCACTTAACCATTAAATTACTTTAAATAACTGCTATATTGAATGCATTTCTGAATGTATGTCGATTGTTCTTAGAAGTTAGAGCAAATCTGAATTTATTTGCCATGCATTTATTTATCTGAAATTGCCTTTTGATGTGAGATCTGGGTGGTTTGTCATTGGCTTCGTAAGACTAAAAGTTAATAGTTTTATATGTTTGAGAATGTGAGATTATATCTCTATATAGCCTCTGGAATTGGTGGAAGGTTTGGGATCTAACTAGCCTCAGTATTTCTCAGTGGGTGTTTGTTACTTTCATTTTACATATATATATTATACTTTTTTGTAATGACTCGATAGACTTTTTGTGGTTGATTAGATCCACTTATGTTTTCAGTTTAGGTTTTTGGTTGGATCCTTCCTTGGTGGTCTTTTCTTTTTGTCGGTCCTTTATATTTGTTATTTTTCTCATGCATGGTCTTCCATAAAATAAAATAAAATCTATATGTAGGTTTTTTGCTTTGTGTTTCCTAAATGCTTAAAGCTTACCATTTTTTTTCTTCTCAAGTAGTATCCGTTGTAAATACTTACTTCATTGCTGAACTGTGTGCACCTCTTGTTACTCTTTCATAAACATAATCTAAAATTAAAATTGTCCATGTAAGCCTTGGTTTTCGAACCACAAAGGGAGTACTTCTTCATGGTCCTCCTGGTACCGGAAAAACTTCCTTGGCTCAATTATCTGCTCATGATGCTGGTGTCAACCTGTTCTATTTGAATGGACCTGAAATTATAAGTCAATATCATGGGGAAAGTGAACAGGCGCTGCATGATGTTTTTGAGGAGGCAAGCCAAGCTGCACCTGCTGTGGTTAGATTTCTGGAATTCTTGGTTTTTTGCCTTAAACGTTTCGATTCTCCTCCCAGTTATTTCATGAGAAATGGTTTCTATGTTTAATTTTATAGTTTCACTATCAAATCTTATAAGATTGTTAAGATAAGGATAATTGAACGAAGTTTTATAGTAATATGATGGTTTTAAAATCACTTTTCGTATCAAACGTAATGATTGAAAATAAATTTTAAATATATGAAAATAAATTTTAAGAGTTTGCTACCGAAGTTAAATTTGATTGTTTAGAAATTAATTTTACAAAATCAATTGTACCTAAATCTTTTTTTCTAAAATTACTACTTCAATTATTACTCCTAAACACACCCTTAAATTGAGTGATTTGGAAAGTGTGGACAAGAAGTTAGACTAAACAAACCTGCATGATTGAGAGTTTTCATGGAGATATTGAAAGCTGGTTAATTTTCCTCTATAAATTTATTATCAGATATTAATTGATGAGTTGGATGCTATTGCACCTGCAAGAAAAGATGGAGGTGAAGAGCTGTCTCAAAGAATTGTAGCTACACTGCTTAATCTAATGGATGGGATCAAGCGAAGTGGTGGGCCACTTGTAATTGCTTCTACCAACAGACCTGAAAGCATTGAGCCTGCACTAAGGCGGCCTGGGAGACTTGACCGGGAAATTGAAATAGGTGATTATGTAGTTTCTGTAAATGCTTTCCAGTTCTAATATTACACCACATTTGAATTGCCATGATTGCATCTGTGGTTCCTACTTCCTTATCACTACTTCCTTATCACAGGAAGTGCCAATTGATAATACAAAAATTTTCTGTGAGAGAAGTCTATGTCTGTATTAGTGCGGGCAAGAGTGCTCTTTTTCCCCTTTCTAATATTATGACTAGTTTTAAAATCGTGTTGTGTCAGATTGTGAATTTGTGATCATATTGTCTCTAGTCTTGAATCACATGTTTAATTTAAGTATTACTGGTTGACAATGTGATTGTATAGCTGCTGGCTTGTATAGGTTGATTTCAATATGAGATGGTTCACTTTTTGTTTTTTCTTATCTTTTTTTTTAGAAAAGGTGAGCTTTCAATTCTGTAGCGGGATGAGAGAAAAAACCACAAATATGTGTACACTGTACATTTTTTAGATAGATATTGTTACTTTTCAAATACCGAATTCATCGAATTGTTTATGAGCTTTAATGGCCCGTGGGTTTTGGTCACTCCGCTTTTGTGAATTTGTAATCAGGACTGATACTTCCGTATGCTATTGTATATTCTTTATATTTTCAAAACAAAAACTTGGTCTCATATGTGTGTGTGTGGTTTTTCTAACATATAAAGTATTTGAGAAATTTGGAATGTCTGGCTTCTGTGCCTTGAAGATGCATTTAGGATGATGCTCTAAATGTTCAAACAACACTTGATGATTTGTTTTTAGAAAGACCGATATACCTTTTCTAGCTAATCTGGCTGAAACATGTAAAAACTTTAGTTTTGGTTGGGTTTATACAGGCGTGCCATCTCCCAACCAACGGTTGGATATTCTACATACAATACTTAGTGAAATGGAGCACTCTCTTTCAGTCGTGCAAGTTCAACATCTAGCTATGGTCACACATGGTTTTGTGGGTGCTGATTTGGCTGCCCTTTGCAATGAGGCTGCCTTAGTTTGTATAAGGCGTTATCAAAAGTTTAAAGTTTCTTCTTCTAATTGCCATAGTTTTGGTAGATCTGTTATAGCAGAGGAACAGCACAAGTTTAATGAGGTGGCTCACAAAGCCAATGACGATCATATGATATTGGAACCTGATATCTTACAAGATGAAGGAAGTATATCCGGGGTTTGCCAAAAGCTTGCATCTTCATCTATCTCTGAACATACTTTTACATCTGACCCAGTAACATGTGTGTCCTTGAATGAAGTGATTGCTGATAGCGAGGATAGTTTTAACTCTTCTGAAATCAAGTGTAAATTGAAGGTTGTTTTTGAAGACTTTGAGATAGCTAGAATGAAAGTGAGGCCTAGTGCCATGCGAGAGGTATGTCTACTTTTTCATTTTGAGATAATCATATTATTGAAAACTGACTGTATATCATGGAAATAGGGTCCTTAGAAAACTGCATTACTTCTATGCATTTGATGATATCTTCTGTAGTTTGGGCGTGGTATAATGGGAAATGCTTAGTCTTTGGTTTTGTGCAATCTATACATTTGAAAACTTCAGGTGGAAATCGATCTGTAGACTCATGGAAGTAGATCTAGCGACAGCCTGAACTTTGGACACTGTTAAACTTTTAGCATCTTTTTTGTATACTTATTTAGATCGTTCTGTAATCATGACTTATTTTTTAACTTTGCATTAGCACTCCATTAGATATGGGGCGTCCTGTAATTTTTTTGTTCTTTAAACTTTTTTATGCTTACTTTCTTCCAAAATCATACATGATGGTTAAATATCTGATTAAAGCCCACCTTATATTAGGTCATACTTGAGGTTCCAAAGGTAAAATGGGAAGATATTGGTGGACAAATGGAGGTTAAGGCTCAATTAATGGAAACAGTGGAATGGCCTCAAAAACATCAGGATGCATTCAAACGAATAGGGACACGACCTCCAGCAGGAGTGTTATTGTTTGGTCCTCCTGGATGTAGCAAAACCCTCATGGCACGTGCTGTAGCTTCTGAAGCAGGACTAAATTTCCTTGCAGTGAAGGGCCCAGAACTTTTCAGTAAATGGGTTGGTGAATCTGAGAAGGCAGTTAGATCTCTGTTTGCTAAGGCAAGAGCTAATGCCCCATCAATCGTGTTTTTTGATGAAATTGATGGTCTTGCTGTCATTCGTGGGAAGGAAAGTGATGGGGTTTCTGTCTCTGATAGAGTTATGAGTCAACTTCTTGTTGAATTGGATGGTCAGTTGAACATTTTTTTAAAAAGTTCAATATTGTTTCCTGGTTCTTACTCGCTATACAAGATATTACTGATGGGTTTTAATCACATTTGCAATAGAGATTGTGAATTTATTGCGTGCAGGGACATATTGATATCAACTAATTATGTGTTTTTTGTTTCTAAAATTTAGGCTTACATCAGAGAGTTGGTGTCACTGTCATTGCAGCTACCAATCGGCCAGATAAGATTGATCCAGCCCTTCTAAGGCCAGGTATTACCCAAACAGAAACTTCTGTACCCTCATACACCACCCATTTACAAATGCAACATTATCCGCGGCTGAACAAATGCATTGTGGCCAGTTTCATTTATTTATTTTTATTTTTTTTAAGCAGCAAATGATTATATTAAACTAGCTGACTGTCATTCAAACAGGACGTTTTGATCGGCTACTTTATGTTGGGCCCCCAAATGAATCTGAGCGAGAAGAGATATTTCGTATCCATTTGTGCAAAGTTCCTTGCAGCCCAGATGTCAGCACGAGGAAGTTGGCTTCTCTTACTCAAGGGTGTACCGGGGCTGACATATCATTAATTTGCAGAGAATCAGCTTTACTTGCCCTTGAGGTTTATTGAGTTCCTGTCATAAAAACTTCAATTTAGTGTTTCGTTTATATATGATATAGATCTTACTTTTATTTTCAGGAGAACCTTGAGGCGTCAATAATAAGTATGCAACATTTAGAGACTGCAGCTAGACACGTGAAGCCATCTGAAACTGAACCTTACCGAGAATTATCATCCAGGTTTCAAAGGCTTGTTTGTTCTAGCTCACAAGAAGTTAATGTTGTGTGTCAGCAGTCACGATCTAACTGGTTTTCTTTTTGGTGAGTGTATCTTCTGTCTTTATTTTAACTTTGTGCTTTTGCTGTACAAGGAATCTACAGATATTCTTCTTGTTTGATCACTGTTATAGTGTTATTTGAAGAGTATTTTTGTGATCTCCTCGAAGCTTGACGTTGCATATCTAGGAAATTTACATTATGAAATAAATTATTAAAAGCTACAATTTTCTATATGACATAAAGATACTTATGGAATGAACTTGAGTTTCTTTTAAGGTATGTTGTAGTACATTTTGTTCATTTTTTAGAACTCTCTACTTAGAAATATCAAAAGTGTAGTGATGTAGCCTAAAGGATAGAAGAAGAGCTTTCTCCAAGAAGCAAATCAAAGTGTTTATTATCAATTAGAAGTTGTTTACAAGAGAAGAATCCGTTTTTTATAGAGAATTAAATGTGAAATAGGACCTTAAAAGAATAACTAAATGGGAACTAAAAACTATTTAGGAAACTAAAATGTAATTAACAAGGATTAACGATGATTAATTTGAATTTACCAAATTATGCAGTCCTATTACATCATGTAGGGTTTTTTTTTCAGTTGTACTGTATCACGTGTGAGAAATGAAAATAGGTGAGGATAATGTCATTTTCTCATTGGAGTTTGTATTTTTTAATTTTAGTCTCTTTTCCTTTTCTCCCATGAAAATTATGGTCAAAGCTACGACCTTACTGGTTCTATAGGTTTTACAACTATGTCCTTGAATGCGAAAGAACTCAGTCAAAGCCATTTTTTCAGAATTAGAGAATTTTGAGAATATTTGTCGTTTATAAATCAGCTCAGCTAAATTGTTCCATCTTAATGTTTTCTATCAGTTGGGACATTTACCATAGTCGGGAAGTTTTTTATCAGTTTTTTGAATTACTTACGGCCTTCCTTTACTTACTCGTTGATTTATATTGCCTTTTCTCAATCTTGTTTGATATAAAGCAGGCCCCTTGTAAAATCAGCTGTGCTACTCTTTTCTCGTGTTCGTCACATGCTTGAAGGCTTGAAATGAGCAGCAACAAATTGGTTGGTATTTGCACATTGTCTTCAAGGAATTGTTGTGTCGTGTAATGTAATTCAACCAAAAACAAGGGTTGGTTATTTCAAGTGCTGAGTTTGGAATCATATATAATGGTATGACTTTGAAGTGTTTGAAAACTTTTATTTTGTACATAAAATAATTTTCTAAGCATTTGAGAAGTCATTTTAAACATTTTAAACAGATCCTACTATTGCATCGCCCTTGCAAAATTGAGCTGTTTAATATGAGGTTCTTGGAGGATGAAGATGACATTTACGAATTGTGGGCTGGGACGATTTCATTCACCAATGGCATTGCATGTATCCTGCTCTGAAGGTACACTCATTTTCTGTTTCAAAATTCTTTTTCTTTATCGAGCATACAAGTAGGATTTGATTAAGGAGTGATGCTTAAACAAAAAATTTCAAGTTTCATTCAGATTAAAATTTGAACCACCAATTAAATATTTTCTTGAATCAATTAAAGATTTTGTTGTAAAACTGCAGACCTGACTCTTCTGATTTGGCAATTTTGAGTGCGTTGCGTTTCTTCAAGAAACTAAACCACTCTATATATTTGTTGCATTTTAAAAGAGACAACCAAATTAAATTGTTGTATATTTATGTCTAATAGTCTAAAAAAATACTCTTGTTTAATTGTTATTAAAGAGCTCTAATCGAGCACTTATTCCCTAGTCCTTTTGAGGGTTGTGAGCTGTACAGGTTTTTCACAGGACCAAGCCTTATGAGTTTGTTGCTTTCTTTAGAGTCTTGTGAAAGACATATTTAGGAATAATTTTGAAATATTTAAAATTACTCTAAAATCAATTCAATGTTTAATTTTACGTTTTTAAATGCATTTTGCATATCAATGAAATTGATTTTGATGGTTAAGAATTTTACGTGTGATTTTAAAAATGACAAAGGTGATTTTAGTCGTTTTAAATCTTCTCGAACATATCAGAGAGAATGATGTGGAAGTTCGTCTTTGGAGGTAATTTGCTGGGACGTGAATTAGGTTTAAGCTAAAAACTCTAGAGATTAAGATCTCTCTTATTTTTGAATCCGAGCTTCTGCTTGTTAGCTGGCCCTTTTTTCTTGAGATTGTATCTATTCTTTTTTCTTAGTAAATGTCTGTTTTTCTTTTGCCGCATTTGATAGTAGTTTAGGAAATCTAAAGGGATAGCAAATCGAAGAAGGGAAACGAAATAAAATCGAAATGGCATCATAACGCACTAAATTTGTTGACGATTGCTCGACAACAAAAAAAGGTGCACGTGCAGGACTTCAAAATCCTTCGTTGATGAGTTATTTTGAGGGATAGGTTTTGGCTGTCGTTGGAAATATTCTTGTTGACGTTTAATGTCCGTCAAGTAATCAAAAATCGGGAGTTCAAGATATTGATGAAAACTTTCTTGCTTTTGTGTCCAGGAAGGTGTATTTATTGACATTTTTGTCCATCAATTAAAATATAAACATTTGTTGACTTATAATTTTATTAATTATTAATGATTCTACACTATATCTTGCCTAGGTTTTTTTAGTACAAAGCAGATGGAGAAATTTGAACCATTGGTCTCTTGTCCTTAGCTCATCCCACATTGCTTTCATACCATTAGATTGACAACTAATTGCTACTTTTGTAGAGCGATGAGACACACGGAGAGTTAATCGCTGCTGTACCACATTAACTGAAATAATGAACCAAGATTGTGTACATTTATGTTATGATCTAATAGGTGTTACATGTACCTATTAAGTTAAAAGGAGATCACTCTAGCTTTCTAATAGTATGAATATGCGGTAGAAAGATAAACCGTCATATCATTTAAAGGTCATATCATACAACCAACTTTGTAGATTATTTGGGAGTTGTATAACACTTTCATTTGAAGACTGTCATACCATACTACTATTTCAATGGATGACAAGTAGGTTTCTAATGATTTGTATTTTCTTCTCTCTTTTTTTTCTTTGTGAGATGGTACTTTCCGTTGCACCAATTCAGTTGTTTATACATTCTAAATCATAACCAACCGTGAAGTATAAAGATTAAATTGATATTTATTGGAGTGCAAGAATTAAATTGATATTTAATTTCTAAATGGAATTAAAATATGACACATGTCATGATGAAACAAAAATTAAAGTTTGGTGTAAAAAATTATTACACTTTATCAAAGTACTGGTAAATTTAAAACCTAAATATCATTTCTCCTCAACTCAAGTAGGTGAGGCCTACCATTATTTTTTCTTTTCCCCATAAAAGTTTATTATTGTTGTTATTACTACTACTATTATTATAAAATGAATCAAAAAATTTTAAATTTGTTAGAAATAGACATAAATAATAGTTTTTTAAAGTCTATTTTACTATATATTTTAAGTAATTTTCATTGTTGTTATTACTATTATTACTGTTTGGTACCAAAGAATGGAGCATATTTAATTTTAAAAAATTAGGGGAAGTAGGTGGAAAAAGAGAAATGGAGGGCAGCATAATAATAGAGACATGTTCATCATAAAGTGAAATGTCTATTTTTGCTTTGCCCCACCCGGTTAGTTAGTGACTCAGTGGCCAAGTCCACTTAGGGTTAGCAAACCCATCACCATCATTTTGTTGTTGGAAAAAATTTAACCTTTCTAGGGTCAATGTTTAACCAAGCAAAAAAAAAAAAAAAAAACGCTATTCCTCAAATGATAACTTGAAAAGGTAATCCATTCGATTACGTTCTTCATATTTAATTACCTGTATTTCATATTCGTAATGAAATAAGAGCATTCAAATTTTTAATTAATAAACACAATTCGATTATAAAGTTTCTATATGGCGAAATTTTCAATTGAAATCTAATAATTTCTTTTCTAAAGCACTTTTCTAAACATAAACAAAATAATAATAATAATAATAATAATAATAATAATAATTAAATTCATGTATAATATATGTTAATTTTTTTAGAAAAAATATTACATTGAAGGTAACCCAAACCTAGTAAACATGTAACATTTTAAAAAATTTAGGAAACAGTTAGGTGTTAAATTAAAAGTTTGAGTAGACGATGGTTCAAAAAGTCGAACTTTCATTTAAGATTATATCTAACTCATTTATCTTCTCGGAAACAAATAGGGTTAAAGTTGAATATTCCATTTATGTACCATTGGTTGTTGAATAAGGTTTGAAATGAAAAGTTAATGGTAGGGTTTGGCTAGACATTTGAATTTAGCATTATAATGTAAGTGGTAAATTGGTATTGTGCCTTTATTTATAGGGATAGAATGTGGTTGTTGAATAAATTTTTATTAGTACCTTAGCTTATTGGTTCCCTTATGCCCTATCAAGTGATCTCCCAACTATTTTGGACTATATTGACATCACCTCCACTTATTTTAATTTCTAATTATTCAGTTCTAGGATGAACTCAGATAATTGGTAGCACACATAATAAGAATATATATGTTTTCTTAGTAGATTTTGTACAGTTGGAACAAAAAAAAAGTATCAAGGAAATAAGATATGAAGTACTAATAACTATTTGGATGATAAAGTCGAAGGAAAGTGAAAAATGAGCCAAACATCTCTAGAGAAGGACAAATGTCTCTAGCGTCCCAGCATCATTAGCATGTCAAACCAAAGAACCCACAAGAGTAGCATTTTGACGTTAGTATTGGATGATATACAGAGTTGTCTAGCGCCACGATTGTCCTTTAACTCCACATAACTCTAAGAATCGCACTCATACGTTTATCATCTATAATATCTCTTGATGTAACGATAAATTTTCTAATTTAATACACAACTAAGGTACAAAACAATAAGACTTTATTATGATCTTCTCGTTATATATTTTTTCCATCCAGAAAATTATTATTTCACCAAATTCATTTTAGTTATTTAATTATTCATATATTTTTATGCTTTTTTTAGTACAATAATTGTGCGATGAGGGATCAAACTTCCTACCCTAAAATGAAAGATTATGTTAATTATCATTGAAAGCTAAACTTGATACCGAAAATTGACATGTTTTTTAATGATTTGAATTTCGTGCTTGGAAAATTAGTATAGTCTAGACTTATATTTAGTAAATCTGGTGAATAATATAACATGGAAATCATCAGAATTCTTTTATTGTCATTGTCATGCATGATATATTAAAAGCAACACATGAATGTTATATAGTTTTATAATATTGCATGAGAATTTATCTCGCCGTTGGTCATGAACTTAGGATTTTTTTTTCTTTTTGCCTATCGGTGGTTTGTTCGTCGTGTATTCCCTTCTCGTTATTCACATTAAAAAATAATTAAAATAACTCAAAAAAGAAATGAGAAAAGTTTGTCACACGTGACAGACTATAGTTGAACAATTTAATGAAATGTACAAAGTTAGGTTCTACGTGGAATGCACCAAGTATTTTTCTTATTTTAATACAATGTTATAAAAAAACGAGTACATACAAATTACGTTGTGATAAGCGCTCTTTAACTTTTGAAATTCTAATTTTTACCGACTAGTTGTCTTACAACATCCATTTAAATAAGACTTTGTAGTTAGATGACTAACTTAAATTTTGTACACCGTAACAAATTTAAAAGTTCTATTAAACACAAATTTAAAAACTCACAAGACCTAAAAAAAAGGAAAATAAATTGTGTTGTCAAACTAGTTGTACTTGTATACATAATTTGAAAACAATTTTCAAAGGCTTCAATAAATAGAATAAATAATTGTCAAGAAACAAAAAGAAAATAAATTAAAGAAGGTGCTATTTTTTTTTTTCTGACATTTTAGTTGAGAGCCCTAAAATTCAATTAAAGCCTTAAATATTAATTGGCTTGCATTGGACACCAAAAAGAAAAAAGAAAAAAAAGGATCATATATAATTGCAATAGAATAATGAATGCAGCATTAAGGGTGAAATAAATTTGAAACCCACCAAACTTTGCATTATTTTGTGTTTCTCCCCCCCTCTCATAACATAACAACTCCATTCATTTAAACCTTCCACGAGCAAAAAATAAATGTCGTTTTAGTCGATAACAAACGAAGTCTAAAAAATAATAGTAATGCTTTGATCATTAAAAGAAGCTAAATTTTTGTTTTGGATATTAATCTTAACTAAAATGTATTAAGATGATAATTGGCTTGATAACCTAAAGTTGGAATATATATAATCATGATTGTTGGAAGTTAGAGAAAGGTTAGAAAGCATGTGTAATTGAAAACGAAACAAAAAGAACTTAGATTAGAAAATGTCATAATGGTGAAATAAATTTTGTATTAGTATTATAAATTGAGTCCAAAATACTCGATCTCGAGGGACCGAGAAGAAGGTTATAGAAGGTTATAGAGGAGGGTGTAAGAAAGGAAAAAGGTGGCATTATGGAAATTGACTTTGATTTGTTGTTATTATTCGTCCACTAGAGTAAGTGGGTTTGTTGGGGTGTTTGCATATTCTTAGTTACATCATCGCTTCAAAAAGTGCACAATATAATAACACTTTTCTTTTTCTTAATTCTTTTCTTCTTCCATTTATAGTTTATATGTATTCCATTTATTTCTTTTTTTTTTTTAATAAAAATCTTCTTGATCTAGATTTGAAAGCTATAAGCTTAATTGTGCCACAATCCTCTTCTATTGATGGAAAATGGTATATGTTATGTTTTCACATATTGTTTTTTAATTATGTAATCTAAACAGTATAAATTCTAAAAAGAATAAAACAAAACATTCCAACTTATTGAATCATCTCTAGTTAAATTCAATGGAATGCTCACCATTGATTATTATATTCTAAATGTTGTGATTAAACAGAACAAGAATCAAAACAAATTTTGGACAGGGTTATGTTGCAAAGTTGATTAGTAATTGGATCTGATTAATTAATTGAACAAAAAGCCAATTTAGGCCTTAAAAGGGGAGGGAGGAAAGTCATATGCATGGTAAACATAATATTCTTTTTGGCCCAATTTATACATCAACACATATACGTTGTTTCTATTTGAATCCAAATATATACTTATTTTAAAATCGAAAGTCGACAAGAAAACTAAATCAAACATCATTAAATTTATATACAAATGAAAGATCATAATCAAATAATAAAATGATAGATCAACTACTCCATTATGAAATATATTGAAATTGACTTTCTACGTCTACAAAGTACTAATAGTATCGATCCTCTTGTTCAAACTGCATTGATGTAGTTAGACCATATCAACCCATCTTTCCTTTTTCTTTAAAAAGAAATTGAAATATTATGATACATAGATTAAAAAATAACCAACAAAAATGGTTGGTTGTGGAAAATGGGAGTAAGGTATAAAATAAACATAAAATAGATTTGTATGCATGTGGGCGAATCTGCTGCCTACTTCTTCCTTTCCTTGCTTTGCCTTCCTTCCTTGTCTTGCCTTGCCTTGAGATCCGTACATGCATTGTGGTTGTGGATAAGATTTGCTTTTAAGGTGTAAATTTTTTAATTTTGTAGTATAGTCCTAACATAATTATATATTAAATTGAATGTTATTTCTCTAATTAATGAAATCATATATATATATATACAGACATAAATAAAGATCGTAACAAATATTTCAATGATCATCCATCTAACAATACACTCTTATATGTTACTAAAAGTTAACTTTCAATAACAAATTTACAACGTTGCTATAAGATAAACAAGACGACAAATAATTAGATGTTACTAAAGTGATTATAAATAAAATTGAGTTATATTTAATCTAACAATTAAATTATTCATCATTACACGATTAAACAAACAAAGTGAATGTAGTTTTTAATTTTTATATTTTATGTGTCATTAGGAAGGGAAGATAGAACTAAAATAATTATTTTTTACTTTATCCCCTACCACTTGAATCACACGTAGCCCACTCGAGGGTGATTTCAATCTCTTTTGATAAAAAAAATTTAAAATAAAATCTCAAAGTGTTAACTTTTAATGATCGTGAAATATTTTTATTTTATCAAAATTACTTACTTTTAAAATTAAAAAATATAAAGTTGTGTCGAACATAAACATAATCATTCAAAACCAATTTTAACAATGTAAAAACGTGTTTTAAAATATACAAATTCAAATACTAAATTATGTTATGTTATTAAAAACATGTTGCAAAATCACCTTCAAACATTACATCCATCTACAAGATTCCTCCAAAGAGAAGGGTTTATAAAAATTGTGGACTCAAAGCTTTTTTTTCTTTTCTTTAATCTTTTTTGTTGTTGTCGAATCTTCATTTAAACATATAAATGAGTTCCAAATGAGAGAACGTTCTAAAAACTCTATACGAACTAATGTACCTAATCTTAAAAAAGTCAATATTGATTGTTGAAATTAATAAATAAAATAAATGAAAATGGATATTAAGTGGGTTTAGAAAGATACAACAACATACTTTAATTTAAAAAGAA
This sequence comes from Cucumis melo, assembly GCF_025177605.1. Taxonomy (NCBI): domain Eukaryota; kingdom Viridiplantae; phylum Streptophyta; class Magnoliopsida; order Cucurbitales; family Cucurbitaceae; genus Cucumis; species Cucumis melo. The sequence continues at coordinate 316,235 of NC_066857.1, forward strand.
AATAATGAAAAGTTATTAAGATATAAAAACAGAAGTAGTTGAGATGAATTGTGGTATGTCTTCATCTAAGAGACTAAGAAACACAATTATGACCCATGAACTATCCCCCTATGTTTTTGTTGGGATATTTCTCAACATTTCATGTGGGGGCAAAAACCACACACACATATGTATAGCAAAAAAAATATTAATAACCACAAAAGTAAATTAAATTCATGCTATAAATCAAATATAATCACGATGCTACACTTAGCTTTCTATTGATATATAGACATGACAATCTAATTTCTTTTTTAATTAAAAAAAAAAAAAAGAAAAAAGACACCATTGTAGAGCTTGTTTTATTATTTGAATTTAATCAAGAAATTGATGAATTATTGGTTCAAATCCTTCTAAACTTGTTAATTGAATTTAAAACAAAATATAGCATTAAATATATGTCTATATCAATATATTAATATCTAAGTTATATTTTTCTCTAGGATATTGTTATTAGTTGTGATCAATGTTACATCATAGCAAATATATATTTATTTATAAAAAAAAAAAATATATGGTTTTACTTGGAAAATGGATGAAGGAGAAAAAGGAAAGTAACTTACTTGAAATATTCTAAAAACATTTTTAATCAATTTAGTTCCATTTATATAAAAGACGTGTTAGCGCGATTAATAAATGTATGGTTTAAATCTTCACAATACTAATGTATTAATGATTTTTTTTATATATATAATACATGGTTGAACAAATAAAGTTTCTTACTTCGAAGTTAATAATACAAATATCATGTCAATTAAACTATGCTATTTTAGAGTTGTCGTGTATATTAAAATTATACTTTATAGAGATACAAGATACGAAATTAAAAGTTTAGGATTCCAGTAAAAAATCAAATTTAAATAGACTAAGCTTAATTTAGCAATAATTTTCTTTATATTTGTTTCGAAAAGTTAAAAAGGTAACAAGTTATCTATTTTAAAATTTAAGCTACACTTCAAGAATTAAAAAAAAAAAAAAAAGTGGTTGTCATTACTAACTTTTTTTTTTCTTTCAAAAAATAATAAACAAGAAAGTAAAAGTGGTAAAAGAAAGGTTGGTGTGAGAAATTTTGAATTTAAAGACTTTGCATTTGAAAATTAAATATATAGGTAGTAGCACATTTTTGTTCATCCAAATTTCTTCTTTATAAACTTAAAGTACAAGTGTCAATTTAAAAATAGAAATTATAATACATAATTTTAAACTATGCTAATTCTTTAAGAAATAAACACATCTATAAATTGCAACATTACTTACAAATTTCCATAATCATTTTAGACAAAAATTTAAATATATGAAATGACATGGTTAGTGATCTAGAAAAAAAAAAAAAAATTGGATCGTCATTTTGTTTAAGGTTCTCATTGTACATTTTTTTTAAAATTTATAAGTCCATATTTGTATTTAAGATTATTGTGAACCATTCATAGAAGAAGAAAAATTTATCATGAATTGACTTAATAGTAAAAAAAAATATTTAACATCCAAATGTTGTAAAACTAGACCAATTGTCTCGTGAGATTAGTCGAGACGTGGATAAGTCGTGCAAATCACTTGTGGATAAAAAAATCCAACTATATTTCTACGTTTTAAAATATGATTGTATTATTTTAACCACAGAGAGACAAAGTTTGAATAATAATATAAAGTATTTATTATAATGTAGTGTTGAAAAAGGTCAATATAAGTGAACGTGCTTTAAATTAAATTATTGATTAGTTTATTCGAAACTATTTGACAAAGTTAAAGGGAAAAAAAAAAAAAAAAAAGGTTGCGTTGAAAGGGACTTGTTTAGGTCATCAGTAATAAAAGATAACTTATTTTAAGTCTTCTTTTTCTTTTTCTTTCTCTCCTTTTTTAGACATTATATTCAAGACTTCCAAAAGACTAAATTTCAACTAATTTAATATATATATATTTCAAACCAACAAAAAGCTTATTAATTATATATTTTCAAATACAAAGCCATGAGATTTGTTTAGTAGAATGATGATTTGATAAAAAGTTAATACAAATTTTCGATCAAATTATTTGATTTAGTTGACATTATGTAATTTATGGAAATAGAAGTTCAAATTATAAAAACAAAAAATATATTATCACTTAAAATATTGATTATTTAACCTACACATACTTTGTTTTAAAAAATATATTATCAATTTAATTTTATACATCTAAAAAAATTAAGATAATTATGACAAAGTATTTAAAAATAGTATAAAATATAGTAACATATTACTATTTATTGGTAGCTACGTCCATTTTAATATAGACAGACAAACTTAAAGTTAAAAGAAACTATACTCTAATGATTTAGAAATAAATTGGCAAGTATTTGAATTTCACCTCGTAAAACTAAAGAAATCTCCCCTACTTAGCTCAAACACAAACCAAATCCCAAAGAAATTCAATACACCATTTTCAATAAGAACTATTTTTTTTTTTTTCTCTTAAAGAAAATCATATAATATATAGAAAGCCACTAATATAATCTATCTGCTTGTTTCGAGATTAAAAACCCACTAATCTAACTATAAAATCATAACTCTAATTTGTCTATTGGTAGAGCCCACCCTCAAACCCTAAACCAAAGATATTTGAAAATCACAAATTATTAATATAAAATTTTAAATATATAATTTATATTATATTATATTATATAATTATGTTGAAATTAATATCTATAGTGTGTAAAGTACAATATTGTCTTGTCCTTTGTGGTTGGGACCAAGCTCTTACCCTTCTCTAATTTGATCTACCTCTATTATTTTTCCCTCCTAACCTTCCCCAAATTAATTGCATTAAATATTCATTATTATTCTTAGCCCACAAAAACTACATTATTTTCTTCCTTATAATTTCTACCTTCAAACTTCTTTATTTCCTTTGATTAATATTATTTTTTTTACATTACATATACCCTTTAATTTGCTACAGTGGAGCTATTCTTTCTCAAAAGGACTTTTCTTTTTTTCTTTTTATTTAATGAATATACTCTAACCCCTACAAGTTATCAATAAAGCATTCAAACTAATGTTGAATCAATACTCTTACCTAAAAGTAAAAATATTTTTACCTAACCCTAAATAAATAAAAGTATCCAAATTCAATATTAAAATCTAAACAAGTTTGATGAATAATTAAAACATTAATCACCTTTTTTAAGGTTTGAAAATTCAATTCCTACCCCCACGTTTATATATTTTTCATGAGTTATTACTATACTACTTCACACTTTCTTATGATTAGGGTTATCAATATGATGTTTAAAATTTTAGGTTAAAGTTTGACCTAGCTAGTAAAAGAAATGGTAGAAAAAAAGAGATGCTATGTTATTATTTTTAAGGTTAAAGTTTTTATAAGTTTAGTTCCCATCAATTTTCGAGTCTGTGTTTATTTTGTCTTAAAAGGTTTAAAAAGATATGATATGTGTTTCAACTCTCGATTTTGTACGAACATACTAAAAATTTTCAATAATTAACTCCTCAATTATATAACTAAAAAATGTATGATCGTTACGACTTATTAAACACAAAATTTAAATTTTAAAAACTTCATGGTACACAAAATTGAAAGCTTTATAACCATTAATTTTCTTAAAATTAAATTTATAAACATAAGTTTCACCCATACAATTTATAACCATTAAGAATGCATTTTTTTAGAAATAGAAAATAAAAAATAAAATTAAAGATGAGACATTTTTTTAAAGCTTAAGAATCTTTGTTTTTTATTTTTTAGAGAAAAGCTTAAGAATCTATTATTCTTTTTTTTTAAAAAAAAAAAAAAGGCTTAGAGAATCTATTAAATGCTAACTTAATAGATAATTTTGTTTCTAAAAACTAAAATTTTAACTTTTGTGAAACAAATGTAAGAATTAAAAACTAGTTATTTAACCTATTTAATTAAATAAATGAAGACAATTATGATGACATGTTGGTTAGATAAGAATATAAGATGGTATCACTAACTAAAACTTTGTTTTTTAATTAATATTTGGTAGAAAAATATTTGAACAATTGAAAAGAAAAAGGAAACACAAAAGTTAAAAATTAAAAAAAAAATGGGGGAAAAATATCATGTGCCTGACACGTGGCCAGTTAGCTATGAAGATGTACAGCTCTAGATGGCTCACTTCATCACTTCTTTCAGTTCATCCTCCTCTCCTCTTCCTTTTCCTTCTTCCTTCCCTCAAAAACTTTGCAACAAATCCCTTTAACAACCCTTACCCCTCCATTTTTTTCTCTCTCTCCTCTTCAAATTTCTTCCATTTCCCTCATACTATGCCGTTCATTTACACTATTGGTACTCGGAGCACTTACAGCTTAAAGGGGTTCTTTGCTGATCGGTGATTTCACTAATTTTCAACTTTTCCGATGGGTATATGTACTTCAAAGCCACCACCGAAGCCAAATCCGTATGCTCCGAGAGACCCAGATGGCCGGATTGATCCATCTCACACTCCTAAATCAGCTCCAACTCCTCACCGGAAAGATGATCTTGTCGCCGGTAAACAGTCGCCGTTTTTTCCTTTCTTTAGTCCTAGTCCATCTCCTTATTTTTCGAAGAAGAAGAGTCAGAACTCGCCGTTACCTGGGGGTGGACCTGAGAGTGCTACCTCAACTCCTGGTAGGACTCCTGGTAGATTCTTTCGGCGGTCGTTTGCTCCTCCTTCTCCGGCGAAGCATATTAGGGCGGTGCTTGCGCGGCGGCTTGGAAAGAAAGCGGGTTCTACTGCGGCGATTCCGGAGGAAGGCGATGAAGAAAGTGGGATCGAGTTGGATAAGAGATTTGGGTTCTCCAAAGAGCTTACGAGTCGATTGGAGGTTGGGGAGGAGGTGGGTAGAGGGCATTTTGGGTATACCTGTTCTGCTAAGTTCAAGAAAGGCGAGCATAAGGGTCAACAAGTTGCTGTTAAAGTTATTCCTAAAGCTAAGGTTTGTTTAATTTCAATTTTGAATTTCCCATTTTCTTCCAAATTCCTGTGAATTTTGGGTGTCTGATTCCTGGGAATTTGTGGGGACTTCTTATTTTTGGCTTAGGATCTTCGTTTGAAACATAACCCACTTGTTTTTCTGCTTGGAGAAGCTAATTCTGTTTGAGTTTCTTCTCCACCTGTCTCTAAATCTGCAAGTTTAGCAGAGTTTCTTGAGATTTGCCATGCTCATTCGATCTTTCTGTTAAAATATAGAGTTTGGTTTTGAATTTTCCTCTCGGGTAGTTTTCCATATAAAGATCATGTTCACACAGTAAAGTGTTCAACAGTTTCTGGCTGATTAATGTATTTAGGCAATTAAATATTAAGCTTACTTTATCTTGAAAACTTCTGCAATTGAGATTTTGTGCGGCAGACGCGTAAAGGGGTCAGCTTGTATAGCTTTTCTTATCTTTGAAGTCAACGACGAGAAATATATGGGCCCGCCAGAGGAGCCCATCCTTGGTTTTCTACTGTTTCAAACACTATCAAGGAAATATTATTTGTTTCTTTAGACGGCAATTCTTCTATGTTTTACTCGAGAAATAATATTAAACTTCCAACTTGAGACCAATGTTTCTCCCGGATTTTCTAGGAATGGAGCTTTTGACTGTTTGAAATGTGATGTTGTTTAGAATTTGATCGTTGTCAAGTAAGTATTTGATAAGGTTCTTGGCCTCCAATGGGTTCTTGTCACACTAGACTTCTCAAGCGACCTTTTAGTTCACTCAAACAGACCAAACCTTTTACCAATTTTCGCTTCTGCTACAGGAATTAGATGAACAGTAGAGTTGATTTCGGTTATTAGATATCTGTAATATAGTATCGGGTTCTTTTTGATCGAAGAAAATTTAACGGACTGCACAGATGAAAAGCATTTTGATAGAAATTTCATTGACAGGATGGTGATCTTATAATAAAGAACTTTCCATGGCAAGTAGATGTCATCTTAAGTTTCATTTTCTAAATTCATTATGCATGGTGTGGATGTGCATCATTTTTTTTCTTCTAAACATGGAGTGTGTTCAGTTGGTATAGGTTTGCTGAATATTTGAGTCGAAGTTGATTTTTCAAATGATATTAAACGGTTGGAAGAAGCTGAAAAATGTCTTCAACTAATCATCGTACTTGAGATTTTTTTTTTTTTTTGCAAATGCGAATGAATTATATATAATCTATGATTTATTAATAAAGAGGTTTGACTCTGTTTAAAAAAAAATTATGTATATTCTATGATTGTTGGTGTCATTCATTTTAGTGACACTGATGTCCTAGTGATAGAAACTTGAGCTGGGTAGTGTTGATTCTTCTGAGTCATTAAATGAGAAGAAGTTATGTATATTTTACAATTATATGATGTTCATGTTTGTTTGTTTGTTTTTTTACTGTTACTTTGATTTTGTCATACTCTGATGTCCATACATCAGAAACTTGAATTCGGTGAGCACTGTGCTGTCTTGACTCTTTGGAGTTGCCATTTGCTAGTTTTTTGTTAAGTGTTCAGATTTCATTGCCCATTAATTGCTCCCTTTATTGGATAATGCACATTTAACATGTTCAAGAGGGTTGTTTTTTTTTTTTATCAGATGGCGTGTGGGAAGATCAATTCTTATGATACTTCTAAAGAAGAAACCCTAGTGTTTTTGTATACTAGCTTGGTTTCAGTGACACCCCGAACCTAGGATCTACTGAGTACATGTCTAGTACAGAATCAAGTTTGTGCATTTTGATTGCATCTTATGTCATGATTTCTTTTCCATTGAGAGGAGTAACTATAAGCTCTAACAATATTTTTGGATATATGAACCTTTAGTCTTGTTCCCTACCAGAAATTTATCATGCTTCGTTCTATACCTTCGTCTTGTTCTTTGGTGTTTATCTTTTTAATGCTTTCGGGTGATCATAATTGTAATTCTTAAATTCTGAGCGATGTTAATGTACTATTTTTATTTGAGCGTCAATGTTTTTATAGCTTTATGCACTATTCACTTCAGCTTTTCAATGTTAGCTTCTATTGCTTCCATTGTTTGGCCTCTCTCTCTCTCTCCTTTAAGGAATAACGATAGAAAATCTGACTTCTCCATTTTGAATAAGCGGAAGGATGGGTAAATATACTTTGTAACAACAAAATGCAAGGCTAACTGAGGCTTTCTTTAACTTTTAGGATTGTTAAATTCTCTCTCTTCTTCTTCTTCTTAATAATGTTCATTTGGTACTTTCTCGCTCTCACACTTCCACTCTCATAACTTCTAAACTTTGCTCTTTGTGATTGCCAGATGACAACAGCTATTGCAATCGAGGATGTGAGACGGGAAGTAAAAATATTGCGAGCCTTGACTGGGCGTACTAATCTAGTACAATTCTACGATGCATTTGAAGACCACGATAATGTCTACATTGTAATGGAGTAAGCTTGGAACTCCGACTTATTCTTTACTCGTATATTGTAACTTAACGTGCAGATATAATTAATAAACAACAATTCAAAATTATTTCCTCATAGATCCTCAATAGGGTATGCATCTTTTGAATCATGCAAACAGTCCTATGCCCATGTTGTTTAGGTCGTAGATTTTGTTTTACAATCACAGTCATTACTCACATGCAACATCCTAAGCTAATAAAGTACAATGACTTCTGTGGACATTCAGGTTGTGCGAAGGAGGAGAGCTTCTAGATAGAATACTTTCAAGGTGGTAATTTTTGGTAACAAATATTAACATTTCTTAAGTAGGCTTTTTAATCTCTTACACTTGCATTATTTGTCTCTAATATAGATTGTAATGACATTCTTTAGAGGTGGAAAGTACTCAGAAGAAGATGCGAAAGCTGTCATGGTTCAGATATTGACCGTCGTTGCATTTTGTCATCTTCAAGGGGTTGTGCACCGAGATCTGAAACCTGAGGTTAATCATATTCTCATAACTTTTAACGTACATTTCATTGATAATGGCATGGGATTTCTTTATTGAATACTTTTAGCCACAACAGCTCAGTCTACCTTGAGAGCGTTGTGTGAAAACCAGTCACTAAAGAGGCTTCTTCACTGTCTTCCCATATATGAGCCCTCACCAAACAACTGGAAATGTAGAAAGTTAGAAACTGTATCAGTTGCAAAGCTCCTTCTTAGGAACCAGGTTATTGATATATGTGTGTATATACAAACTAAGCCCACAAAAAAGGGACCCTTCTATAGTTTCCAAACATTTTTGAATTTGAAGCTCAAAGAGAAACAAGAAACCTAATATGGTCCAAATATCAGTAGGCTCCTTATCTAACCCTCTAAACACTCTATCTCTCTTTTGTTTACATATCTTCTCCTCTGTCAACAACTGGTAAAAAAGTTGAAAGTTTATACCGGTAAAGTTTTCAAATGTTTAGCTTTTGTTTCTTTTCTGGGAATCTCTTTCTTCGTATCAGTAATTTTCTCATATATGAAAAATATGGAAGTGTTTTTTGTTCTTTTTCCATTCTCATCTGTCTCTCTAGTGTCATGGCTGTTATCTAGGTTCCATCCTTTCATTTTCTTGTAGTCAATTGTAGATAAAAGATCACGATGTATATTTCATTGTGCAGTTCACATTCTAATAGTTCATTTTTTTTCCAGAACTTCTTGTATACATCTAAAGACGAGAACGCACAGTTGAAAGCCATAGATTTTGGCTTGTCTGATTTCGTCAAACCAGGTTCGTCTTATTTTCCATGTTTTTTCTGTTGATTCCTCAAGTACTAGATGGTGCTCTTAATTAATATAATTGTTGTTAATTATAGATGAGAGACTTAATGACATAGTTGGAAGTGCCTACTATGTGGCACCTGAAGTTCTGCATAGATCTTATGGTACAGAGGCCGATGTGTGGAGTATAGGTGTGATTGCATACATTCTTTTATGTGGTAGCCGTCCATTTTGGGCCCGGACAGAGTCTGGAATTTTTCGAGCAGTTTTGAAAGCCGATCTAAGTTTTGATGAAGGTCCATGGCCTTCATTATCTTTTGAAGCAAAGGACTTTGTCAAGCGATTGCTAAACAAAGATCCACGAAAACGATTGACAGCTGCTCAAGCATTAAGTAAATTCCTCTCTTCAGCCTTTCCCTCTTATAACATTGACTTGTTTAATGTCCTAAGTCTCCTGCAACGATTACTTTGCAGGTCATCCTTGGATCCGGAATCATAAGGGTGCAAAAGTTCCTATTGATATCTTAATATTCAAGGTCATGAGAATATATATGCGGTCATCATCCTTGCGTAAGGCTGCTTTGCGGGTGCGTACTTGTGTTTTTATTATATAAAGGGAAATGCCTTTTCCTCCCCTTAGTTTACAAGATGAATGTTTCCTGTTCTTTTCTGTTTTAGTTTTTTCTTTAATTGACCAAATTCTTAATGCGTACTATTTGCAGGCTGTATCCAAGACATTGACGGTAGATGAGCTCTCTTATCTAAAAGAACAGTTCGAACTGTTGGAGCCAAATAAAAATGGTTTTATTACTTTGGAAACTATTAAGATGGTTGGTTCTCTTTCTCTCTCTTGTACATGTGCACACACATACACGAAAACAAAATGAATGGTGGAATTTATTGTTGGATTCTTGTTTTGAACAGGGTCTCGCGAAACATGCAACCGATGCCATGAATGAGTCTCGTACTCTTGATTTTCTTGCAAATGTAACGTTTTGCTGCTTTCCCCCCTGTGCAATAAGCTGAATTTGTGCATTCTTACAAAGGCTGTACAGTTCCTACTGTCTACTAAATAGGGACTTTTTCCATTTCAGTTAAATACACTTCAATACAGAGGAATGGATTTTGACGAATTCTGTGCTGCTGCATTGAGCATCCATCAGCTAGAAGCACTTGACCGGTGGGAACAACATGCTCGTTGTGCATACGAAATTTTCGAGAAAAACGGAAATCGGGCAATCGTCATAGAAGAGCTTGCTTCTGTAAGCTGAAACATCCCCATTCACTTGCATAGTATTTGCAAAAAGTGTCATTCTTAGTTACCTTTTCTTTTTCCTGAAATGTTATTATCTCTTGATAGCCAAATTGTAACAAAAGAACATTGGTTTTATCTTCTCTCAAACCTTGCAGGAACTGGGTCTTGGACCAGCCATCCCGCTCCACGTTGTTCTTCAAGATTGGATCAGACACACAGATGGGAAGCTAAGCTTCCTTGGATTTGTCAAGTTATTGCATGGCGTGTCAAGCCGATCGCTAGCAAAGGTGTCTTGAACCGGTTAGCCCGTCCTGGCTTGGAATATCTCAGTACAGACTAGTTTGTTTCTGTTACAACCATACATGAGAGCTGTTGGTTGGATCTCAAAGGGGCCTCAAAACACCAGAAAAGATGAAAGGTTACCAGCCAAATTGTAATTTTGGAGCATATTAATGAACTTACTCTTCCTCAGAGCCAATTCTTTTGGGAGCTGCTTGGACCATTTCAAAAGCTCTATGGGCAACTTCCCAAGAATGTTGACTTGAAGTTCCACTATAAATGAAGATGTAATTTATTATTATTATCATTATCATTATTATTATTTTACCAAATAGTGTGATAGCATTGCCACTCATGTAGGACTATTAATACAGAACTTCCATCAATCTTGTCTCCACTTTCTTTTCAGCACTTGAACTGATTTCTTTTAAGTTCAGTTTTGCCCTTATTATGATCAAGTTTTTTGTTCAATATTCAAAACCAACAGCCATTAAAGTTGGAAATTCTTTTAATAAAGTTATTTTTGTCAGTTGTGAAAGTTAAGATGAAGGGGCCTCTGAAGATGGTAATTTAACTATAACAGGTTGGAAATCTTGAGGAAGGGTTTGGCTTTCATGTAGATTTGTGTTATGGGTATTTAAGGGTCAAATTTGTGTTAATTACATTTGTCGTGTGTTGAGTCATGTGGTGGAAAATTTGAAGTACATATAAGAAATAAGATAACATGGTATAAAATGGGAAACTTTGCTAAATCAAAACGTTCAAATGAAAAATTGGTACTTTGTCTAAAATGAATGAAAGTGGCATTTTATTTATGTGTTGTATAAAATTACCACTTTAACCTTTTTCTTCGTTTTGCAACCTTTTTATGTTTTTTCTTTTTTTTTTTTATGATTATTTTCTTTTCGTTTAACAGAAGCGAACTAGTCTTTTCTTTTTCTTCTTCCTTTCGCTCTTTTACTTTTTTATCTACTGTATCAGGTGACAAATATAAATAATATAAATACAACATAGACATCAAGTATTGAGCATTGAGTAGTTAGTATTTAGAATATAACATAGAACATATAATATAAAACACAAAAGCATAGAGCATTTTCAATCATGCTGATGATTTTTAAGATCGAATTAGTAAATTCACAATGTACTGATGCAAGCATGAGATCAATTTTTATTCACTCTCAAAAACTTGACCATTTTTCATTTGGGCCTCCAAATGAAATAGATTCGTACGAATCACCCATGTAAAATGTTATTTTGTTCATTGTGATGTCTAGGAATTTTTCCCTTAAAGCATACCCACCGGTCAAACGTGGCTCAATAAGTGAATGTGTCAAATTTTTAGAGATTGAAATTCTATGTTTGTTTTGAACTAAAAACAAAAAGGGTGAAAGATGGAGGACAAGAATGAACAGTCTTTACGTTGTTCATCTCTCTTATGCTGTGTTGATGCTTGAATTCAACTGATCTACAGCCCGCTTCTTCCTAACCCTAATGTCATTCATTCCCCAAAAATCAACGGATCTAATCCTCCAATTTCTCCCAATTTCTTCGATTTCCAAACATATTACCGCTTCACGCTAGTTAATTACCCCAACATTTGCTTTCAATAAAAGTTCCAGTGTGATACAATTCTGCCAGACGCTGAAGCATGACTGATTGAGGTATTCATTTCTCCTTTTTTTTTTTTCCCGCTAATTCTTTTTGGTGGGTTTCTTGCGTATTTTTGCTTGAGTCATTAGTTTTGGAAAGCATGTATGATGCGTAGTTCCTGAAAGCTTTTGCATTTGAAAATTGAATTTTTGCTTCACGTTTATGTTGGTTCTGATGTCAGTTCTCATTTCAATATTTGGTGCGAGCTGAAGTTTGGTTTCATGTTACATTCATATGGACATGTGTGTGTACGTAATCACCTTTCCCTGTGAACATTTTTATTTTGAACTCTTGTCTGCGTTTTGGGAATGAAATCTGTGGTCTTACATTTTTTTGTATTTTTAGTGTTTGTAAGTTCAGTTGTGTGAATAAATATTTATTTTAGTTAGAATGATTATCCATGACAGCAAGGGTGCTAAACAATTCGTCTTTTTCTTTAATCTCCCTTCCCAGAATCGGGTTAGACAAGGGAGAAATGGTGCGACTTTTGCAAAATATTTGTTTCGAATGATACTTCCACAATCCATAATCAGGAGCTCGGCCCACTTAAACATGAAACCCAACTCTGTTTTCATTTAATCTTTGTTTTCAAATTTCTCTTTTCAGATTCTCTACCAAACACACCTTCTACTTTTTTGAACTTGAAAGGATTTGGATCAACTAAGCCACTCAATTTCTTGCAGATGTAACGTGGAAAGTGCTCTGCTTCTCCTTCCCCAAACCCTAGCCTTCATCCACCTCCATTTGCACTATGCTCCGTCATAATCCCCGTTATTATCGCTCAATATCCACTCTCTTCTCTCCCGGCGATGCTCTTCTCGCCGACAAAGCAATTGTCTATCTCCGACGGCATCCAGAGCAGCTCACCCTTCTTTCCTCTCATTTCACTCCTCAAGCTTCCTTCAATTTACTCCTCAAGTCCCAATTCGATCAACATTTATTCCTCAAATTCCTCAATTGGGCACGCTCCCAACAATTCTTCTCCTTCCAATGCAAATGTCTCGCGCTCCACATCCTCACTCGCTTTAAACTCTACAAGGCTGCTCAATCTCTAGCTGAGGAAGTAGTGGTCAATACGGTTGATGAGACTGGCCAGGATCTCTTTCAATGCCTTAAGAACTCGTATCACCAGTGCAAGTCGAGCTCTGCAGTGTTTGATCTTGTAGTTAAGTCTTGTGCTCGTGTTAACTTGATTAATAAGGCTTTGAACATTGTTAATTTAGCTAAATCTCATGGATTTATGCCCGGTGTGCTTTCTTATAATGCTGTTTTAGATGCGGTAATTAGGACAAAACAGTCGGTTAAGATGGCGGAGGGGGTCTTTAAGGAGATGATAGAATCTGGGGTTTCCCCTAATGTGTATACGTATAATATTTTGATTCGTGGTTTTTGTACCGCTGGGAATTTGGAGATGGGTTTGTCTTTTTTTGGTGAAATGGAGAGAAATGGTTGTCTTCCAAACGTCGTTACTTATAACACAATTATTGATGCTTATTGTAAGTTGAGGAAGATTGACGAGGCATTCAAGTTATTCAGATCAATGGCACTCAAAGGCTTGGATCCAAATTTGATTTCATACAATGTGGTGATAAATGGGTTATGTCGAGAAGGACAAATGAAGGAGACGAGTGAGATTCTTGAGGAAATGAGTCAAAGGAGATATGTTCCTGATCAGGTGACATTTAATACACTTATAAATGGATATTGTAATGTAGGTAATTTTCATCAAGCACTTGTGTTACACGCAGAGATGGTGAAGAACGGTTTGTCGCCAAATGTTGTTACTTACACAACTTTGATTAATAGTATGTGTAAGGCTGGCAATTTGAACAGAGCCATGGAAATTTTGGACCAGATGCGAGGTAGAGGACTGCATCCAAATGGGAGGACATATACTACATTGATTGACGGATTTTCTCAGCAGGGACTTCTAAAACAAGCATACCAGGTTATGAAAGAAATGGTTGAGAATGGATTCACCCCTACTATTATTACCTATAATGCTCTCATTAATGGGCACTGCATCTTAGGGAGGATGGAGGACGCCAGTGGGCTCCTTCAAGAAATGGTGGAGAGAGGTTTCATGCCTGACGTTGTGAGCTATAGTACCATAATTTCAGGTTTTTGTCGAAATCAAGAACTGGAGAAAGCTTTTCAACTGAAAGTAGAGATGGTGGCTAAGGGTATTTCTCCTGATGTAGTAACTTATTCGTCCTTAATTCAAGGTCTTTGTAAACAGAGAAGACTTGGTGAAGTTTGTGATCTCTTTCAAGAAATGTTAAGTTTAGGTTTGCCTCCCGATGAAGTTACTTACACATCCTTGATCAATGCTTACTGTATAGAAGGGGGTTTAGACAAGGCGCTTAGGTTGCATGATGAGATGATACAAAAGGGGTTTTCACCTGATATAGTTACCTATAATGTGCTTATTAATGGGTTAAATAAGCAAGCTCGTACCAAGGAAGCAAAGAGGCTTCTGCTGAAGTTATTATATGAAGAGTCTGTGCCAAATGAAATCACATATAATACTCTGATAGAGAACTGTAACAATTTAGATTTCAAGAGTGCATTGGCTCTTATGAAGGGATTCTGTATGAAGGGTTTAATGAATGAAGCAGACAGAGTTTTCGAGTCAATGCTTCGGAAAGGTTACAAACTCAATGAGGAACTTTATAATGTCATCATACACGGTCACAGTAAAGTTGGAAATATTGAAAAAGCATACAATTTGTACAAGGAAATGTTACATTCTGGATTTGTTCCCCACTCTGAGACTATCATGGCTCTGGCCAAATCACTATATTCTGAAGGAAAAGATGTAGAGTTGAATCAACTTCTTGATTACACACTGAAAAGCTGTAGGATAACTGAAGGTGCACTTGCAAAGGTACTCGTTGGAATCAACAGTAAAGAAGGTAACATGGATGCAGTTTTCAATGTGCTTAAAGATATGGCTCTCAGTGGCTTACTACCATACAGTTCTGCTTACTTGAGGACTTGAAGAATAAAACGAAGACTTGTTAGTAATGGCGATAACTGAGAAAACTCACCAAACGCCTTAAGAAGACAGAATGGAAGTACAATGTTGCCAAAAGGCTTGCAAGCATGAGAAAAGAGAATGCTGGGAAGGACAAAGAACAAAAGGCTTTGAGCAGTGAGTGAATAAACTCTCTATTCTTCCTATCTTTGTTGATGTCCAAAGTAGTATGCGTCTGTTCACTTTCAAATCTTGATGGCTTGGTTCACAATTCAGAAGTATTAAAGTAAGCCTTAATGTACTAAGAGTTATGAGATCTCATGTCAGCTTTATTGTAGATAGGGATTGGGTTAAAGACATAAAGTTAAAATTATAATCAGAGTTATGAGATTTCATGTCAACTTTATTGTAGATACTAGATAGGGATTGGGTTAAAGACATAAAGTTCAATTATAATCATACTCAAGACTTAGCTATACAATCAAAGAAATAGAGATTTATAAATTGCTCTAAGAAATAGATATTACCATCATATCGTTATTTTCATGATATTTGAATGACATTTTCTTCAAAATCGACTTTGCAAAATCTCGGATTTGACAAATACTTTAGCAAATAATATAAAAACAAAAATAGAAATGGGAGTCTGATTTTTATTATTATTTAATTCCAAAATTACCCTTATTTTCTTTATATTGATAATTCTTATTTTTTATATGTTTCAGCAAGTGGCAGCTGGCCAATGGCCTTCATCGGATAATTATATGTCGATAGAACCACACACCGGCACCGCCATCAAGCAATGGAGTATCGAGTTGAGTGGAAGTATTTGTACCATTTGATTGTTATTTGTGTATTAACGAAGTATTTGTAAAATTTTTCTATTTATTCATTCTCTTTTTGTGTTGTAAATAAATAGAACGACAATATCCTTCAATCCCTTTATAGCCGTAGCCCTTGATAGAGAAAGATCATTTGATCGTATGCTTTGTTATTCGAGTAGTTTTTGGTTGATATATCGACTGAAAATGTAGCTCTTGATTGATCTTAATAGATTGATATCATTTAATTATCTATTTGATTTTTCATTTGTCTACCATAGACTGGAGGTTGGGTTATCCGACAATATTCTTTTGTTAGAGTTCACAAGAGAGATTTCAATTTTGAACTCCAAAATTCACAACCAAATTGAAAAGAAAAAAGAAAGAAAGAAAGAAAGAAATAAAGAAATCTGGAATTCAAAAAGAAAAAGGAACTAAGGTATCGGTGAAGGTTTTTCAGAGTGCTAAATTGATATAGAACGTTGTTTTATATGAGTTCATATATCTATGTTTAGAACGTTGAGTTGAGTTTTTTATGTTAGGAATATTCTGTATGCAGTTCTAAGAACTCTTAATAATTTGTTTTTATGATTACTATTTTTGTTTTGAAACTTTTTTATTCAATAATTATGCTCATTTTGTTTGAATAAAATAGTGATTACAAATTTTTTCTTTTTATCTTTAATTTTTTTTATTATTTATTTTCTTGGTAATGAAGAATAATTAACCAGCCACATCTTTTACGAAAATATAGTTAAATAAAATGGAGACCAAAAGCTTTTGATTCTAAGCTTTTCTCCACCAATTTCATAATTTCGTTTTATCGTTCTATCATGTGCATACATTCTTAATACTCATTTATATATGAATTAATTTTTGCATAAAACCATTACATTTGAAATAGATAAAATACAATTATAAATTTATAAGATTAGTTTCAGAAATCATCATTCAATGATAGTTGCAATTATACCAAATTTTTTATAACCAAAAATCGTCTTCAAGTGTATTAAACTTCCGTGATTATATAATTTTGGAATTGAAAGTTTTAGAGTTTAATTTTTATGATCCAATAAAGTAAGATAAAATTCTAAGAAATAAAAAATCGAAATTTCCATCTCCTCCGCCCACCGTCCCGATCTAACCTTTCATGGCAAGATTTAGGGTTTAAGATTTCTTCTACGTTCTGCGTCCAATTTCTCCCAATTTCTTCGATTTCAAAACATATCCGCCCCTTCACGCTTGTTAATTACTCCAATATTTGCATTCAATTCAAGTTCCAGTGTATATACAATTCCGCCAGACGCTGAAACATGACTGAGGTATTAATTCCTCCAAATTCTTTTTTGTTTTCCCGCTAATTCTTTGTTGATATTTTGTTTTGGTAAGAGGGTTGAGAGGAAAATCATTTGCTTATTTTATCTTTTTACTTTTTTGCTTCTTTCATTAGTTTTGGAAAAGTATGTTTGATGTATAGTTCTTGAAAGCTTGTGCATTTGGAAATTGAAATATTGCTTCACTTTTATGTCGGTTGTCATGCCAGTTCTCATTTCAATATTTGGTGCAAGTCGTAGTTTTTTCATCTTTCATGTTTACATTCATATGTACATATGTTTTTGTACATATTCACCTCTCGTTATGAACATTTTTATTTCGAATTTTTGTCTGCGTTTTGATTCACTTTTGGGAGTGAAATCTATGATCTTTCTTTTTTAATATATTCTGTGTTTGGAGTTCTGCTGTGTGGTTAAACATTTATTTTAGTTAGAATGATTATCCATGACAGATAGAATGCTAACAATTCGTTTGTTTGTTTGTTTTTTTTAAACCCCATTCCCAGTATTGGGTTAGTCAAGGTAACAAATGGTGCGACTTTTGCAAAATATTTATTTCAAATAATCCTTCCACAATCCGTAATCATGAGCTCGGTCAACGTCATAAGGACAATGTTACCAAAAAGCTTGCAAACATGAGAAAAGAGAACGCTGCCAAGGACAAAGAACAAAAGGAAGCCGTACGTGCCATTGAGCAGATTGAGGCGGTAAGTGAACAAACATTCTATTCCTCCTATCTTAGTTGCTGATTAAGTACTAAGAAGTCATGGGTTCAATCCATGGTGACCACTTACCTAGGGACGAGCTATCTTGATACTCAAATATTGTAGGGTCAGGTATATTGTCCCGTGAGATTAGTTGAGGTATGTGTAATTTGGTCCGGACACTCACGGATATATAAAAAAAAAAAACAAAGTACTAAGTATATTAGTATGCATCTGTTTCAACTTTCAAATCTTGGTGGCTTGGTTCAATTCAGAAATATTTAAGTAAGCCTTCATGTACTAAAGATTGAAATCTCATGATAACTTTATTGTAGATAAGGATAGACATAGAGTTGAACCATCTGGTTTCTTTGCATCAGTACTGCAAAGGAACCGAGCTGTCTGCATGCATCCTTAGTCTTTAGCTCAACAAAGGTTAGCTTGTTGTTGAATAAGTGAATTGTGAAAAATGATTCCAGTTTCTGCTTTGAACTTGACCTGTTAATTTCGTGTAGTTTCCCACAGCGTTCTTAAATTCTAACGGTTGTATCTTGATTATTAATTTGAGTGTAGAATGTGGGCTTTTGAGTCTGACAAAAATGCGTAGTAAGAATAGATAGTAATGCCCTACTATAACTAATTTTTCACTATTGATTTTTCTTACTAGAGTGAGAATTTTCTTGAGTATCTTATCAAAATAACAAAAAGGATCCTGTCTGAGCATGGTTGTCAACAGAACTAGTATGCCAAACTCTGGAAACTTTCTTATTTATCAAGTTCGTTTTTTTTTATGGTGTGCAGGGGTGTGTCATTTTATGCTTTTTATGGAGTGATCGTAACAGTCAAATGTTTAGGGGAGTGGATAAGGATCCTTCGGACCTCATTCATTTTAATAGTTTTTTGCGGGCTTTGATCTCAAAGATATTTTGTAATTTTCTATAGGTTTGATATTTGCATGGTTGAAGTCCCTTCTTCTAATGGGAGTTACTTTTTTTGTGGGCATTTTTTTTACTAATGCACGTGTATTCTTTCATATCCAACAGTTTTGTGTTAGTGTGATTGTGATATGGATAGTTTTAACGTAGGAGTAAGTGTCATAATTTTTAAGTTCACACAACAGGGGTCAGAGTCCTGAGTGTATGGCCTCGGTATATTCATTATGTAGTAGCAAGAAGAATGTTTTGCTTAATCCATGAACTTCTATTTCTTTACATTCTTAATCCCATTTTTTTTTTCTCAATTCTGCAGAAAGCCAATCGTAGTTACCAGAAGGACATAGCAAATTTCCGGGAAGCTAGAGATTCTCATGCACTTCCTGTTGATGTTCAAGAAACTGGTGACGAGAGTAAGTACTGCAGAGTAGCAATTTGTTTGTTTTAATTTTTTAGAACTGAAGGACATAGATGTACAACGTGCAGAACAAATCCTTGTTCAAGTAAGGTTGCCAATTTATTCGTTTTAAGAAACATGCTTCTGTAACCCTCTCCAGAACTGTCTGAAAATAAATGCCTTGTGATTGATTCGCATTTGAGCATCTATTTGACAGTGCTCTGAGAATATCATTTAATTGATTTTTGTAACAACCTGATCTACTTGAGTGAACGTTCTATGTAATTGGACATAATAGTACGTGCACATTTATTATCATCTTGATTGTATTCTTCAAACTGATACAGCTCTCAATGATGACAGAGTGGGAGCTTGACAGCACTTCGGGCTATTATTATAATGAAAGCAATGGTTTCTACTATGATTCAAATTCTGGCTTCTACTACTCTGATGCCATTGGTAATGATTCCTTTTCAAGTTTTAGCTTCTCTCTTTCTTTTATGTTTTAGAATACGTGTGCTTGTTGCTTACCAAGTTAGTTGTCTGCAACAGGCAAGTGGGTAACACAGGAAGAGGCACATTCTTCGCCTCAGTTCTTTTTGGACTCCAAACATAAGAAACCAATTTTAGGAATGCCATCATCAGCCTCTGCAAGTACAGCTATAAAAGACAAAAATGTGGATAAAGCGGAAGGTGGTCCTCCACCTGGGTTGGTTGTTTCAGCTTCTTTAAACCCGAAGCGATCTGTTAAAGGTGCCCCTTCATCAATTGCTGTTGGTAAGAGGAAGAGGCCAGATGAGAAGCAAAAGGCCATATCTGAAGAAGAAAAAGCTGCACTCAAAGCAAGGGAAGCTGCGAAGAAGAGGGTTGAAAAGAGGGAGAAGCCACTTCTTGGCCTTTACAGATTGCCTTGAAATAGGCTGTTGCTCTCAAGTAAATTTCTCTACCATCTCAAGTTTGCAACATTCATTGTCTCCAACCTGTAAACTGATTTTTCTCTTTATGATTAATTAGATTGCTTAACTTGAGCTGGAAGAATATTACTTTATGAAACTTGTTCTCTATCACCCGTTATTGTTATAATCTTGCGTTGCTTTATTGTGGGGTTTACATGCATACATCACCAGGAATATGTGGGGATGATATATTCTAAAAATCGGCCTTGATCCATGTCTGCTTGGTTACTGAAAAGATGAGAAACATTTGAGGGAAGAAATCCATAGCCAATCAACTTGAGGGCATGAACGGATCTTGCTTTTATTGTGGATCTGTTTGTTTACGGTTACAATTGAGCCAGATTCATGTACTGTCAAAGGCTATGTGAAGGGAAACTCCCTAGTGTCTATTTGTCAGATGGGACAGTATCTCCCTGTTCAGAAACCAAGGCTTATACAAGGTGAAATTAAGAGGAAAACGGAAGATACTACTTCGTATATTGTATTTAGAGCAGTAACATTTGTGATTAATACTTTTCAGCCCTTCCTTGGTTTTTCTCTCTATTCACAGGATAACTGAGAGCATGAATCCTAGACGAACTAATTGTTTCTCAGCTCATCCATCACAAAAGGACTTCCAACTGGTTTGTGTTGACATGTTGTACTATAGAGTAATGTCAGTCATCAACCCCTAGTTTTATTTCTGCATTTTTCATTTCTGTTATAGTAAACTCCTTCCCCTTACTTTCAAAGCTTTGCATTTGTGTTGTAATTTGCAAGCGAGTCTCTCATGCTTTTATCTTTCATACTAATTCTCATTCAGGTTACAATGTAAAGCACCATGATTGGCTAACTGGTTGAGGAGGTCAACTTCTTATTTCATATCTTTGTTGCTACTCTGTTGATGTGAATGTGTAGAATTTATAGGGGTTAAATACTACTTTGGTTCTTTTACCTTTGGTTTTGGTTTATATTGTTTCGAAAGATTTATTTGTTTTTTTAATTTGGTTGGTTTTAATTCTTGTGCTCTCAAAATGTCCTTTTTGGTCCCTATACTTTTTTTTCTAGAAAAATGGCATTTTCATTTTGTTTTTGTTTCTAACTCTCAAAAATTTTATAAATAAACATTTGGAAAGTATCATCACTCAAACATATATACTTTGGTGCATCTTGGATATTGCATATCTTTCGTGTATCATATCAATTCTCCAATCAAATTTTATCATAGAGTATATTCTTTTTATTTTTTTCATAAAATAGTTTAATTATTTATTTAATACGAGTGAGGAGAAAAGGGTTCTTAAAATTAACTTAGCTCGATAATTGGTATAGTTTGTTCATGAATGTTCATTCCCCTTTACTAAAAAAAGTCGGATAAAATTGGACAGTGGACTACAAAGCCTTCATGAAAAATTAAGTTTAATTGTTTGGAATACAAATTTGTTAAAGTTTAAATGATACATTTTCTTACACAGCCAATGCGTATTTTCTACATAAGTTATACATTTAAATAAAATATATGAAATATTTATTTTAAAATGGATATGGTTGCAACGTTAAATTATAATTGTCCTCACCACTTAATGTGCACCCAATAGAAATAATTAAACAAAGAAGCATATATATATATATATAGTGTGTGTGTGTATTTTCACTTGGTTTGATAGATGAATAATGGATTCCCCCTTTTCTCAAAATAGTGACAAACTATGTGGCTACAACTATAACTATAATACAACCAAACAATAATTATTTCGAGTCGGTCCTATGCCTTCAAATTTCTTATTTTAATATTTAGTCATTATGATTTTAAAATCCCCACGATAGTCTTTCTTGAGAAAAGTTTTATCAAATTAAGTAGACAATATTCTAATTATTTTTCTTCAAATTATACAAACCAAAATTTTTATAATTTTAACTCTCTTTCTATATAGAATAACATAATTGAAATCTAATTATTGAAGAACAAAAGATGTAGTTCATATAAAGGCAGGTGGGATTTGTTTTGGCATGCTTTGTGGGTCCTTACATTCCCATATTCATTTAATGCATTATCTTATCACATCAAACTTTCGTCTTAGTACATTATTTCTTTAATTAATTAGGGCTCTTCACACCTCAACTCAAAGTCAAAAGTGATTTCCCCTTTTTCATCACATTCCAATTGTGTTTTATTTTCAAAAGAAACAAATTGTTTGTTTGATTTGAGATCTTCCTCCAAATTGAATTATTCTTTTTTTCTTTTAATCAACATATCATTTATATTGACTTTGCTTTATATTTGCATCTTTTATATATATATATATATATATATATATATATATATATATTTCTTTTAAGTCGTCGTCAAATATTTATGGCTTAAATTGATTGGTTCATAATTCAATGTCTTTAGGTTGCTAATTAACCTGAAATCCGCTAAAATTAATTGATGACTTGAAAACTATATAATATATCAAAATAATAACGATAGCAACGATAATATATGGATGTAAATTAATAAAACGTGACATTGACATATCCGCAATATAAATTATGGACAGAATTGGAATTATTTTGAAAGAAAAACTATAGAATATGCATATTAAAATTAGATGAAACAGCAAGACCATAGCCTATTTACTTGCTAAGCCAATGACTTTGGAGAAGAAAATATTGAAGAAATTTGACTTCTGAAAAATGGCTTCACCAATTATCACAATTAAAATTTCAGTGAATTTTTCGAATATGATTACAGATGAATTGACATAAATATGTATGATTAACACTTTGAGAATTAAGGTAAAATCTCTATTTTGTATAGAAAATCAGTAAACATTCAAATTCGTATATATTAAAGTTTAATAAATTTCTTAAAAGTGATGTTTATCTACTTTTAATTTGTATCCGTAAAAGTTTATGACATTTTCAACCAAAAATTTTTTTTTTAATGAATATGAACATAAACATTAGACTTAAAATTTTGTATATGATAGATAAGATGTTAAACTTTTAGAAGGTATTTTGTTAATGGAACTCAATGTTCGGTTTACCAACTTCAAGATGCAAATCGATTGATAATTAGAATGAAAAATGCAAATTTAATCACACCCAAATCTTTAAATAAGTTTGAATGCCACCTTCAAAAAGTCTGCCTAATAATTTATTTAATTTTAGTGTGATAAAAAAAAATCGCAAAGAATGACAATTCAAAAATATATATTTTGATAGCATAAAATTCCCATAGTTCTTCTTAGGTATTAGAAAACTCACGTGAGGATTATAATTTTATTAATTAAATCTTTAAAACCTTATAGGTGAATTTATTTAGATTTTCAATTGGATTCTCACTTAAAAATTGTTCGACATCAATTTCAATTTGAGAGGAGTAATTTTCAATGAGTTTTATTTTATTTTATTTTGATACCGTAACTTATGTGTAAATTGCATTAAATAATGATTTCTATAAACTTTGTGTTATTTGAGAGAAGACTTCTTTAATACATTTATTATTAATACATTATCAAACAAATAATCTTAATTTTGATTTAAACGAATTCTTTTAATATAATAAAATGAATCAAGATATTTTTAAAATATAACAAAATTTAGTGAAATTAACTTAATAATAATAATAATAGCAATGCACTCTCATATTTGAATTTAAAATTTTAATTTATCGTATTAGATCTTCATCAATATGTCAAATATTTTCATCCACGTTTTATGAGTCCAACATCAATGTAAAAAATAAATCAATATTATTTTATTTTATTATAAAAACTCAATGAAACGTAAGAAAAAAATGTCATTAATGTAATTTTAAATAGTTTTTTATGGTTTTTTATTTTATAATTTTTTAAAAATATTTTATATATTACTATTTTCATTAGTTGGATATATAAATATAAGATAATAAAAATATAAAATTATTTATAAAATGTAGTAAAAAAATTCAATAAAATTTTACTATATTTTATAAATATTTCAATATTTCACTCTTCTTCTTTGCAATACTTTAAAAAATGATACTAAAATTTTATTTTACTCAATGGATAAGGAAATTCTAGAAGGGCCATATATATAAAAAAAAATTGGCATGCAATGCAACTTTTTTAAGTAAAATAATTGTTGTACATAAAAAAGAAAATCATATTAAATATTTATATTTTGCTTGGTGGGCAATGAAATTCTAGAAGGCCAATATGAGTATACAAAATAATTAATTACAGATATTGCATCACATAGTACTTATCTTAATCTCATTGAATACATAATTATATAAAATAAATAGACTTCAAATTTTTTTTTAATTGGCATCGTTTTCAACTATTTTTTAGTATCATGCAAATTATTAATTATATGATAAATTCTTTTAAGTTTCGTGTAAAAGCAAAAGAACTTACTTAAGCAACCATTATAATTATTTTTATACCCAAATTAAAACTCTATTCAAAGTAGAAGATTAAAGAAAAATAATATATTTAGTATATAATATTGGTTTGTTAATACAATGCTCATTGAATCAAATTTGGTTGTGAGGAAATATATGAAGAAATATTGTTATAAACTATCTATCTTTAATTTCCAATGAATAGCCTAAATTTGGCTTAAATTATGCAAAATTTTCTTATGTTGAGAACCCAATTTTAAAGTTAAAAAGTACAAATGGAAATTCTTCAAAAAAAAAATGTAGAGGTGGCGTAATTGGGAAAGTCAACTAAATTTCAAAGGTATTTTGATCTAATTTAATATTTTGAAAAAAATATATATATATACAATTTTGATCCTAATTTGATTTCTATTGAGTTTTCAAACTTAAAAAATGTTATTATTCTTAAAGGTTTTGCTTTTGATAACATTCTATCTATCTCTCCATCAAGTTTTCTAAACAAAACTAATAGTAAACGGATGTGACACATCTTTTTAATTAATAAAAATGTGTGATGTCCACTTTTATGTTAATAATTAAAGTAAAATTCGAAGAAGGTACCAAAATCAAACTTTCAAAAAAAAAAATTAGAAGTGTATTATTAAACAATAAAAAAGGATAAATTCTTATAAAGATTTTGTAGTAAATAGTTTGAACTTTTTGTTATATTTAAACATATGGAGATCTTTAGAATGGAATATAAATATATAATTTGGATGTGGGCAATAGGGAGTTGAAAGGTAAAAAATAAAATGTATGATCATCATTTATCATTATGGTATCATATGCACATAAATGAGACAAATTTTCCACAAAACATAATTTGTAAGTTGTGTTCATGAAACTGCATCATGTTCATGCATGCCTTTGGCTTCCCAATGTTTTTCACAATCAAATTTAATTATTTTTAAATTCCCACCTTCATTTTTATTTTATTGTAAATTAATTATAAGATAGGTTTGTAAATATTAATTATAATTAATAACTTTAAATTCCCACATCTTATGATTTTGAGATATAAGATGGTTTGATTCATGGTTAAATAAACTATGAGAAAAAAAGGTAATTTCATAATGTTAAATCGTGAAATTGAAAATAACTTATTTTAATCTATTTAAAAATTCTATACATAAAAAAATAACTATCTTCTTGAAACAAAATTTATTAAATTATTTTGACATTCTTGATTCATTTTAGTCTATATATTTTTTTAAAATGTTCATTTTGATATTTTAAAACTAAATTAGAAAATGAAAATAAAGAATTAAAAGGATGATTTTCTAAATTACAAAGACCACAATAAAGCTAATAAAAAACCAAAATAGTATAAAGTTTTCCATTTTATTTGGCCACAGAACTCAATAGGGGTATAGGGTTTTTCTAGGAGACAATAGTTAGAGTTAGATGATATGATTAATAAAGATTACCCCACATTTTAATTACAACATGTAAGCCATTGGTACCTAACTTGTAGAAATTTTGAGTTTAAGGGTGCCATTTTCTACAATGTATGGTCCCATTCACTTGTGGCTTCAATTCCAATGTCCCCTTTACTTTATGCATTGTCCCATGCATAAAATCATTACGTTTTATATCCTAAGATTTTTTTCAAAATTCTTAATATCAAACTTAACCATATTTCTCTCTCTCTCTCTTTTTTAATTGTATGTTTTCAATATCAAAACTTAATCATATTTCTTTATTGGGGATGATCATATGCAACAAGTATTTTTATTTGACAACCTGTCTAGACATCACTCAGACCTAGCTAATTACTCGATCAACAGGATTTTCAAAAGGTCACCTCATAGAAATTCACATAATTGCGAAACCGATCAAAATGAAAAATACATCTTGTTGGTATAGGTAATAACTTTCGATTATGTAAAATTTTTCTTAATCATACTTTCTTGATCATACTTTAATATCATCGTAACCTCTCTTCATTTAGATGCATGTGATCTCGATTCATCATATCCCCTCGTAAACTTGAAATGTCACACTCATTTCATTCAATATTTGATACTTCATTTTTTTTATGATGTATTATTTTATTTCATATTACCATAACACTCGTATCTTCCTAAACACTACTAGAACATGAGATACGTAACGAGCTGATGAGGAAACGAGATCGAAACTCTCCGCAACCAACGGGTTTGATTTGTTTGTAAAAGAACATAAACTAGTTTTAGTAGGCTCTGGTAGAGGGTTTGCACATAGATTCTATTACTGATTTAAACTATTATGATATAAGGAGCAATATTAATATATAGAACAAAAAACAAACATTTAAAGAACAAATATATACAAATTGTGGAACCTTCAACGTTAGAGAATGAAAAGGTAATAAATAATGAGGACTTACTATATATGTGTGTGTGTGTGTGTGTGTATGAACCATATAGATAAGGATTGGAAGTTGTAATTAATTGATTGGGTGGGAAAATATACAACTTACGAAAATTGTATCTGCATCAAAATAGAATACAACATTGAATGAAATTAATATTTTGTTTTTGAGAAAGGGAAGAAAGAAAATATTACGATCATGCACGTGCGAGAGAGCCAAAGCTTCTTGAGAAACTTCGTTGCATAGTAGAATTGAAGCCTAAGCAGCCCAAGAGTCCATGTTTGTAAGGCAAACTCGTCTTCTTCCTCAATTCCTCTGAAACTGCTCTGTTTGTTTTGTAATGCAATTCATGAGCCGAAATTGCTCCTCTCCTTCTCGAACTCGACACGGAGCTCAAGCTTTCTATTGATCGGAAGCTTGAGTTCTTCATCTCCTCCACTACCTTCTTATCCGTCGCTCGTCCTTCTGATGCACTTCGGAAAAGTAACAGGTCTCTGATTCTCCACCTTCTCTGTCCTCTGGAGAATGAGAATGCCGACAGAAATGATGCCGATGATGAAATTGAGTGTTGTTTCTCGTTGTTGCTTGTGGTGGAAGGAACCATGGATTTTGTTCCAATTTCTTGATCCGGATCCAGTATGATGTCGGAGACTCGTAGTGGAGATAACGATCGGCTTCCGCTGCGTTTTATGGATGAAGACGACCGTGAGGAGGAGGAGGACATGTTCGTTCTTTCTCTCCCTCGCTTTCCGTCGCCGTTTCTTTGTGTCGTTGCTTTGAGAGCCTCTTCCAATGAATCGGTATCTCTCCGGCGGTGGTGACGAGGAGACAGCGCTTCCTGAGCTATTCTCTTTCCCTGTTGAAATTCAAACGTTCAGTAAAATTAAATAGAGGGGAAAACAGAGAGATAGAAAGCAGAGATCTATATTCGATTAATCAGCGATGAATTTCTGTAATACCTGAGCAGTTCTCGAGGATGCTGGGGATGAGGAGATGGAATCAGTTACTCGATTAGACGGCGGAGGTTTTAGAGCCCTGATTTTACCGCAATCGAAAAGCTCATCAGCCGACAAAGAAGTCCGTTCCAACTGTCCACTGAAATCGAATTGAAAATCGTCATCAGCAACACTACTAGAAGCATCGCCTCCAGATTTCACAATTCCAGGCAAGTCCTCCCAGAGGAAAGGAATTTCGGAGGCGGAAGAAGTCCTTCCGTCGACATAGGCAGAATCAAAGTCGTTGAAGTCGTAGTAGAATGCAGCGGCGTGTGAAGGAGAAGTAGGAGCGCTGGAGAAGAAGAAGTTGCCGAAGCGCTGAGGACTGGAAGGAGCGGTCATGTAAGGAGAAGAGCAAGCGCTGTCGAAGTTGAAGTCGACAGGAGAGACCGGAACCGCCACTTCCATTGAGAACGGGGATATGAGGAATCTCCGCTATGGAAGTGGTTTAGGGTTAGGTGGAGAAAAGGGAAGAATAGAAGGATTTATAACAATGGCGGAGGGAGGTTGAAAAAGAAGAAGAGAGAAAGAAAGAGAGGAAAGAGAGAGGAAAGTTGAAAAGAGAGAGAGTGGAAAAATATTGACTGAGAAAATTGATTGAAAGCCAACACAAAGGCCGCCTTATAACAAATCCCTTCCCCACTTTTCAAATATATGACTTTCTTTTTTTTCTTTTTTAAATTGTAATGTTATTTAAATTTAGTGCCTATGATTTGTTAAAAAAATTATAAACTTCACAAAATTATAGGAATTAATTATGAAATTTTATCAAATTACTAAAACTATATTCTAACTTTTTAAGTTAGGAATTAATTAATTGAAAAAAAAAAATCATGTAGACTTGTTTTGTAATTACATTTTATATTAAGAGAGTTTTTAATTTAGAGATTATATTTTAGTACATTTTTTTGTTTTTAAAAATATCAATAATTATTTTTGGTGACTTTCATTTGTAGACATAAAATTGGTAAATTAATAATAACTTTGTTGTGATTTAACTAAAATTAATATACTATTTCAATTATTTTATTTTGATATTTAATATATTTTTAAAATTAAAACTAATATAAGATAATTGATATAAAATATTTCATCAAAGTTTAACCCAAAAATAATTCATATATATATAAAGTTGGATGACTCCAAATGTTGTGGATATTGGAGAATAGGAAAAGGAAAAGGAAAAGGGATAGACATGAAAGGACAAAAATTTGAAATCTAATTAAGAAGAAGCCAATTTTGTACTAAAAATGGATCTAAAAGTTGGTTAAGCATGACTTTTAAAATAAAAGTGATTTTACATTAATTAATTAACAAATTATCTAATTTACCTAACAATTTAAACCTTAACATTATCCTACATACAACTCTAAATATGCCCAACAATTAGGTTTTAACTATAATATATTTTCGAGAAGGATAAGACATCATTTCGTAAATTTAATTCATTATTTGTCCATTACCAAAATTGATGGAAAGCATATATGTTATGTTAATTTTTCTTTTTAGTACAAAAATTTAAGAAAATGAGAGACTAAATTAAGTGAAGTCATATCAATTACCACTCAAATAAATTTAAAATACTATAAAATTTAGAGAGTCACATATTGAAATAACTTGAATAATGACACATAATTATCGTTCCAAATATCATAATCTTCTCTAAAACTGAAAAATCAAACTTTAAAACGGTAAAACGAGTAATTGCATAATGTTGATTCAAGCTAAAGTTTATTAAAAATGGGGTAGTTAGTTAATGTATTCTAAATTTTAATGACCAAAATATAAAAAGGGAATCGTCAAAAATGACAAAATATTCAGACTATTTAAATTTAAGATCTAGTTTAATGAATTTTTATTCTTCACTAGATTTTTATCGTAGAATGTAAATAGTTTGTACGTTTTTTTAGTATTCTCAGGGAAAAAAACCCCAAGATAACTTGGGATAAACACAAACTTAACCTCATTTATATTTTAATTATTGAATTACAAGAAATAATTATAAAAAAAAATAGTTGGTCAACAAAAGTCTTCTCTCATAAGTTATAATTTGATTATAAATTTTTTTTAAAAAAGAGGGAAAATGGTTGAAGCCAATAAGCATGGTGACCTCATGATCATTTGTTTTTATTTTTTATTTTTTAAGAACTAATTTGTTTGCTAAACACTTTTTATTTTGTAATTTGCTTTGAAAAATATTTCTAAAAATTATAGCCATCATTTCCGAACACCTCTTTTTACTTTTCAATACTTTGATAAAATTCCAAACAAAAAAAAAAAAAAAAACAATCTTTTACAAATTAGAAATTTTTAATTAACAAACTTAATTAAAGAAAAAAGTAAATTCCTAAAGAATTTGATATTTTAATGAATGATATCTAAATAAATTTGTAAAAAAATTTATTAATAAAATTGGTTGGTTTTATTTTATTAAAACAAATCTAGAAAAAAATATATATAGAATATTTTAAGTCAACGTTACATTTCATAATCAATTTTTTGTTCATTGATTTTGAAATTTATGTTTGTTTTCTTAACTAAACACTTAAATTTATGGTTGAATATAAGAACAAAACAAGTATTTCTTTTGGTTTTTAAATTTTGATTTAATTTTAAAAACTGCTCTCCTAGAAATAGTTTAAAAACAGAAAAAGCAAAGAGACCAGAAAATTTGTGGTTCTAAATTTAAATTTCAAAAAATAATATAAATAGTAAGGTATGTAATTTATTAAAAAAAATTAAACAACAAATAAAATGATTAACGACACTTTTACGTATATCTAAATTTCTTTATACTTTTTCTCTTCAAAATTTAAGTTAAATTTTAGAAAAAAAAACAACCCTAAACTCGATTTTCTAAAACCCAATTTTGTATTTAGAACTTAACCAATAAATAAAAAGTTAGGGTAAAAAAATGATTAATTAAAAATTTGACAATATCAAATTTCTAAAAACATAATTCATTAATAAATAAGGCACTAATTATCATCGTTTAATCTTCTAAATTCACAATTCTTTAAAAGAAAAATCGTTCGGAGGAGAAAGGGATCATTTTCATATTGGAATCGGTTTAATTTTTTCATTCAAAAAAATGGTAATAAATGTGTGTAATGATAGTTGATAAGCAAAGATATGAACATTGATAAGATATTAATATAAATATGAATGAGTAGTTGTAAAGTGAAAAAGGCAAAGCTCCAAACTCATTGCATACTTTTAAACTGCATGCATTGCCAATACAACCATTTTTCTTACTTTGGGACCTTCATCTTTCACATTTTTCTTTGATTATCTTTTCCTATTTTATTTTTCCTTGAAGAAAAATATATATATATACTTTTAACTTTTTGGCTGAGTGCTTCAAAAATAGAAGAAGACAGACAGACTGTCTTTTTTTCCAAAAGAAAAAAACTATCTTTTAATTTCTCCCTGGATTTTGTTTTTTTTTGGTATATGGTTCTTTGCGTGAGATATGACGAAGACTTGTACACAATTTTGCTTACACCTTTTATAATCTTAGTCATCGTAACCTAAATAAAAAAGATCGTTTTACACGAGATAAAATCTAAAAGAGAGACAAAAGAGATGGACTGGCATATCAAGAGTCTAGTAAAATCCGTGTTCGATCAATAGTTAGTGTTTATGACTTTAGAAAAGACTTTGATTGGTTGAGACTCATGAAGGAGCTTAAACGATTCATAGAGGACCTTAAACGAAAATATTTCTCAATAATTAGTTAATTGTAGAAGAAGAAAATTAATGTTTAGAGAAAGAAAAATCATTTTAATTTATTATTGCGAAGAATTTACTTTATAACAAAAGAAAAATGCATAAAAAAGCATACGAAGAAAAAGTGGATAAAGAAAAAAGTATTTTTTATATAGAAAAAATATAAAAAATAGAAAATTAAAGGAAAATTATCAAAAATAGCAAATTTGATAAACTATTTACAAAGTATAGCAAAATTTTAGATTATATCAATGACAGACATTGATAAATTTCGATATGCTATCAATCATATTGATAGACAGTAATAGAAGACTATCTATATCTATCATTAATAGAATCCAAAATTTTACTATACGTTATACGTCGTGAAGTATTTTAATTTATTAAAAAAAAATAGTACGAAAGAATGGAAGTTTAGGCCCAAAAGGTATGGGCAAATAATTGCAAATAACAACAAAATTTGAATTCACACTGTGGTAATGAATTTGGATATAAAGAATGTAATTGGTGCTTAAAAGATACATAAAAATGGAGAGTTTGATAGAGATGTTGAGAGAGATAATAGAGGGGGGGTTGGGTGGTTGGTGCCCAAAAAGTCCACATTTTTGGCCCAACCTCCCCCTTTTACTTAACCTTTTTTTTAATGTCCGATCTCATCTACCATTATTTATTTCATACTAATATATATATATATATATATTTACCTTTTTAACTTTTCAAATACTTTTTCTGTTTTTCTTCTTCTTTTAATTTATTGGAAATTTAATTTCAATACTAATGAGATAAAAAGCAAGTGATAATGATGCGAAAGCTACGGATCAAAGAAAGGAATTAACTTAGAGCCAACCAAATTGGGTGTGATCCGTCCTAACGCCAAGCTCAAGCTTGTTGAATCATGACCCAAAGCCAATTTAATTAGCATATCTCGATGTCGATCAATGGTTAGTGTTTATGCCGTACTTATTCTTGGTTATTTTCTGGAAATTTTTTACGAAAAGAATACAAATTTACCAATCGAACCACTCTACTAATCAAAATTTTAGTTGATGAATTTTAAAGCAACTAGATCAAGCTAAATTTGTTTTAACAAAATATAATGGGATAGTTAATTAAATACACCTATATGTGTTCTCATTGTTCATGTGCCAATAAAAAGTTTAATATTACTTCAGTGAACTTTTCAAGAAACGATAACTTAGATTATGTGGTTCGTAATGATTTAGTCTTAATATTTTCGATTATGTGACAATTTAGACAATGAAGTACTTTACTATGTCACAATTTAAACATATTTTAAAATTCGTAACAATTTAGTCTTTATTTTAAAAATTAGGTTTATGACTAAATTGTCACCTGTTGAAGTTCGTAATTTATTTCAAAACATATATTTTTCTAGAATATCAATATATTGTATTTGTATACATTAGTTGAATATTATGATGCATGTTGTAGCTTAATATCATGACTTTAATTTGAGGAACAACTGGTTGGAACAAGACAATAGGTTCAAATTGGTTCTATGGACGACTTCTTTTTCTGCCATTCATCGTTGATCTGACTAGCTAGTTCTTCTCCAATGATCGATTTCTTCTTCAAGGGCTAGAGCGAGAGATCAAGATGTTGTATTCGTAAATAGATCGTAAAAAAGAGCAAGAGCAAAATCGGAATCAAGAGGTTTGAAATGTGGGCATTGGGTGCGGGTTGAAGAATTATTAAGTACTAACCTTCCATTAATCATTAGTTAAAGGATCTTTTATATATATATAAAAATATATAGTTTCAAAACGAGCTTAGTTCAATTGTAATTGGTATGACCTTCATTTTAGAGATAGAAGGCTCCATTATCTCCACAATTATTGTACCAAAAAATTCTTATACCAAACACTTTCTAATAAATAATTTTGTCACCTCATAACTCTAATTTTTCAATTTTATGTTTACTAGATCAAGATTCAAAAGTTTGGAATCTAAATTTGTTCTTCAACCAAAAGTTTTAGAATGCAATTAAAATGTATGTGTGTATATGTATATTTTATTAAGTTTTGACCAAAGTCAACTTGGTATCCACCAAACATTAAACAATATATAAAAAAGTGTCATTTATAACATGTGGTTTTGATTGATTGTCTTAGCCTTTTGTCTTCTTTTCTTTTGAACGTCAAGGTTTTAGAAACAGTTGCATGTGCAATTGTGTAATCCACCAACAACCCTTAGGAAAAGAAAAAGAAGAAGAGGAGGAGAGTCAATTATGAAAATTCCAAAAAAAAAAAAAAAATACCAACCATTTGGTTTTTTCTTTGGGAGATTTTGATTGAGCAATGGATCAACTCATGCATTATAGAAGAAGCAAGGTTAGGAAGAATAGTTTTTCGTGTAAACTAGTTAAAATAGTTTCTTTTCAATTTGTATTGGACAAGATCGATCATCTAGATTTATGGATGAGCATCGACATCCTAAAAAACCGATTTGAACGACCAAAATCGACTGAATTGACATCCGATTATAGTTTTATTGAAAATACGGTCCATTTGATTAAAATGTTTCGAAAAATGGACCAAATTGACTGCTTATTACTTGAAACCGATCAAACCTAATATATATTATAAATATTTATGTAATATAATATTAAAAATTATTTATATTATATATTTATTATTTAATATTATATAAATAAATATAATATAAATATTTGAAGCAAAAGCCCAATGGGTCATTAAGGACGAAAAAAACTGACAAGAAAACTGAATCGCGGTTTCCCTTAGTATAAATTAACTATGTTGTTTTTTACCTCAATTTTTTTTCAAAACCACCCCAACCGATGATCACATCTACCTAGAAATACTGATTAACACAATTAAGTTTTTATTCTAAAAAACTAGTTGGTACATATTTAATCCGAGATATCTCGAAAATTTATCTTTTCAAAGTTATCAATTAGTTTGGTTTTCTCGTTGAAATCTCAACCAATATTAACATTGGGTTTCTATAAAATTTCAAATAATTTTTATAATTATTCCAAATCATACAACAAATCTTAACTAATTTTTTTTTAGAACTTTTACAGTTTTTTTTCAAAGCTAAAAAAAGTTCTTAAATAGATAGATTAAATGAATAATAATAATAAACAAATAAAAATACAATGTTTCAACGTAAAAATGTTAAAACAAGTAATCAAAAGAGTAAATCAAATTTCTTCAGATCCAATAACAAGTGTGGGAAAAAATGTCTGTGGTCTTTACAATCCCCCTTCTCAAAAACAAAAACAAAGGCTACATTTCATACAATAAAAAAAAAAAATTATGGAACTTCTCTCATGATTAGTGGTGTTAAAAAATGTTGAATCCAATTTGAGAAGAGAAGATGTTAAAAGAATGAACTGAATATTACTGACAAAAAGAAATAAAGAAAAAGGAATAGAGAATAAAGACAGAAGATTTAAATCTCTAAAAAACAAACAAAATTTGGCATTGTGCCAAAGCCAAAATTGCAACAAAAAGGATGCCTCAATTCCTCCTCCTGTTGGTGATTACTTATGGCACAAAATGATGATGCTCTATATACACCTTCTTAGCTTGCTTGCCTGCCTCTTCAGTTTCGTACGTTACTTCCGGTAGTCTGCATTTAAAAAGTTCTCGTATCGGCTTCCCCGAAGTGCCTTCTGAACATCTTCCCAGTTCTCGATTTGATTCGACAATGGACCACGGTGTATCTTCACCTGACGACTCTTCAACTTCCTTCGTGGAACCTTTAGAAAGTCTTGAACATCTCTTAATTTCTACGACCATACACAGGAATTCGGTAAGAAAATGGCTTTAGCAAAAACAGAAAGACCAGAAAGGAACTCGGTTTTAGGATTTGAGTAGTGTCTTACAGTGCGGTTTTTAACTACATCTTCGTAATACAAAACAATGTGTCGGGTGCTCTTGAAGTACTCCAATGCTTTAGTTGTTGTATCTTCTACTTGCCTCAAATTGGGCATCAACAGAGTGGCATTAATTAAAGGTTTGTACTTTGCGAGTATATTTGCCTGAAACATTTCTATAACCAGCTGAGACCTTCCTTTCTATAGCTATAATTTAGTATGTCCGAGAAATTCTGGAAATCTTCTCAAACTGATTAAAGATGAAAAAAATGCAGTTATTGCTTGAGATATAAGAGCAAAACCTCGTGATTTGAATGCACGTGAGACTTGTGGGTTCCATTCAATAGCTTGGCGTCTCGATCATAAGAATTCGCTAGTACTGAGATCATTCTGCGTAGAAGGTTTCTGCGGAATAGAAAAATAGCAGAAACCCCACGACGTTTGAAGTACTCTACTATTTCTACATGGTGTTGCATCAACCCCTGCAAATAATGACAAGAAGTTGCAACACCGTTATTTTTCCATCCATGCAATCAAGAGCTCAAATTAGAGACACGTCTCAGTTGTGGTAACAATAGGAAATAAAACATAGAATTGAATATACATGATCGACTAATAGAGGTATTTGACCCAAGAAGTTGGAGTTGGGAGAGTAGTTTTGCTATAACTCAACTCCTTATTTCGCTTTGGCCTGAGCTTGTGGCCTCTGCAACTAAAAAATATCAACTTCATATCTCATGAACTCCCTCCACACTGAACAACTTCCCAAACTACTCAACTCCACCCTCTCCTCAAACGCCTCCAAATGCCCTCAAAGAACTCGAAACTTGGTTTTTAGAAAATTAGAGTAGAGGTTTGAGCCTAACTTATGTATATCAGGAAAGAGTACTTAATAAAGCAAATCAAAACCTTAATCCCAGAGCAAAAAAATAATATTGTCATGAAGAGACAAACTAGTAACATAATCATGATTGCTACATGGAGAAAATGACTCAACTTGGTCCAAAATGAACAAAACTCAACCTTCTAATCAACATCACTCTCCTGAGAAACGGCCTATAGATTTCCTTTAGTAAGTTGTTTAGTACTCATGCAGATACCCAAGAACAAAAATACATCAGAACTTCAAAATGTTTTCATCAACTTTCCTTTTCCGTTCCTAATAAGAAATTAGAGTTCAGTAAACAGTGTAAAAGTACCAGGTGAATTAATTAAACCACGCACGCAAGCCTGTAACATATCCGACATCATAAAACCTGCTCTATTTTACATTCCCAATAAATTGTATCTTGTAGCTACTTCCTCATTATTTTTCCATGGACATATTTGAAGCTTGGAATTAATGGCCCACCTCCCCCTCAGAAACGTAAGGGTAGAAGTGCACTGCCATAATTCCCTAGATAACAAATTCTGTTTAATAAACAAAAATCCTTGATCCAGGTACGTCAAAAAGTTTGAAGGTTATGAGAGCTTTGTACAGCTATGTACTATGAGAGTGTGAATTACACCAAAAGAGAACGTTAAATAAAACCAAATCCAATATAAGTGTCAAAAGACGAGATTGAAGATCTGCCCATTTCTTTCACTTCCTACCAAAGAAACTAGAAAAGAGAATGCTCGAACAGAAGCCACTTTTATGAAAAATGTACAAGAAAACCATCAACTCTTACAACTGAATGCACTGACCAATCTAATAAATGCATCAAACACATTTAGCTACACTACGAAACTTTTTGTCTGTCACAACATCAGTGCAACAAATAACTATACGTGTTGAGCAGAATAAGGTAGCAATGATCTATTATTGGTTTAAGGAGATCTATAATTACGAAACCATATGAAAATATGTGGTTTGTACAAAATAAAGATTCACATGTAACATATAAAAAAGAACAGAACGAAACTTTCAAAAAATCAACAATGAAATAATGAATGTGACATATGATAAGGTTCTTTTTTTTTTAGCAAAACAACAACTTTCATAGAGAAAGAATGAAAGATATGATAAGATTCATCTAACCCACTGTCATAAGGTGTACCAAACAGGTTAGCAAAAAGGTGAATGGAAATGGATTCAATTTTTTATTATTATTATTATTTTCAAATATACCAGAGACCCACTCATATCACAAGGCATCATACACCAAATTAGAAACCAACTAAACAAGCCAAAACAAGATAACATATATAAAATGAATCAAAATGGTGTAAGCATCATGCAACACAAGTGGCTGCCCATCAACTTATGGCATTAAATCCTTGAGTATCTCACTCAAAATTAACTTTCCATAGCAGAGTACTGCAATGAAAGCAAATGAATTCACAGTGTTGGTTGTTACCTGATTAAGCATCCACTTAAGGCCAACAGCTGCTGTGCACTCATTTTTTGAAGCACTAGTAAACCAGTCCAGATTGTAAACTTTATCCAAAGTTTCAACAATGGTTGAAATATTACTTCTCCTAACTTTAACTGAGAATATCTCTCCATTGGAACTTATATTAGTATGATTATTTAATAACGTCTCAAACCAACCACTGCCTGATCTCTGCATAGACAAAATGGCAAAGTATCGAACCGGGTGGCAAGCACATTCAGCCCTGGAAATGTGCAGAAAAATTTATTTGTAACCAATCTATTCAATTTTAATTTTAAGTCAAACTACAAAAATATATAATTCCTTTCACCTGCTATATGTTGTAGGTTTAGGAAAATGAACAAAAGGAACATCTGAAGGATCAATTGTAGGCTTTGAACAGGGCATGTCAATAACTTGGACTTTCATAAAACCGACCTTCGATCTGGTGCTAATTTGTTTCAGACAAACTGAGCATATAAATACACCACAGACCATCGCAAAGACCAAGACAATCATCCTTAGCATCAATGGGGATTTCTTGGGGACCTTTGAAATAAAAGTTTCCTGCCATTATGAAAATCAATGTGATGCAAAAGCTACAGCCTATTAATCAGAGATTAGGACCAAACAAATTCACCTCCCGACTTCAGATGGAAAACTTTGAATTTAAAATCCATAAAGGTACTAGCCTTGGTCATCCACATGCTAGACCCTAAAAATTGGGTTCCAGTATTCAGAAAGGGATAAATGCACCAAAAAACGTGGGGATTTCTTGGCATTATGAAAAGCACTGAGATGCAGTTATTAAAGCGTGACAGATTCAGCTCCCAGACTCAAGATGTATAAGACTGAATAAAAATTAACAATAATAGCCAATAGGGTCAACGTAGAAATTACTCAAGAAAAGATCCTAGGATTGAACATGCCCACATGCTAAACCTTTTAAAAAAATAATGGGTTTCGATGTTCAATAAGGAACAGATGCATAAAGGGAAACATAAGAATATAATAACAAAAAACAAAAATCTTGAGAACAATCAGAAGCAATGATCTCAAACTCAAACCCACCCAGTTGGATTCAGTTTGAGCTCTAATGTAAATGACAAAAT
This sequence comes from Cucumis melo, assembly GCF_025177605.1. Lineage (NCBI taxonomy): Eukaryota > Viridiplantae > Streptophyta > Magnoliopsida > Cucurbitales > Cucurbitaceae > Cucumis > Cucumis melo. The sequence goes on from NC_066857.1 coordinate 355,028, forward strand.
CAAAACCCGGAATTTCAGGGATTGAAGATAGGTTAATGAACAAACAGATCACAGAGTTTATCACATGATAGAAAGATTAGAGATTTCTTTTATAAAAAAAAAGCTAAAACATGGGTTAATAACCCAAGAAAAAGACAACAAGAAATGGATGTTAACAGGGGTATAATGTGTGTTTTTTTTTTTAATACCTTGGTCAATGAAGAAGGATCGTCCGCCATTCTTAAGATGGTAAAAGGGAAAAGAAGGAAAAGGGCATTTGGGGGAGCTCAGAATCTTCTTCCAGCCCCTTCTTTTGGCTTTCCCTTTATTTTCTTTCTGGAACTTTTCTCTCCCATCGCTCTGAAATCTCAGTCAAATAACAGAAAAAAGAAAAAAGGGAAAAAAAATAAAATTGAGATGAAAAGAGAGAGAAAAAGAAGGGGGCCAAAAAAAAAAAAAAAAAAACAACGAAAAAGGAGAAATTTGAGAAAGAGTGAAGAGAAAAAGGAAAAAGAAATTAATGGGTTTTGAGTCTTTCTCGTGAAGAACTTTAAATGGATTTTGAGGCCCCCCCAAGGCTCCGACCGTTGCAACCTCACTTTCTTCTTCTTCTCCTTCTTCTCCTTCTTTATTTACTTATTTCATCTCTTTTTATTTCATTTTCGGCCTTTCCGATTTGCTCAGCCTTGGCTTCGGCGGCGCCGCGGTGGTGGATTCTTATTTGCCAGAAAAACGACACCGTTTTACTCTTCTCTCTCCTTTCTTCTTGGTTATAATTATAATAATAATAATAATAAAAAGGCTATTTTACTTTTTGCATGTAAATCATTGTTCTCTTTTTTGTATATCATCATTCATATTTAAATTAATTAATTAACCCCAATAATATTCTTGCCCAATAAATAAATAAAAATGTTCCAACCTTTTTTTTTTTTACTTTTCACGATGTAAAATTTTGATGTGCTCCAAAAAAAAAAGATTTGCAATTATTGCTTTATATTCTTTTGGGCATAATTGATAAAATGTACCATCAATAGATGTCATTACAAATTAGGTGTTGATCATCCTTACATGTGATTTGGATTCAAAAACTTTCTATTTTTATGATCCATTGCTGATATATTGTTTATGTAATAAAGTAATAATCAAATTTTGTAGGGTTAAATAGGGAATATAATTTTTCTAGAGAAAAAGTAATGCGATGAGAATCTAAGCATAGCTTCTTTTATTAAACACTATTGATTATAATCACTATGTCATGTGAAATATATAACTTCTAAACTTTATATATATTAATAGAAATTATATACTTATCTTTTTTAAAAAAATTCAATTATTTGATGTGTTAATAAGTTGGTTTTGAACCTTTGACTGCTTCTTAAAACGTTCTTTTGTTTTGTTTCGTTTTGTTTTTTAATATTCTATAATTGTTGGTTAATTATTTTAAATTAAGTTTTTGCTTATATCGGTCAAATTCTAAATTTAGTTGTTTCGTTCGATGATTTTTTTAAAAAAAAATGATCGGCATTGTTGTGTACTCGTTCAAAATTGTTTTTCTTTTGACTTACTTTCCTATGGTTTACATTACACAAAATATAAACTTCCACACCTTATATATCTACCAAAAAAATCATAACTTCTTACGATATTTTTAGTTAAACTTCCACTTTCCAAGCATGGTTCATCATTCCATTTTAGTGTATGTCCCTCGACTAGTATGTTAACAACTAAAGAGTCTATGATTTAAATCAGTCTAACTCTCGTTATTCTTAAGTCAATAAATAAAATTGTCATTGTTCTACGGATATTCTCAAAACTACATGATTTAACAAATGTACAGGTAGTTTATGAAAGATATACTTTCCTTGAAATGTTAGTGCTAAATTTGTAAAATGACCGATTATTAGGAGAAGTAGTCCAAAATAACTTTGTTTGGTTTTCACAATTCGAAAATGGCACACTTTCTAAAAAAGTAAAAAATAACACATCTTTCGAGATCAATATTTTTAATTTGTAATAGTAACAGTAGATGTGACAAATTCATAATTTAAAATAAACGAGATTAAAAGCAATTGTGATTAAAGATGGAATGAAAGCTCAGAAATTGGAGCAATCAAGCAAAGTGCGAAACTAAGGTTGGAGTTGGAGTGAAGAAGTAATGCACATATCACCATTTTGTGGCTAATAACTTCTCCATGATTAGATGAACTTTTGTTATTCAGTTACGTGAGTTCCTTGTCTATCATCCAATTTTTCCATTTAAAAAACCATTTGAAAATAAATTAAAAAATTTATTTGAGTAAAAATACTCACAAACTCTGAAAACGTTTCAAAAACATCAAAAGAATTTCTTATAATGCAATTTGACTTCGTAAACCAAATTTTCAACAAAATTATATAAATGCAAATTTGTAAGAAATTGATAGCATTTTATAATTGTAGTGTTGAATTGAAACCCAAAAAGACATTAACCAATAAAATTTCTTAGGTGAGTTTTAGCGCCACTCGTAAACCTCCCATCCTCACGGCTCACGCAATCGGCCCCATTAAACCCCTATCTTCACCTCTCTCTTTCTCCCTCCCTCTATCAAATTCCGGCGGCAATGGAGAAATCCGTTTTACTCCGTTCTCTTACATGTTCTTCTTTAGTCTGTAACAGAATCTTCTTCCGTTCAGCTCACCGGTTACGTCCCTCTACATTGCCCCTACGTTCATCTTCTGTTTCCAGGAAATTACATCGTCTCAATCACAGCTTCAGCAGACGCTCACTGCTCCCTCGTCAATTGAAATCACTGCCGGCTTATTCTCAATCTTGTTCGTTTCACTTCAGAAAACAGTTCTCCTCTCTGGCTCCTCGTGCTGTTGCTTCTCCCCCTGCTCATTCCCCTCCAGGTTTGACGTTTGAGCTTCATTTCTGTTTTGTTTTTCAATTAATTCCATGTTTTACTCTTACCCAGTTTGTGAAAACATGTTTCAGTTTCATGTTTCTTTTGTGCCATAGTTTTTAGAATTTGAGCCTATGTTTAGTTGTGACAAGTGGGTGGGGCTGAGTGTTCTTCGTTTGTTTGTTTTTTGAGCGAAGAGTTTGCAGAAGTGTCAGATGAAGTTGCTGAGAAGCTTGGATTTGAGAAGGTCTCTGAGGAATTTATTGGTGAGTGCAAATCAAAAGCGGTGCTTTTTAGACACAAGAAGACTGGTGCGGAGGTGATGTCTGTGTCGAATGATGATGAGAACAAGGTCTTTGGGATCGTATTCCGTACACCACCGTAAGTTAGACTTTGAGTTTTGACTTTTCTGTTTGGTTAACTGCTCGTAATAGAAAAGAGGAGCTATACGAAAGAAGATGTAGTGCCATTCATAGTCGTTTCCATTCTATCTCAATTTATAACCTTTCCACAGGAGTGATTCTACTGGAATTCCACACATATTAGAACACAGTGTGCTGTGTGGATCAAGGAAGTACCCAGTGAAGGAGCCTTTTGTTGAATTATTGAAAGGAAGCTTACACACATTCTTAAATGCATTTACATATCCTGATAGGACATGCTACCCAGTTGCTTCAACAAATACAAAGGTAAGCCGCGATATGCTGAGTCACAAAGAAGATTGTAGTGACTGAGATGTGAAAACTGTTCAGTTTTCAGTGAACTGAAAATTACTTTGTTTTCATTTCCAGGATTTTTATAATCTTGTTGATGTATACTTGGATGCCGTCTTCTTTCCTAAGTGTGTGGAGGACTTTAAGACATTTCAACAAGAGGGTTGGCATTATGAACTAAACGACCCATCAGAAGACATATCTTATAAAGGTAATTTCTATTGCATATACTCATCATGGTGCAGTATTCTCTCAACTTCCATGGGAGAAATGTTGGATTCTTGTTTCTTCACTAAAGCTTTCCTCCATGCTAGGGGTGGTATTCAATGAAATGAAAGGTGTTTATTCGCAGCCAGACAATATTCTAGGACGAGTTACTCAGCAGGCAAGAACCCTTTTGTTGTTTATCTCCCTCTGGTTTTCTTCTCCCCATCCTAAATTCTGAAACCTTTGATAATGTTATGCGTGTGTCTTTCTTTATGATTAGAATATTTCAAGTTTTTATTTAGTAGCATTAATTACCTATGTAAATACTTCATGACCTGCTAATAAGTAACGATCGGAAACTTTACATAGCTTAGAAACTTTACATCACAATCAGAAATTATGGACTTAGGTATTCCGTGCGAACGTACAATTTCTCTAAAGAATATATTAGCTACGTAAACGGCATCCGAAGTTTTCGTACAGGGTAAAAGTGAGATGTTTTGCTAAAATGGTCAATACAACAAGTACAAAATCATACTCTCTTTGAGTTTTTGGAAGGCCTAGGATGAAGTCCATTGACAAATCTTCCCAAGTGAATAGGTAAAGGTGTATAAAGGCCCGTATTTTGTTGCTGTCCCTTGGCAGTTTGGCATGTAAAACTGTGCTTGACGGACTTTGAGGCCAATAATACCTTTCACTAAGTAGTTGATAGGTCTGGTCCATGCCAAAATGGCTCGCAAGGCCATTGCTTTAAGTTGTTCTTTGGTTCTTTTGATGAATAAACATCTTCATTTCTTATAAAAAATATTTGATCCCTCTAAACTTTTAATTTTGCAACTAATTGGTTCCAAAACTTTATATTATGTGTAATAGATCATTTACCTTTAAATTATGTGTCTAACGGGTCAAAATTTGTAATCTAACCTAAGAAGAACCATAAATTCATTTTCAATGCTTAGGAGTAGGTTGATAAAAATTTCTTGTTGTATACGTACATTGTTATTCATTGATAGAAGTTTTGCAGGCTCTTTTTCCGGACAATACATATGGAGTTGATAGTGGAGGAGACCCACGAGTTATTCCCAAGCTTACATTTGAGGAATTCAAGGTTATTTTCTTAGCATACTTTTATTCAAATTGATTACAGAAATTGCATTTTGAAAATTGTAAAATAAAAGAACTGGATATGTCATTGATAAAAGAACAAAGGAAGTACTATAGATAGGAGCTTAGAAGAACGCTTGCCAGTTAAATAAGAATCATGAAAAATTCTAATCCTGAAGTTGCAATTGCAACCACTTTTCACAATCTCTTCTGGCAAATGCTTGTCATGTGGCCTGTGAGTTGACATCTGTTGTCTTCTGCATGTCGTTTGTTGAAAGTTGGTTATTTTTTTAAAATTATGTTGGAACAGCTACCCAGTTAAAGATTTCAGTTATCTTTTGTTTGATTAACTTTATAGAGTTAAAACTCAAGGACAACTCTATTTGGTTAGTTAAGATTCCAAAAGACTGGAGTCTCTAATAAAGAGACTCATTTCCTTTCATAAAGAAAAAAGGACTGACTCTCTCGCTCTTTAACAACGTGTTTGTGTACTATATTTCCAATTGAAGTTGAACTGTAAACCTTATTTCTGCCTGCACATATTTCTTTCACTTACCCTTGGTTGATCTTAAAGATATATGTTCTTTTTTGTGTTTTCTCATTTTTCATGCCTGCAGGAATTTCACGGTAAGTTTTACCACCCAGGAAATGCAAGGATCTGGTTTTATGGAGATGATGATCCCGTAGAACGTCTGCGCATTTTGAAAGGTAAATAGTGGAGTATATATATATTAGGAAAGGCAATGAAGTTTTCTTGTCCATCATTGTTCTAATTTGTATGTCGTATGTGAACTTCATATATTTATTATTATTAGGGAAATTATTGTAAATGACAAAACTGCTAAAAATATTTAAAAAAATATAGTTAAATTTCAGATTCTGTCAATGCTGTCGGTGATAGAATCTGAAATTTTTTGCTATATTTTATAAATATTTTGATTCATTTTGCTATATTTAAAAATGCCCCTTATTGTTATTATTTTATTATTTTTTAGTAAAATTTCTAAACTTATACATAAGGTGTTTTCATGATTTTGGTTACTTATCATAAGTATGAATTTTCTTGACTCTGGTTATTTTTGCCTTTGAATATTTGTTCCTTTTAGTAAAACTATTTATTGCCAAAAAACATGAATATTACCTACTTTTAATGAAATTTTAGTTTCTTATTCTTTCAAAGTGAACAAACATAGGGAGTACCTACATGCTCATAGACACTCGAAACTCTCTTTGATTTGTTTTTTTTTTTTTTTGGGTGTAAACTCCTTCTAAATTATGTTGATCTTCACACTTTTTATAACATTACTTTTCTAATAATATTTTAATCTGTTTATTGACATAAGTTTCCTTCCCCCCCCCCCCCCCCCCCCCCCCCCAATGTTTTAGCCTTAGTTTTGGTATTATTACAACACAGCAGAGTTGTCTCATCTCATTAATTGGAAGCAAGAATGCTTAAATAGTACAACTGTGATATACTATACAGGGTAAGATAGAGAAGGGGTAATTGAGTAATTAACTACAATGAATATAATATTCTCTAATAGATATAGTCCCTAGGCTTTTTAAAAATTTTATTTCCATATGTATCATTTGATTAAAACTTATTTGATGTTCCTGCCATGCTGGAGGAATAAAGTAGGTCAAATGTGCTACCTTCTTTCTGTGTATGTGACATGGCATGATATTTTATTTCAACAGTGTAAAAGTTTGACAAGTCATTAATTGGAAAACATGAATCTGGGGTAAGTTTTAAGGTCCTATTTTGATTGAAATTCAGAACGAAGGCTTGGGTTAATCATGTTTTGGAGGGTTAACAATAACGTTTGTTTGATTTTTACAACACTTTTTGGACTGCTCACTGTTAATTTATTACGATAGATTTGTACTGCTTAATAATGACAGGGGTGTCTATTAAGATATAATCAAAGGATAAAACTGATGATAAAATTTGAGATGTACGGGAATTATTATACTATAGTTAAAGCAGACCCTGTTATAACCACAGTGTCTTTGTTATTGGATATGTACATCAAGTACTGACTAGTTTAGTCACCTCTCTGCCTCCATCACAGAGTATCTAGATATGTTTGATGCAAGTCCTGTTTCGAACCAGTCTAAGATTGAGCAACAAAGGTTATTCTCAGAGCCGGTCAGGATTGTTGAGAAGTATCCTTCTGGTGATGAAGGTGATTTGAAAAAAAAGCACATGGTCTGCGTCAATTGGTTGCTTTCTGAAAAGCCCTTAGACTTGGAAACTGAGCTAGCTCTTGGGTTTTTGGACCATCTTATGCTGGGCACTCCTGCCTCTCCACTGAGGAAAATCTTACTGGAGAGTGGTCTAGGAGAAGCCATTCTTGGTGGTGGGATTGAGGATGAGCTCCTACAACCGCAGTTTAGTATTGGATTGAAGGGTGTTTTGGATGATGACATTCCAAAAGTAGAAGAATTAATTATAAATACCTTTAAGAAATTAGCAGAGGAAGGCTTTGACAATGATGCGGTAGAGGCTTCCATGAATACCATTGAGTTTTCCCTGCGGGAAAATAACACTGGATCTTTCCCTCGTGGCTTGTCACTTATGCTTCGATCCATTGTAAGCTAAAACCAGCTCTTTTTATTGTCTATGTTATTCAAAAGTTTGTTGGCTTATAATTCCTTAAAATTATAATCAACAGGGTAAGTGGATATATGATATGAATCCATTTGAGCCACTGAAATATGAAGAGCCACTGAAAGCCTTGAAAGCAAGAATAGCTGCAGAAGGACCCAAAGCTGTGTTTTCTCCTTTGATTGAGAAATTCATCTTGAACAACCCTCATCGTGTAACTATCGAGATGCAGGTAAAGTAGGTTGAATCCTTTCATAATTTCATTTCTCGTGTCATTATATTTGATTTTACTAGTTCTCATTTTTCCTTCCTTCGGCAGCCGGATCCAGAGAAAGCTTCTCGTGATGAAGCAACTGAAAAGGAAATCTTGCAGAAAGTTAAAGAAAGCATGACTGAAGAAGATCTTGCTGAACTAGCACGTGCCACACAGGAATTGCGGCTGAAACAGGAAACACCTGATCCACCAGAAGCTTTGAAATGCGTTCCATGCCTTTGCCTTGAAGATATTCCTAAAGAACCTACTCGTGTTCCAACAGAAGTAACCATTTCAATCCATATCTGACTGCAGTAGACATTGTCATCTGCACTATAGTTTAGTTTCTAATCTCATTCTCTTTAATATAATCTACCTGCAGATTGGGAATGTTAATGGAGTAACCGTCTTACAACATGATCTTTTCACAAATGATGTTCTTTATTCTGAAGTTGTTTTTGATATGAGTTCACTGAAGCAGGAGCTTCTCCCTCTGGTACCTTTATTCTGGTAAGTGATGGAACTTCATTAGTTTGTTTGTCATTGCAGATAGCTTTAACTTTTTTCATTTCAACAAATATGTAGAGATGTATCAAATCATCGCTCTAGGGAAGGAAATAGGTGCCCTGTCTACTGAGTGCTCAACTGCTCAGATTGACAAATAGCTTTTCATTTGCATTCATATTTTTGAAGCTGGCTGAAGATTAATGACCTGAATAAATCTTGTGTGCCTCCTCCAAATAGCAATTATTAATTTGTAAGATTCCTTCAGGGAATTCGAAAGTCAGATGTGCAAAACATAATTTATGACCTTTTAGGGCATTTTGCTTGAGGATGTTGCATAAAGAGATCAATCATAGTTTAAATTTAAATTTTAAATTTAGATACAGCAGTTCTCTCATCAAAATATTTCGTTAAAATATTGCAATTATAGCCAAGGAATTTAAGATCAAAGCCCAGGATAAAATAACTTTTGTTCTTGAGCTTGTGACTTTTAGAAATACGTTATATTTGTCACAATAAGAGGGAAAAAGTTATAGAAGTTTTGTAGTAAAATATTGTCTTATATCAAAAGAAATGATGAACAGAGCCTTTTTTATATGCTCCGTTGATGTTGAGATGAGATGTATAGAAGTTTTCTGAGCTAGCTTCCTATACTTTCAGTAGCCTATTATCTTTTAGATGATATCAATCATTAAAGTGTAGTCGGTCATAAGCATGGGATTTGATCGAAATTTGGGAGGGACTTTATCTGAATGATAACATTCCTTGCCACTCTTTGGAGTATATATTTTTTACTTCCAAATGTTCTTTGCAGCCAATCATTGTTAGAGATGGGCACAAAAGATTTGACTTTTGTGCAACTTAATCAGTTAATTGGAAGGAAAACTGGTGGGATCTCAGTTTATCCATTTACGTCATCTATACGAGGAAATGACAAGGCATGTACTCATATAATTGTGAGAGGCAAGGCTATGTCAGGATGTGCTGAAGACTTGTTCAACCTGGTATATAACTTTCAAAGGTTTATTCTTTATATATATATGCACTGCTTATATTCTTGGGTCCATTCATGTGTGGAATTCCATCTACAAACAAGTTTTTCCTTTTATATTCACATTTCAACATCCTTCTTTTCATGAGAAAGGGTGGCAATCTGGGTGTGGTATTGTTTTGGGGGTTTGGAAAGAATAAAACAATAGGTTAGAGGGTTTGTGAGATTATCGTGTGAGGGTTCGATCTTGTATTTGGTTCAATGTGTCTTTGTGAGCATTTGGACCGTAACCAAGTTTGTCCGTTTGTTCTTTTTTCTTTTTTAATTATTCCCCTGGTCTTATTTCGCTTGACTAGAGGTCTTTTTTGTAGGTTGCCTCTCATTTGTGGGCTCTCTCTTTGTATGCGCTTAATTCTTTTATCTTTTTTCTCAATAAAAGTTCCGTCATTCATCCAAAAACAACGCTGCGAAGTTTTCTACTTCGTTCTAGTTACTATTGGTTTTTGATTTACAACTCAAAGTTATCTGCTTCCTGATAGAAAACTAAATAGTTTGTTTCTTTTTATGTTGTAGATGAACTGCATTCTTCAAGAAGTACAGTTTACTGATCAGCAACGTTTTAAACAGTTTGTATCTCAGAGCAAATCACGAATGGAGGTAGATAAAATGAATAAATGGAAAAAATGCTGATGGCCACAATTTTGATATGTAAAGTACTAATGTGTATGTGATATCTGTCAGAATCGGTTGAGGGGTAGTGGTCATGGAATTGCTGCCGCTAGGATGGATGCGAAGTTGAACAGTGCAGGGTGGATCTCTGAACAAATGGGTGGTCTCAGGTTGGGATTTTCAATATTTTTTTATGGTCTTTTTTGGTGCTATATTGTTGACTTGTGTGTAGTGGAACTTTTGTTGGGATTTGACATATGGCCTGGCTATTGATCTGAATCTGATGGTTTTTAATAGGAACCAGAAACCAAAATAAAAATGAACGTAAAATAATATGAATATTCAGAACAATTACAAGTTTTCAAAGCACCTAGAAAAGCTTGCCTTCAAATTCCAAGTTCAGACTATTTCTAGAAACTTATTGGCTTAAAGCCCCTCAACCTATAAGGGCAGATATTAAAACAGGTTAATTTCTCATATGAGATCGATGGAGAATTGTACTATAACTACTTCTCTAGAAGCGCCTTCCGCCTTAAAGTGCACCTTTAAGTCACAAATAAAGAAACTTTCAGGGTTGTGGAAGAATGGAAGTCGCTAAAAGGAGAATTCATGGTAGTATTGATGATATTGGGGCTCTTGTGGAAGGGGGAAATGATCTGTAAACAGAGTTGCTGGATCCTTTGTAATCAGAACATAGAAGTGAGTCAAAAGGGTAAAAAGATGGGGGAATGGAAATTCCAACTTTTTTGGATGGATGGGCATCACATAGAAAAAGCAGAAACTTTATCTCCATTTACGAAAATAGATGGCCAGATGGGCTTCGCAAGAATGCCAAAGCTCTTTTGTGGCTACATATATCTCGAGCCTTCTATTGGGTTCTTTTGAAGTAAAGAAACCATAGTCTTCATGGACAAGGATAATCCCTTCAACCTTTTTTTACCTTGTCATTTATTACGCAAAATATCTTGGTGTAAAATTCCTAATCTTTTTGCTTCATACCCATTGAGAACTTAGAGGATTCCTCTGACCCTATTTTTTTACTTCTGGGTACGTCTAGGGTTTTTACTACTAGGCCTGCTTTTATGAATTTTTGAAGATGGTGATTGATTGTTGTCTGAAGTTCTCACTGGTTGGAAGTTGGAAAGAACAGCTAAAATCTCCTGGGGCTTTGTAGTTGGGGCTTTCCTTTGGGTTTGTTGGCTTGAAAGATGCAAGGCTTTTTGAAGATTAGGTTACTTATTTTAAATCTTTTAGTGGTAACTTTCAGCTATTAGTCTCTTGGTGGTGTCACACTTACAGTAAATTCTTCTCTAATAACCCAAGTATGTTGATTTTTAACAGAGGGAATTTCTTCTGTAATTTACAATGGCAAATTTCAAATGCCTCGCCATCTAATTTTAAAAATTAGCTTCTTTGGGAGGAGGTATTCTTTTTCCCCAGCTTGTAAGTTGTATTTCTTTTGTTTTGTGTAATATATGTGTTTCTTATTACAAAAATAGAACTTCTTTGCTATCTAACTTTGGCTTATGATGACTAAGTACACTTGATATTATTTTAATAAGATTTCTATTATTTATCCTAATAATACTTATAACAGGTTTTCCTTGAGCTAATGAACTTTGAACACAGCTTGCATATATCATCTTATCTGAGTTGTTCCAGACTCCGGAGAAGTAGTAGATTAATCATTTTCTTGATTTATTTATCGTACATAGTTATATGGAATTCCTGCAAACTCTTGAAGAGAAAGTTGATCAAAACTGGACTGAAATTTCTTCATCACTTGAGGAAATCCGCCGATCCTTGCTTTCAAGGGAAAATTGCCTAGTCAACATCACTGCTGATGAAAAAAATCTCACAAAGTCGGAGAAGTTCGTTGGCAAATTTCTTGATTTGCTTCCTAATCAACCTATCATTAAGAACAGCACTTGGAATGCTCGGCTTTCTTCAGATAATGAAGCCATTGTGATACCTACTCAGGTAAGAGCACTCTTTTATTATTATTATTTTTTTCTCTCTCAACTATTTGTTAATGGCTTCCTCTTTCAGGTTAATTACGTTGGAAAAGCAGCTAACATATATGAAACTGGTTATCAACTTGATGGAAGTGCCTATGTTATTTCAAAGTTTATTAGTAATACTTGGCTGTGGGATCGTGTTAGAGTAAGTGGAGGTGCTTATGGTGGATTTTGTGATTTTGATTCTCATTCAGGTACAACATTGTGCTACCGTCTTTTTGGCAGTGCATTAAATAACAATAGGTAGTCTTACCTACCCTAAATGAATTGTATTTGCAGGAGTATTCTCCTTTTTATCTTATCGTGACCCAAATTTGTTAAAGACACTTGATGTTTATGATGGAACCGTTGATTTTCTACGTGAATTGGAATTGGATGATGATACTCTAGCAAAAGCCATAATTGGAACCATTGGAGATGTTGATTCATACCAGCTTCCTGATGCTAAAGGTTATAGTAGGTATGGCAACACACTGCCTATTTGTCCTCGTTCTACAGTCAGTCTGTTCTTTGCACTGCAACATGGTGTATTGTATCGCTGGTCTTTTGTTTCTTTTTGTTAAATGTTCATTCTGTTGGAATTATATTTACCATCTACTTTTTTTCTCTTCAGCTTGTTGCGGTATTTATTAGGAATTACGGAAGAAGAAAGACAAAGGAGAAGGGAAGAGATTTTATCTACGAGGTAAAAAATGACTACTGACTAATGTTTATTTTAGCAAGCAAACTGAACCTATCCTTTTAGAAAAATTGCGATTTGCAAGATTTTGACTTGGAAATTCTTTTAAATTATCTTGCCGATCAAGCTGCACGTTAGATGTTTTTACAAGCACTTGTCTATCTCAAGTTCTCAACTAGCAAATCGTAAAAAGTCAATGTCATATTGACCTTTATTCTCTGTTTTTGGCCTTTTCTTTCATCCATACGTGGGATTCTTTCTCCTACATTTAATACCTCTAGTCCTAAACGTTCCTTTTTCTTTTATATCTATATCTATATCTGTGTATCTATCTATAATATATTTATTTATTGATGGTCACCTCCTCGTTGGATTCATTTTTTGGAGGAAAAATCTGAGGTCAAACTTTAATAGTTTCTACAATAGTTCCTATTATGTCTATTATATTGTGAAAGATGTGATTAGAAAATAAATCAAAGTCCTTAAACTTGGAACCAAATAAAGAGGGTGGGTTTTCCCATCACATTCTGGATTAGTTTTTCTATAGTCTAAACAAATTGACCACCTAAATATGCTTGCTTAACTGACATTCTTCTAGAGACATTTTGGGGTGCAAGTTCGACATCTGAATTCTAGGATACTTAAATCCTATTTTGTTCTGGTCATGAACTTCCAAATCTTTTATGAACTCGCAAGCCTTGCACTAGTGTTTTCACAAGATCATTCAATAACAACTTGATGCAGCATGTCTTTTGTTTATTTTGTTGATGAGTCGAAGTCGACACAGTCCAGTATTTGTTGCTAGGTGTAGCAGGTCGTGTGTGGATCAAGATATTGGTAGGATTTGGGAGTGGGGAAATACGGTAGGGTGCAAGATAGTTTGTAGGGCGAATTAGCCATTAGGTAAGAGTAGGCAATCTTGCGATAGTGTGTAAGACTCCCATGCTTGAAGAGGAGACGTGTTCAGGTTCTTTAAGTTCTCTTACAGATTTTCCTTTCCTGTACTGTTTCTGGATTTTATAATCTGGTTCATAAGAGATCTCTATTATCTAATTAATTGAAGTTCAATGACAAGGGGTAAAACAGTCATTTATGAACCAGAATCAAACATTTTAAGATTTGGTACCTAAACTAGAATTTTAAGATTTGCTGATCCATTGGCGACAATAGTTGAATATAAGTATTGCAAAAGTGGACTGAAATAAGATTTAGACCTCATTTCAATGGATTGTTGTGTATATATTGTTTCACTGAATGTCGTTTAAAGTTATTAACACACTCGACACTATTATCACCGTCCATTCTTTTCCATTAGGAAGATGGTCTTGAGAGCTGTTAAGGACAGAATTCGTGCTTGCATTTACTTTTTAAATACCATACATTGATTTTTCAATTGCTTGTGAGAAACAATCTTATACTATCTTCTCACAGACTGATTCTGTACTTTTTTGCAACACTCATGACGAACATCTCTCTCTTAACAGCTTGAAAGACTTCAAGAACTTTGCTGACGCACTCGAGGCAGTTAGAAACAAAGGAGTTGTAGTTTCAGTTGCATCTCCCGAAGATGTCGAAACTGCACACAGTGAACGCCCTGGGTTTTTCCAAGTGAAGAAAGCACTCTAAGATGCGACCCTCCAAGCTCCCATTGTAGAACCATCCCCACTTCCAAAATCTACAAAGAGAAGAGAAACAAACCAGATTTCAGTGAAGAAAGAAAAAGAAGAAGAAGAAAAGAAAAGGTAGCCAGCATTATTGATTCATTTTCCCATTACTATTATACCATGAACAAAAACATTGCATTGTTTCAGAAAAAAAATCAATAGGAGGGGACAGAAAGTTAATATTTGAACAGCGGGAACTGATTATTGTGTACGGAACATTGGGGGATTTGATAGCTGATAACAGGAGATTTTGTACTCTTAAATGCTCTCTTCACTAGGAATTGTGATGTATTTAATTCTTGCGTCTTTTCTCTACTCTCAATTTTTCTCAATCACTTTTGTTTGTTCTGACTTTCGCCCCATTTAAATTTAATAAGAGAAGCATATTTATTGTTCATTTCATATTTGAATCCCACTTGGTCGTTCATTGATTTGAATTTTTACGGTTGTTATCAAAGCTCAAAACCAAATTGAATGGCTTATTGAATGATATATAAGAAAATTTTCATTTTCAAGCACATCTTATTTGCTTTTATTTTATTTAGGTGTAATCATAACCCCAGTGTTGGTTTCACTTCTATAGTCATAAATAATTTGCGGGCTAAATTACGTCGGATAACTTTAGAGTAATGGTCAACCTAGTTATTGCCCATTTGGTATAGACATGTATGTTTTATACCATAAGAGCGAGGTCTCGTAGCGACCCGCTCCAAATATCAAAGGACCTGTTTTTCGTTGTCAAAATGGGAACATGATTATATTTGTGCTCCTGTCTTTGTCTCTGCCTTGTCCCCATCCCCATTTCTTTACTTTTTTCCTCTTCATTTTTATTATGCATCTTTGAACTGAGGTTTGAATGATGACAATGTCGAGGATCTCATTCTCCAATCTTTCTTCACCCCGTGAATGCCACTATATATACTACCAACTAAGAGATTACATGTTTGAATTAAAATAATCTTGGGTGTCGAACTCATAAGAAATGAACAAGATTAGAGGAAAATAAGTCAGTTAATTCTTTGTCATTACATGAGTTGTAATAATGCTTATTCAACCGGCATTATATATGATATGTAAAGTTAAGATTAGGCTTAAAACATTCTTTCCAAGAAAAAAACATAATGATTTGAAAGTTGATTTAAATGTATGTTTTTTTTTCAAAGCATGTGAATAGATTTGTGTCAATACAATAAAATGTTGTCACATAGTTTAGTAGGAACGTGCGCTGAATTTTAATGAATATGTAAGGATGATTGGAGCTATTAAATTTGCTTGAATAAGTTGAAGTTATGGTTTGGTATGGAGAGAAATTGTATTTTTAACTATTTGATTAAATAGTAACACAAATTATTATGTTGTAACATCATTCTATCTATCTAAGCTTTTTTATAGGTATCGTTTTAACTTTTACATTGTGTGAGTATTAATATTTTTGTTAAAAAATATTGATTTGATCGTAGACTTGAGTTTTGTTTCATTTTAGACCTTATCCTTTTAAATTTTCAAATTTAGTTCCTATTTTTCTTTTAAGTAAATCTTATGATTTTTCTAGACTTTTTAATTTATTTCATCAAGGTTGGAAAAAGACATCGAATATTTATTTTCATTCCATAAAAAGATCATGTGTATGCTTTCAAAGAAGGCCAACAGAGTACACTAGGTGAAAACATAAAAACAAAAAATATGAGGATTAAAAAAGAAAAAAATTCACTTATGGAGAGCGGTTTTCAAGCTACACAACTAAAAGTCAAAATCTCCGAGCATTGGAAACCTAACTCATGCTCAACATAATTACTCTTGTGGTTGGCTCAGAAACCATGAACAAAACAAAGATTCAGAAATCTCAAATGACATTAACAAAAGTTTGAATCTCATTTGTATGTCTAGTATTTCCAACTAAGAGGTTTCAACTTGCGGTTGTGAAGTGCTTGCCTCGCGAATTTTAGATGAACTATGAAACATGATTATGACTGCAACGAAATTTACCTAAGCCATCATAAAAATGTGGCTTAGCATAACAATTGTACCATTCTTGTCATGAACAATGGCTCCAGAAACCCACTTTACCATCTCGAAAAGTCACATCGAAATTCACCTTAAAAAGAGTCAAAATGAGGAGCTAACCAACGAGAAGCCTCCTCAACAACCGGAGGAGAATGAGTTAGGTAAAGAACAAAATGCATACTAGTTTACCGATTAAGAGATTCCACCAAATTTTCCACCCTTCGATATAATAAGAAAAAGGCTAAATAGATGCTTTCTTTTTAAATTAACAAGAATAGGTAACAATTTTAAAATTGATTGAAATTACATATACTCAACCGAACAAATTTCAAAGCAAAAGAGACTAAGGTACAATTTGGTTGAATTACAAGTTCAAGTCTCTCAACTTTTCATGTTTTGTATAGGAATTTAAATTATAAAAAGAAGTATATAGTAAGGTCTTGAATTTTTAACGTATCTAATGACTTTCTAAACTTTCATTTTGCATCAAATAATATTTAAGGTTTTAGTTTTGTCTCTAATTGATCATTTACATATTCAACATTCTTTTAAAATTCATGAACCTTATAGACATAACGTAGAATGTTTAATGTCTCATAATCTAATAGATTAGTAATTTTAGAAAAGGCCGAACAAGTTAGTAAGTTATGGGATAGAAAATTCAAAGTTTAAGAATCTATTAATATTTTATAAAAAAGTTTTAGATATCTATTATACACAAATACACATAGATTAAACTTGTAATTTAATCTTAATATTTTAACCTCATTTTTTATGTGATAATTAATATGGGAGATCATTTGACATTTTTCTATTAGTGTGGACATTAGAACAAAACCAATAAATGAAAGACATAATTAATATATAAAATTACAATTCAACATTTTCTAAAAAATAAAAAAGAAGACTTTCTTTTATTTAGGGAAGTTTGTTTTAATATCTTCAATGACAAGTTCTTATGGATAAAGATGAGTCTCCTACATTACATATTTAAAACATTATAGAATTAGGTACTAATTTCTAAAACTTTTAATACAATTTAATTCAAATATTAATAGTCATGATGGTTGTGTTGTTACAATTATATCTTTAAATCTGTAGAAACGTTAAAATTTAACCCTCGAACTTATAATAGTAATAGGAAGTGAACTCTCAAAGATAAAATTTGGATCCTTACACTTATACAATGCTGTTACAATTTCGATAATTATGTGAGCTTAATAGTCCAATTTTAAACTAGTATAATTTTCGAGACTCATTTTCTTTACGATTGAAAGTATAAAAGCAACCGCAACCTAAAATAAGGATAATTATTTTTACAATTTGTCTATTTTTTTTAATTAAAAAAATACGATTTGTATTTCATTTGGTTAATTAATCCTCTATGAGAAAAATTTAAACAAACTTTCCTAAATGATATTATTTTTTGTTCATTGTTTTAATGCCTCGTCTCAATTAGATCGGTATTATATTAAAACTAAAACAAAAGTTTGAACTTCTAATTGTATGCATATTTAAATCGTTAATTTCACAACTCATGAGTCGAGGTCAAACAAGTAGAATTTTGAGATATTTCTTTATATACACTCAAATTATTGACCTCAAAACTAAATCCATTTTTAACAAATTATGTATATAATATGACAACGATAAACTCTTTTAGAGAAAAATAACTTCATGACACATTCTATTATAGAAATTTATGATTTTAAAAATGATATACATGAAAAGAATTTTAAAACAAAAAGATAAAGTAATTGACGTTGAACTAAAATTAAAAATTGTAGCGCTTGTATAACTTTATAGTAAAAATTAACGAGACTAAAAATTTAGGTCTAAATTAACCCAACAAATTAACAAGTTTAGATAAAAAAAAAAATAAAAGTCGCATTTTTATTTTATTTTAATTAATTAAGGACATTATATTAATATAGGAAAAAAATTCATAAATTATTTAGAAAAATATTGGAAGAATAAAATATTTTTGTTAATCAAAAGTAGTTTCTCTAAATCCATAGAAACGTCTAATTTAAAAAAAACTCAAACCAACTAACTTTAAAGAAACAAATTATAACATAATTAGAATAAGACTTTGATTACTTCTTCTCTTAAAAGCTAAATTTTAGCATTAATTTAATTTTAATTTATCTTTAAATTTAAATATTAAATCAAACATTATTACTTTTTTTTTTTAAGAAAAAAGAAATAAATAAAGAAAAGGATTGAAATTGTTATGATTATGAAGAGGTCGGAGGATTCGTATTCCCAAAAGCTGCCCAAAATCTTCGCAACGACTTCGTTAGAAGCTAAAAAAAAAAAGGAGAAGAAGAAAAAGAAGAAGAAGAAAAAATCACGCTTCGAAGATTGAGGAATCACAACCGTTGAAACAAGATCGCCGGTTCTCTTTTGCCGTCGCCGGTAACCAAATTAAGCGGCAACTACTTCCCCGTCTTCCTCTCGGATCTCTGATTATTAAGTTCTGTCTCGCTCTATTTTTTGTTTTTTTTTTCTCTTTCTCTATCTAGAAATGGTTTTGGAGCGGGAATGAAAGCAGAGTTCGAGCTGGAGGTAGAGTAGAGACGACGATGGGCGATTGCAAGCGTGTTGTGGTGATGACGACGGCGAATAATGCAGGTTGCATGTCTAAGAGGAGGAGAATTGCTGGTTCGTCGGAGAGTTTGCGGCCGTCGGCGTCTCGCTCTGACCTCGACGATCGTTGTTTGTGGTTGGAGAATGCGACGACGTCTCTGGCGCGTTTGGAGAACAAGAATTCCCTTGGCATTGTAGCTGGAGGTGAGATGAGTAATGGTTTTTCTGAGGATCAGTTTCCGGTTTCTTGTAGCTTCAGTAACGACTGCAGGAAGGCCACCGCCGTGAAGGACGCCGGGAGATTCGAAGATCTGGAGGTGAATTTTGAATTCTTCGTTGAGAAGTTTACTTTCTTCTTCGCTTGCGATTGGTTTTTTTTTATTCTTCTGTTTGTTTGGAATTTGGAACTTAATTTTGAGTTTCTCTGTTTTTGGTTAGTGAGAAAACGGATAAGAAAGTAGAAGAGAAAGTCTTGTTTAAATTTAACCTGTTCGTAAATCGTGTATTCTAGTTGTTTTCGGTTGAAATTGAATTTTTAGATGAATTGTTCTTCTTATTACCCCCGACTATTTTCCTGCGAAAATTTTCTGTGATAAACAGTTCATGATTCGTTCGGTCCTTCGTCGTTTTATTGAATTCGATTATACTCCTTATTACGAATGTTTCTACAAAACGTTTCTTAAGAATTTGTTTATGTATATATTTTCGATCGTATTTATTGACATTTATCTTCAATGCGCGCGCCATAGCTGCAGACCAAGAGCTTCGAAACCGTAGAATCGATTCGTGTTAACGGCATTCAAAGGTTCATTGCACTTTACTATCTTCCTTTAATTTCCCCTAATGAAACGGATTCTGAAACGCTTCGTCTTCTCTTTCACCATTTCTCACTCTGTTTAATGTTTAATTTCTGTTTCTTAGTTTTCCCCCTAATTTTAGTTTTGATACTGATAATTTGAGAAAATCTCTTCAGAGAGAGCACTCCAACGAGCAATCTCATGGGAGATTCCGACGAAATGGACTCTCCGGCGACGAACTTCTTGACTGAAAAACAGAAGCCAACGGATCGTCGGATGAAAGTGCCACCGATCTCTGAGATTGAAGATTTCTTTGCCGAGGCTGAGAAGTACGAACAGAAGCGTTTCTCAGAAAAGTGAGTACAAATTTTCCATGCGCATGATAATCATCTCTGATTCGGCGCACTTTAGCCGAACCTGAACCTAACTAACTTTCAACTTCATCTTCTTCCTCTTACTTTGAATGATTTATTTTCCTCTTTCCACTTGTACAGGTACAACTTCGATATAATCATGGATGTACCATTGGAAGGTCGATACCAATGGATTCGTCTGAAGCCATGAAAAACAAGCTAACCTCAAGCTATAATCCTCACATCGGGATCTGGATTTCTCCGATTTCCTTTATATTATTCTCCATAAATATCGAACTCTTTTCCTTTTGGAAGAAAAACACTCTGTTTAATTTCTTCTTTTTGTACAGCTTTCAGCTACATAAAACAACCTCCGAAACTAAATCTTTTTCAGTATACACACATCCATAGAAACCACCGCCGCCGTTCTCTTTTATCATTTTCTTTCAGGAACTTTCAAAGCTATATTTTGTGTCTTTTCATCCATAATTGAGCACAGATATCTGTAATTCTCACTTTTAATTCACGACAAATGTTAGCCATGTTCATCACAGTGTTTCCCCCTTTTCTTTGTTTTGTCACTTTTTGAGCTTGCGTTTTGTGTAAGAAAAGTTTGTTTTGTTTGAATGCTTAATTTTCTTGTCAAGAACAAAAAAAGAAGGGGAAAAAAGGGGGGGAAACGTGTAATCCTCTCCTTTTGCATATTTCTGAATTTTTTTCTTATAGATTGGATGTGGTGTTGAGATCTGAGAGCTGTTTGTGGAATATTCTTTCAGAGTAAAAACAGGATATGATTCTCTTAGCTTTAAGCTACCTTGATGATGAAGAACAGAGTAGCAAGAAGAAAGAAGAAGAAAAGAAGAAGCAATTCTATGGGGACCATTCGGAGGGTTTAATTTGGTTATCATCTCCCTTCAACACAAAAGGGTGAAAGGTAAACAAACTCTTTGTCCCTTTGTTCAATTTTCATTTCATTTCATTTCTTTTCTTTTTTTTTTTTTTTAGGTGAGACAAAATCTAATCTTTGGGACCAAAATTTTCACTCTTTTACAGTAATTGTCACCTCTGATTGTGTTACATTTGTGGAATTGTTTTGCATTTAAGATTACCTAGATTATGAAATATGTTGTCATCACACACACACATATGTATATTAAAAATTACCCACTTTTAGATGCATATGTTGAACCTAG
Source organism: Cucumis melo (assembly GCF_025177605.1). Classification (NCBI taxonomy): domain Eukaryota; kingdom Viridiplantae; phylum Streptophyta; class Magnoliopsida; order Cucurbitales; family Cucurbitaceae; genus Cucumis; species Cucumis melo. The sequence goes on from NC_066857.1 coordinate 376,238, forward strand.
TCCATTGTCCATTGTTGACCAAAAGTTTCTACGGTTATAATGATTTAAGTAATTGTCCATTCTTTTGATATCAAATATGTTATTTTTTTTACCCTTATTTTAATTTTAGGGAATATTTGTTTTCTTTTGGAAATGTAGATGTCCGGCATCACATCCGTAGATATCTTCTTAATTTGATATTATTGAAACTTGTATACATATTATTTGTTATTTTCAGTTGAATTTTTTTTTAAAATTAATACAATTTATATTATTTTTATAAAATGACATATATATGGTTGACTATTTATTTTAATTATATAGTGCAATTGAAGATTCATATATATGTAAAATAAAAATTAAAATAAGAACAAAACTCTACGGCCTCAAGTTTTTAAGTTGTTAGAGGAGTAGATATTTTTCTTATAAAGTAGTATCATAGTCTATGGTAGAAAACTTAAAAAGAATAAAAATGGATTGCATTAACTACCATAGGCTAGTCCACCTACATGGGAAGCTTTAGGTTGAAAAAACTCACATGCATGGTCATTTTTCATTAAAGTAACAATTTCTTCTTAATATATTCAAAATGGTTTACAAGGATTTAATTAATTATTTATTACATTTTGGGGGTTACTATAATATATCCCTATGTGTGTGAGTTATTTGGATTTCAGAATCCCAATATAAAAGAACTTTGCAACATTCCCTAAACTTGCAGGAGATGTTAGATTAGTTTGAAATATATTTTTTAGGTTCTAATATAAGATAAGACTTAAGAGGCTGCAATTATTTGTAGTAACTATTATATTTATTTATTTATTATTTTTATAAATTATATAATTTTTAATATACCAAGTCAGCTCAGCTACTCTTTACAGGGTGGATAATGAAATTGGCAGAATATGGGATTGTGGTGTAACACGTGTCAAATCATAAACAAAATAAGTAGACACATTTATCTTCTCAAGTTTCCCAAGCACATTTGTTCACTTTTTTCTTCCACAATTATTCATTCTAATTCTACATTCTCTCTCTTTCTTACTTGTAAATGTGCGTTTCTATGGTCATTCAATGTGCTGTTCAATCACAACTTTATTGCAACCATATTCACAATGATTGCAATATAAACCTTTGTCTAAACTAAAGTATCATGTTGAATTATAAATTGGACAAAGTGCAAAAACCATTCCTTAAAGTTTAATGATATTTGTAATTATAATTTTACAAGTTTGAGATTTCAATTTGTTTGATCCTTCAATTTTAACATTTGAGAATGTCATTTCAACTAATCACCATATTTTGGGGTGGTTTTTGCAATTTGCCCTTTGTTTAATACTTCAACTTTAATGTGTATCTATATGTAGAACATTTTCAAGCAACATCATATTGTATATTTGATTAATTCCCATTGCGAGTACTTTTTTTTTGTGTGTTAATAATAATAAAAATTCCTTCCATCCTTTATGAAATAAATAAATGAAAAATGAAATAAGAAAAAAAAAGGAATAAATTGTTTTTTTCTAAAATAAAAATGTGGGGGGTGGAAAATAGGGAATGGAAATGATGGAGGAAAGAGGGATGCACGTGGAGTAGTGTGGGGGTCTTCCCAATCCCCAGCATCCATTGCTTTGGATCTGCTGCCCCCCCTCCTCCCTATTATTATTATTCTTTTCTTCCTCCCTCTTTTATAATAGAGAAACCATACCCACATCCAATATTAAGGTTTTAAATTCTATTCCCATATGCTTTGGTTCATTTTTATAAACTACTTGGAAACTTTACCTATCCAGCTTCTTTCTTTAATCTCTTTATTTTAATTAGGAAGAAACACAATGAAAAAATAATAATAATAAATAACAAGATTTCTCAAATACCTTGTCAAAACATCATCATCATTCTCAACGTTAGTGTATTTTGAAGAGTAGATGTTTTTCATATTCACCACCTCCTTCGCTTTAAAATATTCCTTCTCCCTCGTATATATACTTTCAACTCTAGTTCATTTTAGTCCTTGTATTTTTAAATTTTTTACTTTCATCATTATACTTACAATTTTGATTCATTTTAATTTGGTCGAACTTTTAAATTGTGATTATCTTGGTTTTTTAACGGTTAAATAAGTAGATAAAAAATGACCATTTTTAAAAGTAAAAAAATACGTGAATTAAAATGGTAAGAAATAAAATCAATTACAAAAAAAAAGATAAAAGAGGAGAGAGAAAATAAGATTGGGAAAGGGAATGTTGCTTTTTAATGAAGGAGGTTGGTTACTTCCTTCTATTGTTTCCCCTCATCCTTTTATCTCACCCTTTTCTTTTTCCTCACTCTTCCCCCCAACTTTTGAAAGATTATAACTAACACACTCTTCACCAAACTAACTAACTATTGCTGTTCAAAAGAAAGAAAGAAAATAATAATAAAACCTAACTAACTAATATCATTACCCCCCACTTTAATCTATATATAAAATAATGCCAACCAACGATTCATCATTATATGCCTAATTTCAAATATTGATCATATAAATGAGAGTTAGACCAACAGAAAAAAAAAATGGGCAGCATTATCTTTGACAAAATGTTTCATTTATAAAGGGAATTATTTTCTAATGCTATACTTTATATCAACAAAAGTCGTCCTATATCATATGTTATGTCCCATATAAATTTGAGATCCACAATACACATCAAATTAAAATACTTTATTTCAATTTCTATAAAAATAAGGTTTTATTTTTTTTTAAAAAAAAATCATATAAATTATAATTTCTATTTAATATTTCCATTTGTTAATGGAATAATACCCCATGTATGATTTATCTTAAGAAATCATATACTTCACATAACATAAAACCTAAAATAATGAGAAAGAGAATTGTTTGGAAATGTGGAGTGAGAGAGAGTTGAAAAGCACAAATGATTTGAAAATAAATAAATAAATAAAGAATTGGGATTTGTGATAATGTCACCCATTTTGTTGTCAACTAATACTCTTGTTTCTACTTTGTCAATTTACTTTAGTCTTAATTATAGTATTATAATTCACATTCAAATTATGAATGTGTTAAAAATATGATGACCTTTTCATGTTATATGTTCTAAATCCTTATTCTTTTATAGTCGATATTGAACATTGTTTGCATTAGCTCCACACTAAAATAAATGTTAATGTAGAAATGTTTACATGTATATATTATTAGAAAAAGAATGCTAAAGTCTATGGAAAGTGGGTCCTAGTTGGAGACAAAACAAACGTAGAAATTTATTGGCGAATTCAGAAATTTTATTGGAATAAGACTTGAACACAGATTTAGAGGGAGCTGAAAAACAGGTTACCAGTAAACTAACTTCTGATATTGATATTATTTTAGTTTATATATATAAAGAGTATAAAGTTGTAGGGGACTCGAGTCCCTCTAGATTTATACAAAATTTGCCAATGTAGAGAATTATTAGTTTTTTTCTAGAGAGATGGTAAGCTTTTCTCGATCGACTCCACTATTTTCATTGTCAATTTTAATGAAAACTAGCATAATTTTCAAAAACTAAATAATTAGAGTAGCAACTAGATAAATAGCAAAGCAAATAAATAATTATACAAATGACAAAATCCAAAAATTAATTAAAAATGAACAATATGAATGGAAAAGAAACCCATTTATACTAAAAATCCAACGTTCAAATAAAACTCCACGAAAAATTTAAAACTTACAAAAACACAGTATAATAAAACACATGTCTCAAAGGTAAGTAATTAATGTATCTGTCAAGTCTCAAATCAACCCTAATTGATAGATAGTGGAGAGCTTCACGTCTTCACATGTTTCGACCGGAGAGCTTCATGCACGATGGTTTTTCTTCTTCTTCTTTTTTTGTAATAGGTTGAAGGTGAAGAGAAAGGGGAATTGGAGGAAATGACACATTTAAAGGGGTATCCTTGATGTTTGATAAAAATCGTAATTATTCAATTTTATAGACGTTAATTACATGGATAATTACAATGGATAACATAGATAATTATAATGGGTAACAATTTTAGTAATAATAATTATTATACAAAACATTTTTAAAAAATCATAAATATTACAAAATTTATATAAACTTCTACCGTCAATGAACTCTCATGACTTATTAGTGATAGATTTTTAAGACTTATTCGGTGATAAATTTCTATCATCGATAGATTTTAATATATTTACGATTCCTCGTTCTTTTAAATCTAATTATTATATTTGCGATTACCTGGATGAAGCCCATAGGCTTTTCCAAAAAAGTTCCAATGTGTAAAGCCCATTAAGCCCAGGTTCAGGCCCAGTCCACTTTTTTGTCTTTCACTCTGAGCGCCCTTTGAATTCAAATCAAACTACATAGCTCTCAACTATAATATTTGTGCTCCAAATTTTGTCTTCACCGCGCGGAACCAGCTTCATTCACTTCAGCGACGGAATCCTACAACGGTCCGACTGAGGTATTCACTGTTTGGTTTCCAGGAAAATGGTGGAATCGAACCTGACTTATGAGGAATGCCGACGCCAGAGGTTGGAGGAGAATAAGAAGAGGATGGAAGAGCTTAATCTGAACAAGCTTGCTGATGCTTTCAAATCTTCCAGTCCTAAATCCTCTCCGGTATGTTTCTGTTGTTTTAAACTTCTTCGTAAACCAATGCCTTCCACCATGATCATGGATTTAAAGCTTAAACTCTCTCTCTCCGTTTGGGTTATGGAAGACGAAACAGCTAAAGCGTCCTCGTCAGCCATTCGATGTCTCGTCCTTCTCTGTGAGAAGGTCTAGCCGTTTTGCCGATAAGCCCCCTATGAACTATAAGGAGGTAGGACTTGAACTCTTGGCCATTTTGAATGTAATGACGTTTATTTAAAGATGAAGAAAAATGTAGTTTTGAATTAAGCATTTAGATGAAGTACTATTTTGGTGTTAGTGGATTGTTGTCTTCGGAAGCTTAGTGTTCAATGTTCATATCAAATTGGTGTTTGCAGGTGCCCATTGAACCACTTCCAGGTATTAGAAGGTGCGCAGAAAAATCTGTTTCGAATTACTTTTGACTTTAGATTATTTGGTGTCTTTTCACTTTAACAAAGGGATGATGATTGGACTAACAGAAGTTATCAAAGGAGAGATTTGTTGAATCGGATTTATGCTTCAGATGAAGAAAGGCAATATGCTATTGACAGAGCACTAGACCTTCAATCAAGCCTGGAATCTAAGTACCCCAGTTTTGTGAAGCCAATGCTTCAATCACATGTTTCAGGAGGATTTTGGCTGGTCAGTTTATGATGTCATTTTACTGAAAATTTTCAGCTTTGATTGGTTATATAAACTACTTTGACGGTTGGGTTAGTGTATGTACTGATATTATCTTTATACATATCTTATAGGGTCTTCCAGTTAGATTTTGCAAGACACATCTTCCCCATGAGGATGAAATTCTAACTTTGGTGGACGAGGATGAAAATGAGTTCCAAACGAAGTACCTTGCCGACAAAACAGGTCTTAGTGGTGGTTGGAGAGGGTTTTCTATTGATCACCAGTTAGTAGATGGGGATGCTTTGGTGTTTCAGTTAACTAGCCCAACTGAATTCAAGGTGATTATGTAGGGAAAAATTTGTTGCTTGATCGAGAGATTCTGCTTCTGCATTGGCTAAGCATTTTCACTTTTTCATTTGATTCAAGTTTAATAGATCACACAGTTAATCTAATATATATAGGTCTATATATATATGTGTACACACACATATATACATATATTGAGGTTTAGACTTAGGGTGTACACATATATATGAAAAATACAAAAACTATAGGTGCAGGGTGGGTTTAGAAATTTGAACCATCTACAACCTGTTCATATGTCTAATACCGTTGAACTATGCTTATGTTGGGAGGACACAAAGAAATATTTTGTATCTTACTTAAAGTGTAATTCATATTGAAGAGAGTTAGATGCACGACTTGAACAACACTAGCTTCCTCAAAACATATAAGAGACAGATATAAAGCTTTTTGTTGCTAGGAGCGACGCCTAAAGACAAGGGGAAGTACATTTTGGTAGTTTGGGGAGGCAGTATTGAGATATTCAAGACGATTCATAAAGATTTTGTAGGCTTTTGTATATTTAATAATTCAACTCACATTTTCCTTCCTCAAGAAAGCATGACGTAATTGACTTAGAACTACTGATACGGTCCACATAAGGATTCCTCTCTCTCTTAATTTCACTATTTAACTAATCTTGGAATCTCAGCAATGACTGAAACTATTTGTTCCCAACATGTTAACATCCCTCTGAAAATATCTTTACTTATGATCTTAGCCTTGCATTCATAGGTATATATCATCAGGACATATAATTCAGTAGACAAAGAAGATACCAAAGAGGGTTCTGACGCCACCCAATTGGAAAGCAGTGGCAAAAAGAACACCAAATCATCAGGGCACAAAACCAGGGCAAATAATTCCGAGGATAAAGGAGATATCGATGAGGATTCAGATGTGTTTCAGTTGGAAAAAGGTGGTAAAAAGACTACTAGATCATCAAGGTGTAAAAGGAGCGCAAATAAATCTGAAGATAAATCAGATACCGGCACGGATTCCCACGACCCCCAGTTGGGAAAAACTGGCAAAAGAATTACTAGATCATCAAGTAAAGGTTTCATATTTTTCTCATTTAGACCTTCAATTTTTAGTATTATCACAACAATCTCTCAATGCTTTGAATTGGGTTGCGTATGTCTGAAAAGAGTCTCAAACGATTACTGAATTTTAATTTATAATTAGCTTCCACTTTTCATTTCTCATGTTCACTTGTATTCTGTTCCTTTTTTCTGCTAGGGAAAAAGTAACTCAATGTTTTCCTTCGCCGGAAAGTTTATTAGAAGTATCCCTATCCAAGGCTGAAATTTAGAGTTTTGAAGATATTTTGCAAGTCTTAGCTCTCTTTGGAATGTTGTAATTGTAAGGTGTAACATCAAGATATGATGATAATGACATGACCCCCTAGTTCTGATGATCTGGAGCAACCTCTCTCTATTGAGTTGTGGATGGCCAAGAGTTTATGCAAATCATGCTAAGAATTTCCAGGTTAGCCAAACAAAAAAGGTATTTCTTTTCACCCCTCTTAAGCGTTCATTACAACTGTCTATTATGGAGAGTAAAATGTGACTTAATATCTTTTGCCAGCTCTTCAGAAGATAAGCTTAATTGGTTAATTCAATAATAATAAAAAAAAAACAAACAAAATATTTACACTTTTTTTAAAAAATCCACGAAAACTCACTACGCACAATTTTACCTTTGTTTTATTTTTCTTCTATACCCTCAAAGTCACCTAATGGAGTCATTGTCATGGTTAGAGTGCTCATTTTGATACTTAGTAATTAAGGTGATTCATACAAAAGTACTCTGATGCTAGGACTCTTCATCCTTCTCATCCCTCTCTTACACACTTAAACATTAAACTAATTTTCTACAACAATGCTTTCACTTGTTAAGGGCTTTTCTTCCGAACTCCTTACACACCGATGCATTTTCTCATCTTTCACTTTCACTACTTCTCTTTCACTCCCACTCCATTTGCATTTCTCATCATCCTCCTCGCGCTTGTCAACTTGAAATTTAATCAACGGTGCACAAGGAGGTACATGAAAAATTTAAAAATGGTAAATTTTGTTTTTTTTTTCATTTTGTTTGATCAATTTTAATACTATGAAAATTACATCTAAATTTGTAAAATTAAGCATTCAATTGTTTCATGTGATTAATGATATGTTTCAATGTGATTTCGAACATGATAAAAATGATTTTAATAATTTCAAAATTACTTTAAACTATATTTTTAGTGCTTTGAAGATGATAAAAGACTCATCATTTATTATTTTTATAACCTTGGACAAATGCATTAACTTTCTAAAATGTATAGTATAGGTCATTTTTCGAACGTTTTGGGTGTTACCTTACTCCACCACTAAGGAGCACTAATCTCGATCCTAAATTGAATTTCATGTGCCATAAACCATGTCAAAGATACGATTCCACCTTTATCGGCCCACAATCATTGAACTAATGAGGTGAAAGACAAAAACAAATAAAAAAAAATTGTTAGATGAATAGTTTTAAAGCAAAAATAAGAATTGAGTTTAGGGCATCATTGATATATCTTTTTGAGAAAAAACTTCAACAATTCTCAAAATGAGACCACTTACTAGTTAGATGTGAGTTCTTGGGACTTTTTGATATCGGCCAAAATTTGGTTGGTTTTTTGTAGGCTATAATATATGCCTTTTTCAACTATTTTGGGTGTCACCTTAATTGACCACTAAGGAGCACCAATCCTGAGGCTTAGCTCAATTTCATGTGTTATAAACCATGCCAAATATATGATTCAACACTTACCAAGCCACAATCATTGAACTTGATAAGTGCAAGACAAATACAAATAATAATTAAAAAAAAATCGTTGGGAGACTAGTTTTGATATGAAACATAAAAATTGATCTAGAGCATCACTTATCAATTTTTTTAGGAATTAAACTTCAACATTCTTCAAAATGAGACCACTTACAAGTCAGATGTGAATTTGTGGGACTTTTTATACCGACCAAAATTCGGTCACTTTCCATAGGCTATGTGGATAAAAAAATGGGATGAAATCCCTCAAATATGAAATCTTAGTCATGTAATTTTGCATAAGGATAGTATCAAAATCCATATTTTTATTTAAAATGCTAGGATGGTAATAATTAGATCCAATATTATATTAGTGGTACGAAAGATTTATAAACATAATAAAATTTAGATTATAGTAGAAATTACTTATGATTTTACTATATTGATAATTTTTTAAAATCATTGGTATACACTTAATTATTAATCGAAAAAGTACCGCCTCTAAAATTGGACTGCTTTAAAAAATGGACAAATGTTGAAGCCCACACAATGTCCAATGTAGTTGCATACATGACATTTATCTAAAAAAAATAATAAAATATGTAGCACGACGATACAATAATTTATATATAGTACAAAAATTGGTTAAACACTAAATAGTCTACGTTAAACTACAATTTAAAATCTTTCTTTCCAATTTCTTAAAATTGAAAGCTATCGACTATCATCGATAGTTATTACCATAGATAGTTGTTATCATTTATAGTTTTCAAGTCGGTAACAACGTTAGGGGTAACTTTTATCGATAGCAGTCGTTTAAAGGTAAATTTGATATCTTACAAGATTTTACTAATCCGCTGTTGAAGGTTATTATTTTCACAAAAAAAAAATTTACTAAGTGTTGTATTTTTTATATAGTTTCTAAATTACGCTATTTGCTACAATTTTCCAAATACTTTTGTCTTACTTTTTGTCTTCCGCTCACAAGCTCTCGGTAACTGAGGTTTCTCTCAACCTTTCCTTAGGGTTTAGGCCTTTTCTCATCAAGAAATGGCGTCTCTAATGGCTGTCCGGCGTGTTCGAACCCCCATTACTGTCTCCTCCTTCTTCAAGGTACGGTATCCTCTCTCTTCTTCTTTCACTTTCACTTTTCGAAACCAGACGGAGACACTAATCAAAACCCTAAGCACCTCGGCAATTCCTAGCGATTTCTCTAACTTTCCTTCTTCGCCGCAACAACCTTCTTCGTCTAGCCCTCCATATCGTCAGCCGCAGTGGGGCTCGCCGAGCCAGGTTAATCCTCCAAGTGAAAATTTTAATCGCCAGTCGTTCTCGGAGTTTCAGAATCACGATTATGCTCAACAGGGAACTCCTAGTAATCAATTGAATTATCGGAGTCAGCATCAGAGTCCTCAACCCAATCCTGGATTTTCCCGGGAGGGTCAGAGCTATACTCAAGTCGGCAAAACTAATTCGTGGAACCCTCCAAATCAAAGTTACCCTCAATATCAAAATCCTTCGCAGCCGAACCCTCCAAATCAAAGCTACCCTCAATATCAAAAGCCTTCGCAGCCGAGCCCTCCAAACCAAAGCTACCCTCAATATCAAAATCCTTCGCAGCCGAACCCTCCAAATCAAAGCTACCCTCAATATCAAAATCCTTCGCATCCGAACCCTCCAAATCAAAGCTACCCTCAATATCAAAATCCTTCGCAGCCAAACCCTCCAAATCAAAGCTACCCTCAATATCAAAATCCTTCGCAGCCGAACCCTCCAAATTTCAATTATCAGCAACAAAGAGGCCCTAACCAATGGAACAATCAAAATCAAGGACACCCACAATTTGGAAGGTCGGAACATCGTAACCCACAACCAGAAAATTCTAATCAGTTGAATAATCAAGCCGAGATTCAAAGGCATGGTACTCAAAATCAAGCACCAAATGCCCTTGTATCTCCTATTGATGAACTGCGGCGTTTTTGTGGAGAGGGGAAGTTGAAAGAAGCTGTTGAATTATTGAAACAAGGTGTTAAAGCTGATGTCGATTGTTTCCATTTGTTGTTTGAACTATGTGGAAAATCCAAATCACTTGACAATGCTAAGGTAGTTCATGATTACTTTCTACAGTCAACTTGTAGAAGTGATCTGCAATTAAATAATGAAGTGCTTGAGATGTATGGGAGATGTGGAAGCATGAGTGATGCACGTAGAGTGTTCGATCATATGCCTGATAGAAATATTGATTCTTGGCATTTGATGATGAAAGGATATGCTGATAATGGACTGGGTGATGAGGGTCTGGAGTTATTTGAGAACATGAAGAATCTAGGATTGCAACCCAATTCACAAACTTTCCTTTATGTTATGTCAGCTTGTGCTAGTGCGGATGCTGTGGAAGAAGGATTTCTGTACTTCGAGTCAATGAAAAATGATTATCATATTACTCCTGACACGAATCATTATTTGGGGCTTCTAGGTATTCTTGGGGAACCTGGGCACATCCATGAGGCTTTCGAGTATGTTGAGAAACTGCCGATGGAGCCTACAGTGGAGGTATGGGAGACTTTAAAGAACTATGCTAGAATTCATGGAGATGTTGATCTTGAGGACTATGCAGAGGAGCTAATTGTTGATCTGGACCCAACAAAAGCTGTCTCTAATAAGATACCGACACCACCTCCCAAAAAACGGTCTGCAATTAGTATGCTTGAGGGGAAGAACAGGATTGTTGAATTCAGAAATCCAACTCTCTACAAAGATGATGAAAAATTAAAGGCTTTGAAGGCAATGAAAGAACAAGGGTATGTGCCAGATACTAGATATGTTCTTCACGATATTGATCAAGAGGCCAAAGAGCAGGCATTGCTGTATCATAGTGAACGATTGGCAATCGCATACGGATTGATCAGTACTCCAGCACGAACACCTCTGAGGATCATTAAGAACCTAAGGATCTGTGGTGACTGTCACAATGCCATCAAAATCATGTCTAGAATTGTTGGGAGAGAGTTAATTGTTAGGGACAACAAACGGTTCCATCATTTTAAGGATGGTAAATGTTCTTGTGGGGATTACTGGTAAACCATTCACTCTACAACATCCCCACAACATGTACCTGATGAGTTTATCTTCTCAATAGCAGCTTGATGTTTAGTGTTAAACCATCGAAATCCTTATGCAAACCCGGGAACAAGGCACCAATTAGAAATGAGCTAGCCATTTATTTATAATGTATGGTCTGCTTATCCTGATGTTTACTCATTTGCCTTGTAATCATATTTTTTTGTTTCTTTTCCCGCTAGTTTTCTTCTCCTCAAACATGGGTTGTAAGCTTTTGGCAAAAAGTAAACGTCTCAATGGCATTGAATCCTTCTTGAAATTTCTCTGGTTCCAATTGTGGTGATTTGTTAAAACATTTTAAGAGGGACGTGTCTTTGATATGTTGGTAGGAAAAGTAATTACTTTCATCCATCTCTTCTGCTTAGTAGATATAACATTGCCTACAACCCCTTCTTTTAGCATCCATTTTTTTTATTCTTCTTAATACTGTTCTGAAGTGCATGAACGGTAGCACCCTTGCATTTTTATAAACATTACATGTCCCATCCTTTATGCTTCTCTTCTTTCATTGAGTAGGAATCGTACAAACCTCTACCCACAAAGGAAAAAAAAAAAAAAGAAGAAGAAGAAGAGAATTTTGGAGATAATTGGTGTCTTATTAGGTGATAATTGGTGTCTTACAGATATTGCTTCCACAACTATATTTGGGACTTCTTTGAGAAACATTAATTTCTCTATTTTCAAATGATTTGCATGCTTTTCTACTTCTTTGGTTAATGTATCCTTTTAATCTCGAATCTTAGAATTTTTATGTTTAATTTGATTCTTACAATTTTTAAAGAGATCTTTTGATTGACTTCTTGTGTTATAATAGAAAAAAAAAATTACATCTTTTCTTCAAAATTCTAAAATGATACGCGATTGGTTAAGGAATGCTAAATCATCATCATGTAATTTTTTTTTGTCTCCTAACTTTTTAAAAATGATTTGAAGAAGTATGTAAAGTCATTTATTATATTAAATTATACTACATTCTCAACTCGTGAATCAAACATATGATCTTAAAAGATTTGGAAATAAAAAAATGCATTTTGAAAACTCATGATCAACATACCTACTTAAAGGCTAAAAGTTAATATGAGAGAATCTAATGGCAACGGTGTAAAATGAATTTTGACTTATAGAGCTATTCTATTTTAGAAATTTGATGGAATATAGGCAAAGGGTTTTGACTTTGTTTAAAAATTGTGTGATATTATAGGCTTGCTTTCAACTCCTACAATGCAGAAAACTTTTCAAAAAGGAAAAAAGGAAAAAGAAAAATCTTCATTATGAAGGAATGAAGAACAATTAATCATCAAAGAAATATCTTCAAACCTAGCTTTGTTATGAGTTTAATTATTTCAAATTTTGAATTTGTTACCCATTAGCAAACTACCCATATTTAGAAAAGTAATCTATTATATTTGTTACTTTTGTGGTTGACTCCTTGTATAACCATTGGTCGAGTGGTTGTGAGATAATTTTGTAGTGGTGGTCGGTAGATATACGTTTAGGGATGGTATACGTTTACAATTTGAGTGGATCTTGAAGAAGTGCATTTTTATGAGTAGTGTTGAAAGTAACGAGATCTCAAATGTAAGAACTACATTGTAAAATTTTGAACTTTGTTACTCCCCCTCCCCCATGTGACGTATACCAAACTAGGTTATCAATGTTTGTGCGTCACTCCTATTACTTATGTTGTGTTGTATATTGTTATAACTATAGGCTAGAACTTTGTGTTTAACAAAAGTTGAGTTGCTGATCTTCTCGACTTTTTTCAACATTATATACTTATTTTTGAAAAATTAATTTCTAAGTTTCTTTGGTCCATCATTTTGGGGAATCTCCGTACAAAATAGAAATTTGATAACAACAAATAAACCCAAAATTTCTTTAGTATGATAGAGAGTACGTAATATAATAAACCTTTTGGACGCTAATAATATACGTACTCTATGTTAATTCAACTATGTTTACTTTGATGCCTAACAAACTTGTATCACATTCTTTGCCTTGAATGATTTGTTATTCTTGTATCTCGTGATTTAGTTTACCTAGTTATAAATTTTATTTATTTAAGTATTTGTAGCGGAAAAGGTAATATTGAATTAAGGTTTTATATATATTGCAAATTCTCTTACACAAACTTGAGGATACATTTTATGAAATTTAGTGGATGGATATAATGTTAGAAATTTGATGGAAAGAAGTGCAACAAAAGGAAAATAAAGGGATGAAAATGATCACTACCAATTAGCATTTCAATTGTACGATAACCAAAATGGTATTTCATTCACCTTGGAAAGTATAGACTAAAATGGAACATAAACTAAATTACCGCTTGATTTTCTTAAGTATATTCGTAAGTATGACCACAAATCTATAAATTTAACTTGTGGTTGATAGTTAATTAAACACTAAAAGTCGATTGGATTTAGATTTGAGTCTAAGTTTAATAAGTTAGAATTGTTATGGAATGGAAAGTTGTAACTCCAAATAAACGCAAAGCCTTTACATTACACAAACACTTTTAGTTTACATTAGACGAAGAAGAAGAAGAAGAAGAAGAAGAAGAAGAAGAAAAGTTTTACTTTGCAGAGCGAGTCATCATGGTCATAAACTCATTAATGTCCACCATGCCGTCGCCGTCGCTATCCACCGCCCTCACCATTCGCCGGCAATCCTCAATGCTACACTTCTCCCCCAATCCCTTCAACACTCTCATAACTTCCTCTGCACTAATCTTCCGATCCCCATTCAAATCAAACGTCTTGAAGGCAAATTCCACCTCTTTTGCCTGAACTCCCCCGCCGCTCCGGTGAACCTCCATAAACTCATTCAAATTTATATACCCATCGCCGTCTGAATCCACCGCCCTGAAAATCTTCTGCACTTCTTCCATTGAACTCCCTCTCCCCAACGCCTTAAGAATTCCCCTGTATTCATGCTTTGAGATCCTCCCGTCTTTGTTCGTGTCAAACTTGTTGAAGATCTGCTTTATCTCCTCCAAGCTCGGCTGCAGTGCCCGCCGTAGGCCAGAGCTCTGCCGGTCCTTGAAGGAGAACAGCCGGGAAGGTTCACGGAGGAACTTTTTCTTTGAAACGTTGTATTGCAGGTCAAGGAAATTCGGGTTAATTGGCATTTTTTTAATGATGGGTTGCTTTGTTTTTGTGTTTTTTGGATGAAAAGAAGATATGGTTTTCAAAATTTAGAGGAACCCAGATGGAATTTCAGTGGTTGAGTAGTGAAAACAAGGTTGCTCTGTTTTTTGTTTATTGAAACAGAGGAAGATAGGCAATGGAATTGAAGATGGATTTGAAGAGTTTAAATAGTGAAAAAGAAAAAAAGAAAAAAAGAAAAAAAAGAAGAGTTTGATTCTTTGAAAACTTGTGGTTGTGGGTGAAGGAGAGTCACAAAGAAGAAGAGAATATGTAAAAAGTGAGAGACCTAAAAAAAACAGAGGTTGAAGAAAGAAAAGAATATGATTCTTTACGAAATTTCTACTTTAATGAAGAAGGTTATGTAGATTGACGTCGAACTAAGCTCCAACTTATGGAGATATCAACAAGAACAATTCAATTACATTGGTTGCAATATGTTTGCTTTTTAATCATTTAGAAGTACTTATTTTTGTAAAAAGAAAAATTCATAGTTTTACTCTGTTTTTTTAATTTATTATTATATTAAATAGGCTGATATGTTTTTAAATATTTTTAACTTACGAATATAATTCTTTGTATTGAAACCTTACACTAATACGAGTGTCCTCACTCAAGAATGACGTAAAGAATAAATTGCAAAATTTGGATGGGTAAGAGCTTTTGCCACAAACTAAGAACCAAGAAAGTTTAATTTACAAAAGCAAGTTTGTTGATAAGGAATATGTAAAAGTGAGTGTTTCTAGTGATCCTAAAAGGAATCTTTGGGAATAAAGTCTACTTTTTTAAAGAATGTTTGAATAAAAACATTCTTCTGATTATCCTCCTTCATAGGCACTAACAAAATGGCTTTTTTCTTTTCTTTTTCTTTTCTCAAAATGCATTTATCTTAAATCGGTTAACTCGTATCATCGTTTAAAACTTCAAATTTAACCTTAAATTTTCATAAATTCATTGACTTATATTTTTTTATTAACTTTTCGATGACTTATTTGGTTGTATTTAATTAGAATTAGGTGAAAATAGTAATAAATCATTTATAAAAGATTTTAAATTATTAGTTTGAGATTTTAATTGATACAACTTTTAAAGTTTAGGGATAAAAAGTTAAGTTTTTCTCCCTTTTAAAGTTAAAACATCATTTATATCTTTATATTGTTAAGTGTCCTGTAGATCTTAAAACCCATCATTATTATGGTAAGTTAGGAGTTAAATTTTATCGAACGGGTTAAATAATAATGTGAACATGTGGTTTCAAAATTGATAGAAAAAGGTGAGTATGAGAAATTTTCTTTAACTATAATATAATAATAGATGTTAATTTACTAAAGTATATAAACTAAAATTAAATATTTTAAAAATATAAAGACTAAAACAATATTAATTAAAATAGATATATGTGTATTCAAGGTTGGTAAGTGTATTTTCGATATTAAATGTATTGTTTTTTTGTTAATAAGAATAATCACAGTACAATTTAAGAGAGTAAATATAAGCAATGTCTTAGTTATGCGTACTTTGATAATAACAAATTAGATTATATCGTTTATCATGTGAAAAATATTTATAACTAATCATCTTGATCACATCTTTTGGCTTTGGATAGAATTATAATGATTTTTATTCATGGATCGAGTACACCTAAATCAAATCTTAATGCGACAATTTAAACCTTAACTAACTCTTAATTTTCTTAAGATAGGTTTCTACTAGCTTTCAGAAGTAGATCAATTTTAAACATACAATATTCTTTGGGAGAACATAACATCTACCCGTATCATTTTTTTCATGAGAAAAGCAAAGTTTATGTTCTTGCAACTTTGGCATCTTTCTCATTGTTATCAATTCGAATTTTTTCCACATAATATCTTTCCATCATTCTTGACGAGGAAATCATTTTATTCTTATTTTAGTTGACATAAAAAATCAAAACAAAACAAATGCTTAAAAACATATTAACATCTAAATATTTAGATATCTAAATGTTTTCTCTTTGGGAGTCTCTTAAAAATTCATAGTCGGAAGAGAATCTTACTTTACATTTCGATAAAATTTGAGTAAATTTAGATGAAATTGAAGATAAGGTAAAAATTTATAAGAATCAATTTGATGAAATCATAATTATATATTTATTTAATAATTTATTGTTTTTGTAGGGACCATTCATAATCAAAACAAGAAAAAGCAAATATAAAAAGAAACTTAAATGAGCTTTGGCTTGTTGGGTTGAATAAAAAGTTTGAAAGCTTTATTCCTTGTAAACTCCAAGGCATCTCTGTCAAGAACTTAACCAAATAAAGCTTAAGGGGATGTGAAACAATATGATTCTTATGCTTTCTATAAACTTCTTTCATAATAGCAATTAAGTAAATAATTAGGAATCAATCGATAGATCAATCAATCAATTAGATGATAATATGATTCTCATACTATACAGTAAATTCTGCAACAATTATTGTAGAAGTTCTGATAATTACAAAGCCCCTTTTTCTTTTAAGTTACACTCTAAGCTTTATATATTCTCTTCCATCCTTTGAGATAGCCATACAGATTTCTGATTCTACAACCTAGACATCAACAAAATGGAAAGAGAACAAAAAAAAAGAAAAAAAAAAGAAGAAAAGATGAACATTAGTTTAGTTAAGTGTATAGAATAATAGTAGAGAGGCTGATAGAGATGCATTTGCTAATGGAGCCAAACTTGATGAACTCATATCCATTTTCTTACTCGACGTGTATGCCTCGCTTTTGCAGCATTTCGAGAGCTTTCGACTTCAGATCATTGTTTTGGAGAAATCTGTAAGACGCAAATGTCATCGATTAAAACTATTTGATTATCTGATCTTGAAACTATATGAAGTTCAATGTTTCTTAGTTATGAATATTGTTTCCTAGCTGTTGTAAACTAGAAAATGTTTCAACGATGATTTTGAGCTATTTATTATGATGATGACAATGTTTGAACATCGTGGTGAAAGCTAAAAACGAGTCTGAAGTGAGATAGTTTAGATTTAAACTGAGTGAGGGTAATTGAGATGAAGAACGAAGATCATGTATGTGTAACAATCATAGGTATTGGGGCTAGCACGTTCAGTTCTTTTATCTACTTATGTTGTTATAGAGTATGTACAAAAATAAGACACAATTCCAGGCACAAAATCGTGGTCAAAACTCACATTTCACGAATATGTGGAAGTTTCGAGAGTGAATGAGGAATTGGCCCTTCAAATTGGTTTTTCTCCAGATGCCTTTAATCAGCAAAAGAAATAGAGTTATAGAACAGGTAAGAGAGTTCCAGATAAGTAAACGAGACGTATTGACTGAAAAACGTACAGTGTTTGCAACTCCTTCAATGAACCCATTTCTGGAATAGAGCCTGTGAGTTTGTTGCTACCAAGCCAACTGCAAATGCCAATGCAGCCACAAGAAATAGTTTTTTTTTTTTAAGTATGATGACACAAATTGCTAAGCTAAGTTTGATAATGGAAAAAACTTCACTTACAGATGAGTGAGGGCAGTTAAATTGTTTATGCTTGAAGGAAGTGTGCCAGATAAGCCAAAGTTTGTCAAGTTCCTTCACAATAAGAAGAAAAAAGTTCAATCGAAAAATGTATAAAACGAAGCTTCTTGAGTTGAGAACACTTACAAATTGACTACTCGAGCAAGTTTTCCCACGGAACAAGTGACTCCGCTCCATGAATTCTCCTTAGGCAAGCAAGGATCACCACTCCAATCATGAGGCGGGTTGTTGAAGCTTCGTGCCAAGTCCTCCATTGCCATCACTGCCAAATTATTCAAAGAAAACAACAGAAGCTTTGTCAAATGAAGAAAAAGAAAGACATGGATTCTTTTCTGCTTTCTTGCATTAATAACAACTCGAGAGAACATTTGATATTTTATAAAAAAATGAATAAAAGAAACCGAATACACTAGTCAAAGTTGATTCTTTCAAGTTGTATAATCCTGATGAGGAGGATACGATTATGCAAAAGAAAATTACCATCTCTTGTTAATGTTCTTCCACCGAGACGAAAAACTTGAAGGATCTCACCAGCATTAATAACGGGCCCAACAGGCACGCCATCTGCAGGAGTTAGTTCTAGGTGGATCTGTCCAGATAAAGGCCATCTCGCACTGTAAACAGACACGCCATTAGCAGTGACATTGAGGTTCGTGAAGAAATTCTTGCCATTTACTGCAACGCTAAAGACCCTCCAGCTATATGGACTCGGAGATCGATTGTCCTGAAAGTACAGCGAGATGTAGTAGTAGGCTGCTGGAAGTGGGAACGGAGGCCAGTTAACTTTGAGCGACTTCCCACGGCTGGTCGTCAAGGCAGTGTTAAAAGCCTTTGCTGGTGGGAGATTCCAAAAGGTCGAAGGAGTAACGTTGGCATGGCATGTTACCAATGGGTTCTCATCGACAAACGGGTGCCACTGCCGGTTGAATGCATCATCTGGAAAGCTAACTCCACATTGAAATTTCAAGTAACAAAAGTTGATCAAACGTTTAGAGACAGATTTTTCCTCGAAATTACAAGATTGTAGGTGACGATGAATCCCATTTTTCAAGTTCATTCATCAAAAGTAAACACAAACAACCTCCACAATCCAACATAAAAAGAAAAGAAACAACTTTAAGCATACAAAATAACAAAAGTTTAAATCATATTTTATTTTCTAAACTTTGAAAGATTTCAAATATTATAACTTAATCGCTAAAGTTTGCCAAAAAGAAAAACACTGTTAGTCCGTCCAACCTTTCTGCTAAATATTTAACAAGAACTTAAATTCATACGAAAACCTGTCTCCTAACCAACTGCATGTGACTTCAAACATTTGTATATCATATAAATGAACGAAGTGTCAGCATCAAGTTTCTACTAAATAATTTATTAGAAGACGAAAGATACGAACTAAAAAGAGACGTTTGTCTGAATAACCCAACACCAATTGCACTAGTAGGGAACGACCTAGTCTTGAAAAACTAATGAGAACTAACCTTCTGCTTATGATCATGTCCTCATCTTGTCAGTGATGTCTCATCCATTGCAAAATAGTCAAAGCCCTTACGCAATTGTCCTTTTTAATAAAGTTGACTAATGTTGATTTAAGATAAATCTAGATTGAAATGAATATCATGTCAGAGATTCGACTATATCACAATGCTGAGGAACACCCTTAACGCGATAGTGCTCGTGACGTCAGCAGGAAGTTAGTTTCATTCATTTTTCAGGATTTGGCCAATCTACGTCTTCTGAAATGGGTTATAGATACAAAAACCTCAAGTAGATGGTCTTCTACATGGAAAAACTCAATAAAATAGATAGAATGCTAAAACTACTCCCAACGTTTTGGATTCATATGATTTCTATCCAAACAATACCCATTTCAAATCATACAGAATTCCAATCTGGATCTTCAAGGCAAGAACAAAACCAATCGAAGAAAAAATCTCACAAACAAAGAAGATTACCTACCCAATGACATCGTCGTCATGTCCAAAGCTGGTTCTAGCAACCAAACTCAGAGCATGGTTCTTGAAATCCGTGGTATTATAAACAGAGTCCTCCAAATACTCCAACTCCAGAGCCGAAATGAAAGGGCTGGAACTCGAATCCGTATGTTGGTTCCTCGCCAAACAAACGCTCATCATTTTCCCCATTGCCACCACCACAACCTCGTAATACGACGACATCCCGTTGGCGTAATCGTCCGTCGTGTTCACTATGCTCCATTTCGTCCCTTCGATAATCTGGTCGAAAACCGGCGGCACCGTCCCACCGTCGTATCCACCGTAATAATACGTCGTCCTCACAATGTATTTGCCTCCCTTAACCACCGGAATCGAGTAGCAGTATTTCCGAGCCGATTTGTCAGGAAAATAACGCAATGTCGAGAGAAAGGATACCAGATTTGGATCAAGGAGCTTCGTGGTGTTTCCAACAGAGATAAATCCCTCGTCGGTGATGTACTGAAGGCTGCCGATGGTTACCTTGGCGGTAGATTCGGTGGCACCGCAATTGAGAAGATACCCTGCAAAATATTTGAGGGAGGAAAGGATTAGAGGACGAAAATCGAAGAAAGTGAAAAAAAATGGTGAAATGGGTACCTCGAGGAAGGGGTTGAGAAGCGATGGAGAAGCGGAGGAGGAAGAAGAAAAGGAAGAAGAAGATGGAATTGAGAAGTGTCATAATGTTTTTTTTGGATTTTTTCATGGAATCTTTTTGTGGTGGAGAGGGGGAATTTTACTCCACCAGAAAAAGATGGGTTTACTTTTTTGTTTGTTGCAGGTTTTTGTTAAGGAGAAAGGAGACAGAAATGGAGGGAGGGAAAATGGCGATTTTGGTTGAAGCTTGAGGAAGGACTGACACGTTCGTGGTTGTACGTTGAAGATCAAAGTTTGTTTGAATAAGATCATCATTATGAAGTATAACAAACAAATAGCGCCTGTAGCTCAGTGGATAGAGCGTCTGTTTCCTAAGCAGAAAGTCGTAGGTTCGACCCCTACCTGGCGCGCGTTTTTTTTCATCTTGCAATCTCCTCCATTCATGGTTTCATCTACTTACTTACTATTGATGGAGGTTTGGTCGTAGTTGATGGTTTCAAGGTGATTTCTGCATACAGTGTGGAGCTCAGGTTGATGTGTTTGATTTTATTGTGTGAAGTCTTCTCATAGTCTCTGGGAGGGGATCCATTGTGGAGGATATGACTATTGAGGTTAGTAAAGGTGGTGAATGTCTACAAAGAATCATGTGCCTTATAGATTGGTTTCTTTTACTATTAATGCATGCATGACACTTGGTTGAGAGTTTGATGGAATGAATTTCTTGATTGGATTCACCAAAATTTTAATTAAGGAACATTTTTTGTTTTTCTAGTTTTGTTTAGCTTCAGATGTACATTGTTTTTTTTTTTTTTTTTTTAAATCTTTAGGAGACCTTGCAGTATGCACGACCAATAGAAAAGAAAAAGTATTGTAACAACAAGCAAGTTCGAAACCCCTCGTATGAAAAGGTAATCATCGAGTCAAGCTAACTGTTATTGCTACTAGAACACCTCTACACAACAATCTCTAACTATCGAAAAAAGAACGTTACCAAATATAACAAGATTACAACTAAATTAGATTGAGAACAATAATAATAAAGAAGAAAGAGGAGAGAAAATAACAACCATGAAAAACCCTAAATAATAAATATCCCATACAATGATTAAAAAAATCTTCGGTGTAAAATAGGACTTAAAAAAATTTCTAATTTCTTACCATGGAATAACAATAATCTCTTTTATAAGAAAAAAAATCTCTCTCTATTTAATTTATCTCTCACATTTTACTCACTACTTATTGGAGTTTTGATGACGGTTTCACAAATATTGTCCCCTTTATTTTTATAGCCCAAAGAAACTCGACCAACAATCAAATCTCAAAGCTCCAATTTGTTAGTCATCTACGTTCCAATTTCATGTTTTAAATAAATTTTAAAATTTTTGTTCTATATGATTATTATTTTTTTGGATTGAAAATAATTTGGAAGAAACTTGAGAGACATTGGGTTTTGAAAAGTCAAAAGAAAAGAAGATGATAAGGCAACCGACGTATCAAACCGTCGCCTTCATTGGACCCTTCCACAACTTTTCCAACGTCATCGATTACATTACAACCTCCAAAATCTTTCAATTTTTTTTCCAATTCACAAATTACTCTATATTAATAATTATATCTATTTAATTTTGAAATTAGTGTTTCCATAATAAGTCCCTCAATACTAATTTCTAATTAGCTCTATAGCATTGCTCATGTCATAATTTTGTGTACAAATTAAATTAAAAGCTTACCTAAAATTAAATGGATAGCCGACAAAATTCTGCACGTACAAGGATTGTTCTACTAAAATCTTTTTGTGGATTCCTTTATTTAGTTACGTGTTATGTTGTCTCATTAGTCAACCTTCGGACCCATCTATTTTCTCACATGGTCTTAGGAAATGACTCATCTAACCCTTTTCCTAAATTCACGTATATGAAGACTTCGCTTCTCTTCCATCTTCATAGTATTGAATTTTTTAATAAATTTATAACTTTTCAATTCATGTTTGATCGATTTTTGGTTATTTGAAACTAAACATTAATTTCTTTTTTTTTTTTTTTGTTGACAATTTAATTTTAAAAGCACAAATATCTTGAAATGTAATTACATAACCAAAAGAAAAATAATTGATTTCTAACAACAAAATATGCATAAGATAAATAATTTTTTCTATACAATATAATATCAACTAGATAAGAAGATGTGCAATTCGATTACGTTCTTCATTCATATTCATTTCACGAACCGAATTATCATGTTCTTCTTGACGTTCTCATGGTTTCTTTCACGGGTGTTAAAGTGAAGTAGATTTGGCTAAGAGATAAACATTTGCAAATCCCTCTATTTAAATAAAAAATATTCAAAATATTTAAAAAAAAAAAACAAAAAGAACGACGAAGTGAAAAATAGATAGTAAAAAGAAATTAAAAAAATAGATATTTGGAAGGGATTTCTCATTAAACACCATATAAACATTTATTCTAAAATTTAGTTGAACATATTTTCTCTAAAATGATTTATTTCATAATCTCATTTTTCTGAAATTATTTTAATCCAATGTCAAACACCTCAATTTATCTTAAAATGAATTATTTTAAAAATTAAACACTTTAAAAATCAATCCAAACACATCCTTAATATTGAATCCCAAGTTCAGTTAAGGTTAAATAATTCAACGGGATACGTGAAGATAGATAAATGACGAATTATCGTGGTTGTATCTTACACATCCATTAATTGTAGCATAAATTTGTGGAGTGTGTGGAAATAATTTGATATTAAAGCTTTAAAAAGAAAAGAAAAATGATAAGTTGGTGAACGTATCAAAGAAAACGGAAGGTTAAACGGTTTGTGGCGTTAGAGTTGACCGCGTAACTACAAAAAAGATATTCAACGTCGCCGAGTACAAGAAGCCACCAAGAAAACTCTCTCTCTCTTCATTTATTTGACCAACCAATCATATAATCACTCTCAGTTTCCTTAATTTTAATTTATTCACTCCCTAATTAAACAATGAATCCGTGTTTTAATTCTCATTTATTTGACTTAACTATCTTCAATTAACCTCGTGATTTTTTTTAATTGTACACGTGGCAGAACATGATTGCAGGCTTTTGGATATAGTATATTCTAATATTACCAGCTCCTCCTGGGGTTCACTCTTATTCTACAATTTCTAACAACAAATAATTTGACCATAATTTAGAAAAAGAATATGTATGTTTTTCTTTCCCTAATTGTAAAAAAATATTAGTCGAAAGAATTTTGGATTTAATTTTACAAGCTTCTTGATTGATTAGCAAAATCGAAGAGATATCTCTGAATGTCGCCATCTTCGTCTTCATTATTGTTGAAAATCTCTGGGAATAGGAAGTCGTTTTGGGTGACCTCGATTTTCATGGATGAGGAGGTAGTAGTAGTCCTTGGAAGCACCGGTGGTGGTGGTGGTGGTGGTGCAGAGGCAGGGGTGAGGGAGGTGGAGGCGGAGGTGGTAGTGGAAGCCGCCGGCGGAGAAGAATGGCCGATTAGTGTGGATAAGGAATAATCAGGGAAGGGGAAATTAAGTTTGGCACGTGGGCCACGGAATTTAATGGCAGCTTCGTCGTAAGCACGTGCGGCATCTTCGGCGGTATTGAATGTACCTAGCCAGACACGTGCCGCACGTTTCGGGTCACGGATTTCAGCCGCCCATTTCCCCCATGGGCGTTGTCGGACGCCTCTATAATTCTTCTTCAAACGCTTCACGCGGCGGCCGGGATTGTTGTTGTTGTTGGCGGCGGGGGTGGCGGCGGTAGTGGTAGTGGTAGAGTCGGGGGCGGAGAAGAAATGGCAGCCTAAGCAACCGTTGATTTTACAGAGGGGACATGTGTCGAATTCTGAAGAGGAGGAGAAGGGAGGGGTGGGATTAATAGTATTGGTAGTAGGAGGGAAGAGGAGGCGGAGGAAATGGTCGTGGTGGAATGAGAGGGTGGAAGAGGAGGCGCCGGAAACGACTTGGGTGAGAGCGTCGACGATGACGGAGAGTTCTTGCTCTTCGGTGATGCGGCGGAAGGGGGGGGAGGAGGCCATGAGCATGGCAGCAGTAGTAGTAGTAGTAGAGCAGAGAAAGAGAGTGAGGCGTTGAGATTATTTAGTGTGTTGATTGGGGATTTGTGTGAGAAATGGGGGAATGGGTGGAGCAGTGAGAAAGAAGGGGGGTGGGGGGAGTTTATTGTATAAAAGAGGGGGAGAAAGGACAGCTGGAACACCGTTAAGACACGGAGATCCAAAAAAAGAGGAATGGGTTAAATATGATGGAAGTGAGATATGTGGTGACGAGAGCATTATTTGTCGTGTCCTCAATCCAAAAACATCTTCCCAACATTTTCTATTCAAATACCGAGTAAACCCTAAATCCCCTTTTCTCCCTATCTTTGTACGGTTTTCTCTCCCTTTTTTCTTTATTATTTTTTTCTTCCTATTAAATCCATGTTTTCTTTCTTTTTTTTTTTATTTCCACTATTTTCTTCTCTTCCATACCTTATCAAATCAACTCTTTTATTTACCAACATCCCAAAAGTTTATGTTTTATTAATAAATAGAACACGATAGATGAATATCTACTTTTATCTATGCATTTTAAACAATTATGTCTATATTAACAAGCAAGAGGTAGATATTTAAACTTTTTAACATTTGAGTCAAAAATGTAAATCCTTTGACTAATTGATTTACACTTAAATTGGAATTTTCATCCGCGTTGGATTCTCTTTTTTTTTTTTTTTTTTTTTTTTACCCTTTTCCAACTATAATTCTTTATTTTGGAAAGATTCTTTGTTGGGAAATAATTGGGTAGAATTATTCTATTGTTTAATTTTATAAATCTCAATGGAAATAAAATTTTCTTTTTTGAAAGTTGTTAATGAAAAATTAAGCTTTGTCGTAAAATCTTTAATCAAATGGGTAATTCTTAGAGAAATTAATATTCAAACAAAATTTTAAACCAAATGGTTAAAACATATCAAATTATCCAAAGGAGGCAAGGAATTTTAATTTTCCCCACAATGACTCCATGTGATGTGGGAAGAAAAAACATCATATATACTTAGGTTGGCATTTTCAAAATTTTGTTATATATAATTACCTATTTCTCAAACATATTTATAATTATCCAATTCTTATACAAAATTTATTTTCTCATGTTTTGATTAAAATTTTGTTTTCTAGCATAATATTTGGACTGTATTTGGTTTATAAGCATTTAAGGGTTTAATTTTGAAAATATTTTGGAAAAAAATTAAAATATTTAAGAACCACTCAAAAATAAAAATTCAAATATATCAAAATAGTCGAAATAAAAATAACTTTTTTTTTAAAAAAATATTTTTTGTCTAGTTAAATTAAATCCTTAATGAGAAAAGTATTGCATTTTGAAACCTTAGTCATTTAAGTTGAACTCAAAATTTAAGGACTACCTGTGTAATATTTTGAAATTTAAGATCAAATGAATCCTAATAACTCAAAATTAAAATTTTGGAGAAGAAAAAAAATGAGAAAGAGGACGAGATGACAATATGAATGGTTGAATTGAAACATCATCTAGTAAATAACTTGCGAAACCACCGTCTTTGTTGATGCTAAATTTTGGATAAAGGAAAGTACATCCCACTTTCACATGACATCAATAATGAATTTTCTTTAAGAGGAAAAATACGAGTGATCTGCAAAAGAGAAAATCTCTACATTCTCACTGGTATATGCTACGTTTCTCACACAGCTCGAGTGTTATAATTAATGATGTATTTATAAAGATAGTTTAATAAATGATTATTGTTTTTTAGGGTTTTCAAGTTGTGCCTTAGGATAATTAGATAACCAATCATATCAAAGTGGCCAGTGTGTCCAATTTCACGTTTGATTAGGGGTCGAACCTTGAACTTGGTTGAGGTCGAGTGTCCTTGAACTATATCTTGACTTAGAGTGCTTGGGTTGAGGTCAAGGTTGTTGGCTTGAGCTTAATCCAAACCAACCCCGTTTTCTCATGCTCATTTCGGTCTTTAGTTGTCACTCTCAAACTCATGCTTCTTCCAAACTTTATTGTTTTTAAATGGTAACTAAATGTTAATAATTCGATCTCTAGCTTTTTATAATTGTGAACTAAAAAAAATGAAATGTAAAACAGTATATATATTATATCACACGTGTGTTGGGGAATTAATAAATAAAACGATCAAACAAACTTGAAAAAGGACAACATAAACTATATATTACTTAACATCTACGTATATTATTTTTAAAATAGTTCCTTCAAATAATAATTTATTAAAGAGTTAGACGTATATATTAAAATGTGTTTTTGGGTATGAAATAAAGTAGTATTTGGAAACCATGCTCGTGCTAAACGAGATTTTTGTACATTATTTTTATTAAAATCAATTATAATTATTGTATCTTCTTCTTCTTCTTAATTAATTAAATTAATTAAAACCATTTATAAAAATAAAAAAAATTATACAAAACAAATAGATAATGAAATAAAATTAATAAAGCATTTGTTTATTGGAAAGAAAGAAGAAAAAACAAATAATATTTGACGGCGAAGGAAAGGACAGATGAGTTTGTAGGGAGGGCCCGACAGCGACGGGTCAAATCGGAGACATTCCAACTGAAGAAAGTATGAAACCAAAAATAGAATCTTCCTATAGACATGGAATTTCATTTCTTTTTTCTTCTTTTTTTTTTTTTCTTTTTTTAATATCAAACATACTCATTTTGACTTTGTAAACAATAATAAAGTTCTTAATATATATATAGACACACACACACACACATTATACAGATAGATAGATAGATATTGCTGACTTGGTCTCTTTTGACTTCTTAGTTTATGTGTTATTTCACTATTTTGTTTTTATTATTTTTTTAAAATGTTTAAATTATATATTCTTTTGTTTGGTAAAGCCTTAATTAATTATTAGCATGTGCCAAAAAAAAATATGATATATTATATAACAAATATTATAATATATGAAGGGTGTTGGAAATTGATCTTTTACATAATCTATATTTGATTTTTGTAATAGTAATTATTTACTAAATCATTTTTTATTGAATTTAATTATGTGAATTATGTTCATAGTTTATTCATTTTTTGTTTTAATTTTCTTAATATATAAAAAACTAAAATTAAAATTAACCTTGCTAGTTACTTTATTTTTTTACTATTTGTTTTTGAAAATTATCTCGAAGTTTTCACCATTAATAAAATCCACAGTTTAAATTCTGTGCAAATTTTTAAAAACAAAACCAATTTTTTTAAAATTTATTCTTTTCTAATCTTCAAATTTTGGTTTTAAAGATAATAAAGATAGAGAAGAAAAAAACTATGTACAGAAGAAGCAATGTTTTGTACTCTTAATGTTAAACAACGAAAAATGTTTATTAAACGTTGTCGTTATAACTTTCCTATCGTTTGAAGACTTAGAAAAACAACCATAATTTCTTAACAACTAAACTATGGAAAATTATCGCAATTCTACGTAATTCAAACTTGAAAACATAGTCATAATTCAACTCAACTATGAATAAAGTATAACAACAATTAACAAAGTGATTAAGGGGATAGTAATGGTTTGTATTTAGAGTTTTATACTATTTTAATATGAATAGAAAAATAATAAAAACGATAATAAGTTACAAAGTTGAGAAGAGAATTGATTAGTATTGAAATGAATATAGTTGGATATATATTATAATTATAACAACCAAACACATGAGTAGTGCTTTTGACTAAAGTATCCCCAAGATTTAGAAGAAATGTAGAAAGATTAATGTTGATTTAATTAGAGTCAGAGGAGGAACCACATGGGAAATGGCCAAAAAAGGGAAAAGAGAAGTGTAGAGTCCGTGTGTGTGTGTGTTTGTGTGTTTGTGTGTTGTGAAACCACAAAAAGGCAATGACTCATTCTTAGAAACCTTTCCATTTTTGTCATTTTAATTAATGTCCCAAATATTTTACCTACCAAATTAGTAATTAACATAAACATTCTTTTTCTAAACTTTTTCTTTTTTTTTTCTTGGGCACCAAAACTTTTAGAAATTTCAGTGCAACCCCACAATTTCACCTTTTTTTTTTTTCCATTTTCTTTTGCACTTTTTAGTCATTTTAGTTAAATTATACTTCAACTAACTTAAGTGGAACCCCACTATTCTACCTTTTTTTTTCTTCCTTTTCTTTTCCACTTTTTAGTTCATTTTTTAAAAAATTAATAATATCTGTATTAAATTTTAGGTATCACTATAAGTAAGGAGTGTAAATTTTTTTAATAAAAGCTTATCCGATGTATATCAATATCTATTAGTGTCTATTATCAATGTAATGTGAAATTTTTCTGTAATTTATAAATATTTTGGTTTATTTTGTTACATTTGAAAATTTTCTAAAGGTGCCGTTAACATCATTTGAAGCAATGTCTAATACAAATTCTTTATGATTTAGAATAATATATTAAATACAACTAAAATTTTTAAAATTTTCAAATATAGCTAAATTCTATCAAACTAAAGACAGGGAAGTTAGCATAATACAAAGAAAAGCAAAACAAAATATTATGGGGTAAATCTATGAAACTTTGATATATTTGTAAAAAAAAAAAAAAAAGTAGTGTTGCCCTTTAAATACTTTTGATAAAAACAAACTTTTTGAAAATATACTATATATTTAACATATCATTTTTCAATAGTGTTTTTACGTAAAAGTTTTGTTTCATTTGTTATATATCAAAAGTGTTCTTTTTTTATTAATTTTAAGTTACTATAAAGGAATTCGTTGGAGGTTGTTGGTTGGTTAGCAACAATAGTTGGGTTGTTGGTAAAGAAAATTGATCATTGATGGGTTGATCACCAATGATAAAGACGATTGTCCATTAATGGTGAAGACGATCAATGATCATTGACAATTGGTTTGTTGTTGATCGTCATGACAATCAATTATTAAAGGTATGGCATTTGATCGTTTATCATCACTACTAATTGCATGTTAATAGGCACAACGATCAACAGTTGGTTGTCGATGATCAAGACATTTGCTTGTCGACCATAATGGTGTCAACAATTGCCAATAGTCAAGGTGATTGGTCGTCAATGGTCAAGACAATCAATCACCAACAATCAAGTCGATGGATTGTTGATGATTAATCATGAAGCCGACCAATGTTGCTAACAGTTATCGACCACTATTAATGAAAAGTAGAAGATGAAGGAAATTTTTCTCTAAAATCTAAGAGGTTAATAGAAAAAACATATTCAAAACTCATGAGTTTGATTTCTTAAAACCTAAAAGTTTGATGAAAGTGTCCAAACAATATACTCTCTTACATCGACAAAATAGAGAAACATGACTAAAATAGAGAAACATGACTAGAAAGCACAATGTTCATTAGACAGGAAAGGCGTCATTTGCCAATTTCCTATAGGAGTTCTCCACGGAGATCAATCGGATTTCTCACTACAAAAATTCCACATTTTTTTTCTTCATGTTTTTTCAACAATTTTAAAAATTACCCTTCACCAATTAAACTTTTCTATATTAAAAGGGTCATTTTTCAAAACTTTTTTATAAAGAAAAAAAAAAACTTTAATATCTCCTGATAAAAGCAATGCCATTTTATTCCAGAAGATAATAATGAATATACTCAATTACCTAGTTTCTAAAATCGAAATTCAAATGTTGCAATATCAGAGTCTACCATTCAAATTACATGATGTGATTCCAATCCCCAATTAGCCAATCGGGAAGGATCCACACGAGGTAAATAAACATCAACATCTCAGATTCTCAAACACACAGAGAGCTTAGAATGATGTATATTGTAATGTCACTGATTTATCGTCTCCCATCCAATTACTCAATAGACATAGTGAATTTAACCAACAAAAGTCCAACTTAAACACAACCAAGAAATCAAGAGTCCAAGGAGTTGAGGGCAGTAGAGGTGGAGTTGTGAACATTATTTCTTTGTTTAGCCCAATGAATTTGATTTGTGGGTCCAACTACTAAAATACAATTTTATACCTCATTAAGAGTCCAAGGAGTTGAGGGCAGTAGAAAGTCCAAATCGAACAATAATAACAATTTGCCTTAAAAGAACAACTAATTTACTTGGTAGTAGGCTAAAAAAAATGTCATACATTCGGTTCTTTTTTTCCTTTTGAAGATTGTCCCCAACACATATTTGCAGTACACAAACAAACAAGATGTTCATTATGAAGGCACCTTCTTTTAAATTACTGTTCAGAAGAATATGTTATATATTCAACGGAAATCCTGACCTAATGTGAATTGCTTATTGCAAAACCTCAAAAATCTCCTAAGAAGAAACCAAAGAAGCAAAAAGGTGCTACATAATGCAACAAACTCTCTGTTTTCATTTCTGAATCTCATGTTTTTCTTCTCCCCTCAACTCTCCCAACTCCCCACCCCACCCCACAGAAGACTGAAGAGGAGGGTCCTTAAACAAAGGATAATCTTGGAAAGTAACTATGGATGCGCCAATCTCCTATTTATAAACCAAATATACGAAGAAGTGATATGCTCAATGGACATACATCTGTATCCCTAACCACTAAAAATGGAAGCGAAGCGAGAAAATTAAAGTAACTTCTTTAACCCGCTGAACCAATGTAGTAGACAAGAAATACAAAAGTAATTACCCCACAGCTATATAATCAATATTGAGACCAAAAAGTACTCTTTCAACACATCTTTCTTCTAATCCTCATCCTCAGAATCTGTAAAGAAAATACAAGAGAATATTTCAATATTAGTTAAAACCATGGCATTACCCATTTTAATAAAGAAAATGAGAAAACCATTTAGTATGCATTCATTGTGTTCTGCAAAGACATCTTTCTTGATGTAAAACTACTTTTAGAATTAATCATAGTATTTGCTACGATGTTAGATGACATATACATAATGTGCTTCTTTTTGCCATAAAGTGAGCCTTTTTTAAGGGTTTTCCCTTCAACCGCTTTTAAGTGAGGTTGATATGAATCATGCTGAAACTCTTTCCATGTATGAAAAATGAAATTAGATGAATAACACAATAGGTACCAATAACTTGTAGGAAATTATCCTACATTAATCTAAGAGATTCTCAGACGGGATTTGTGGGAGGATTCCCCTTTTTTTAATTGATCAACGATAACTTTGAAGTACATCTGTAAAGTTACATACCAGATCTTATATCCTCTCCAACTTTTCCCCTATTTTTCAGCTGTCTACTGATCATAGAGCATATGAGTAACCACCAGTATATGTGGAACACAAGCAACATCAACAACATCGTGTTGAAAACATAGTATATTAATCTGGAATTCACATCTGAAAGCTTCAAGTACTCACAGAGATCATAGCTGAGAAGTATCAATCACAAAATCAGATACAGGCAAAAGAGCAAGTATTGAGACTAATCATTAAAGATAAATCAAACATTAGGAGCACAAACCTTGTTGCTTTTATAACCCAGAATGGGAAGAAAATAAGCCGCAATACGAGCCATGAAATAGCAAAAAATCCAAAGAAAACACTTGCTCCAAGTTCTTTCTCAGAATATTTAAAAACCTTGGCAGCTTCCATGAACACATCACTTGCATCATGTAGCGCAAGAATAACCGATCCAATCTGGAAAAATCTGCAAAGTCGAAAAAAAATTCTGATTTAAAATGCTATCAATTATTATAATCAGGTATAGACTTCCATCATAAGAAATGCTGAGAAACAATGAATAGTCCAGCAATTTTTTGGCTAAACACACCCAAAAATAGCCTATAAAAAAAAGGTTCAGAAGAGGCTTTAAAACAAAATTTTCACCGCTCTTACACAAACATGAAGTTATGCAAATAAGTATAAAAAAGTAACTCATGGATCCCCAAATTAAGGCTATAAGAGGTGTGTACATTCTCCCAAAAACACATCTAAAGATTTCTGTTCTGATGACCAAGTCTTCGCATTTCTTTCCATCCAGGTAGAGTTTATAAAAGAACCAATAATTAAAAAAAGACGACCAACTCTAAACGAATTTCATATTCGCACAACTCTCGATATCATTCATGACACTAAACACTAACATTATAGTTGATATCAATATGCACGTGTTAATAAGGTTATTAGTATAGTAACTACCATCAGGTCTACATTCAAAATCTAGAAAATAAGGAACAAACATACCTTATCAAAATTTGTGTAGAAATATGAAAAGCCGTTTAGTTGTGTCTAGTTTAGATAGAAAAACGAAAAAACTTTATCAGAACCAAACAACTTTTTTAACTAAATATAAGATTTTTAAACTTGAATACCTCTCCTTCTCATATCATGCTCTAATTTTATATTTAATGATGCACGGCTAGAGTGTCATCATGCAAAAAGCACATTTCAATATTTCAATAACAGAATATGCACTCATTGCCTTGAGCTAAATAACCATAGTAATGCAGAACATCGTAAGACAAGAAAATGGTGAAAAAAGCAGCCTAGCAACAACATAACAAGGCCCATAAAAGCATAATGGGAAACAGCCTCTGGCACAATTTTCCCAATCTGTGAAATGCCACCAGCATATGTCTAGTTATTAGTAAACACTACTAAGCATTTGAACTCGAAGAAAACAATTATCATAATACCTCGTTATGTATGAGTATCCGATCAAGATGACAGTAATTACATGATGGGACATCATGACGGAAAAATCCTTTCTCCGAGTCTCCCATATAAGAAGTGCAGCAATGCTATATAAGTAGAACCCACATTGGCACATATAGAGCAATTTTAGAGGAAGTCTGCAAAAAGAAGTGAAATGGATGAGTTCATAAACAACTAAAATCTTTAATTCATTTATGCTAAAGTTAGAAGTAAGAAGTTCAACTTCCTAGTATTGAAGTTTCCATAATAAGGAAGAACAAGAATGGAGGAAAGAGCCCAATAGCACTAATGAAGAAAGGAAAGACAAAGTGATCTAGATAGAGAAAGACAGCGACCAACTTCAAGCATGCATTTCTATCAATATCAATACATACAGCAAGTTAGATCTGCTAGTTGATGAAAAGATGAAGTTCATATATTAAATTAACAACAAAGCAGGTAAACTACTCACTGCAACTCCTGATTTGGCCAGCCTTTGAAGTATTGATTTGAATCTCTAAACCATGGTTCATTGTAAGCAATTTTTAGAATGCATATTTCAACGGTGCCATAGTATGCTAGTTTCCACATTGATTCTGAACACTTTACAACCTTTGACTGGGTAGCCTCATCAAGTTTCAGTGGAGCAGCTCCTTTGCTCAACAGCCAAATGGCAAACCTCTGAAAACAGAACAAATAAAAATGCAGGATAACGTCATTGTTTCCCGTTCTTAATAAATAACAGGGAAATTTTGTTGAGAATGCAAAAGAACCAAGTAGAAAAAGGTTGATAAAGAAGTAACCTACAAAGTTTAGAGAATTACATAGTTACAAAAAAAATGGCAGTGACTAAAAAAATGATAACCCATAGTTACAAAATGCTTTGGCAAACAATCTCAGGAGAAAAGCTCTATGGTGTGCAACAGTTTTTCCAGTCACATTTTTTACTTTTAACTGAAAAAATGTTAGGTAAACAACAATGCAAATTTTTTTTCGGATAGGAATAAGTGAATAACAATGTGAATTTCAAATGTCAACCAAACATGTTTTACATTTTTCCAAATTTAAATACGAAGGGAGTGTTAGGAGAAAGGAGTGTAGTTTTTTTGGTTTGAGGAGTTATTTAATTGTGCACCCGCAGTATAAGGAGTTAATAAGTTGTGGAATTGAAAAATTAATAACTCGTGGGATCGATATTAGGTTTAAAATCTCCTTTGGCAGAACAAGGAATGGAGCTAAACGCA
Organism: Cucumis melo; assembly: GCF_025177605.1. Classification (NCBI taxonomy): domain Eukaryota; kingdom Viridiplantae; phylum Streptophyta; class Magnoliopsida; order Cucurbitales; family Cucurbitaceae; genus Cucumis; species Cucumis melo. Next base: position 410,871 of record NC_066857.1, read on the forward strand.
CCCCCAATTCCTCCCAACACCCCTAACTAAATGAAAACTAGAATGGTTCTTTAGCTTAATTACATTTATAATCCAGTTGATTTTATTATTTGAGTTAATCCATACAGCAGCGCACAAAGCATGAAGCTTCACCCTGATTAAGACAATTACGAATTAAAGATACTGTCATCTCAATCATAAATTAGGAGATAATGAAGTGTGGACTTTGTATTCTTTAAGTAGAAGAAGAGACACTCAAGAACAAGAAGCTGTTCACTTGCTCGTCGCAATTATCAACATGGCAACAATAGAGTGGGATCAAAATTTCAACAATTTACTGGTCAGCCTATTTTAATCTGTTTTCCATCTAATGCATTTATCTTTTCCCATGAGTTGAACAGTGAGAATACAGTAAAAGGTGAGAGAATCATCACTGTTGACACTACCTAGAGCTCGACCTCTACCATTTTTCTTTAACCATAGTTGCAATCAAATCTTTATAAGGAGGCTAACAAGGATTTGAATAATTTATCTGGCGTTTCCCTTTTCAACCATCACTTAGGCTAGATTATAGTTCTAATGAGATGTGGCATGGCAGGAAATCCTATTCAACTCCACTTTTTCTGGAGGATGATCTTTTAAGGACAAGTGTCATAGGTGGGATGAGGTTTGGAGTATAACCACTTCAACGTTTCCCTTTAGCTACTTTTCCTGATGTCTAAATTTCAGTTCTTCCAATGCCCAAAAAAAAAAGCCACCGAAAAATATTTTTGTATTGCATTCATTTTTGTGTTTGAATTGAATATCGTCTGAAACTTAGCTAGCAGGAAGAAGGTAAAATTTCTAAAATTTCATCATGATGACCAACTAAACTTCTAAGACATCTTCATTGAAAATAACAGAGGCACGAAAGCCCGATTCATATTGTATATATTTCACGTCAGGCCAAGTCACCAAGATAGTAGATGCTCTATACTAAGAGGACCAAAGTAAGTAAAGGATAAAAACAACACACCACCAACACCAATGAAGTTGAGCAGAGAAGTAGCATTCGAAAATCACCAAGCTTTTAGATAAAAAAAAAAAAAAATGGAGTACAACGTTGGTCATGTACCGCATGGAAAAGAAAGAGAAAGGCAAGTAGGAGAACCAGAGAGATTTAATAATTAATTCCATGTGGTGTTAAATTCTTCACATTTCCAGCATCCCACAAAACAATTCATCAACATGAACAAGAAACAGTAAAGTAGATAAATTGAAACATAACAATCGGAACGAAAATGAATAAAAGAAAAAGAAAAAAAAAAAAAAGAAACTCACACGAAAAATGAATCTGTCGAGTAAGAACCTGGCGGCAAAGAAGGCAAAGGAGAAGTGGAGGGCGATGAAGAAATGTAAAAGGTGGGGAGGGGAAGTGTGGGTCCATATCGAGACGTCCATTGAAAGAAGGCAGAAAATTTTTAAAGGAGAAGCATGAAAAGAGAAGGTGAAATGAGGGAGTTGGTGGTGGGAAGAGATCTAAGTTTGCCCTAAAAATTGGAGAGAAGTGAGAGTGAAAAAGGCAGGCAGAGAAATTTGAGAAAGAAGGAAAAGGGGAGGGGGAGGAGGAATGGAATGAAGAGAAGAGAATAAGCAGGAAGTGGAGGTTGAGATCTCCTTCTGCTTTCTTTTTTCTTTTTTCTTTTTTTCTTTTTTCTTTTTTAATATATATATTAATTTTCCTCGGAATGATATTCGATTTTGGATGAGCCTTCTTCACTGCTTCACTCAGCTCGGCTTGGCTGCCTTCACTCGGCTTCCACGTCTTACCGGCTTTTCTAAATTCAAATTCTTTTTTTTAGATTGCTGAGTTGGATTATTATTTCACCTCATCAACTACCCACGTGTCCTACTCTTTCGTATCCACCTTTCATACTCATAATATAATTTTTCTTTCACACTAATACTTACAAACCTTTTAAAATAAATTTATTGATCTATTACCCTTGAATCACATTTCTGTTGACATAGTCTGAGTTGCTATGATAAATGTGATGGTACCTAGTTACTTAACTTAAAAAGGTTATTGCGATAATTGATTGGATAACCGTTGTCCTAAATGTATTACTTTATGATTGTGATGTATTACTATTAGCTCATTTACGATCACGTGACGATTGTGTCAATTTTTTAGCGGAATACTGTGAAGTTTATGGTAGGGACATATAATTAAATAGCTTATTGACTTATATGTTTGATAGATAGTTATTTGCTTTTGTAAATATTACTTTCATCTATTGGTTTATTTTAGCTTGTTAGAAGATTTTAAATTGGAAAAAGTTATTTATTTATTTTGAAAAATGTCTAAGAAATTAGATTATTTAAAAAGTTAAAAGTGATTAATACTTGAAAAAGTTGTTTAAAAAAACACAAATTAAAAGTGAAGGGAAATGGATATAATATGTATATACACACACACACACAAATAAACTAACAAAATTTGTTCTCCTAAACTTCTTCCATCCTTCCAAGATGGGACACGTGGCAAGACAGGAACAAAACATGTGGTCGGACGCCGATGTTTCACAGGCATAACCTAAGACAATTTGCACCCATATAAAACTTTTAATGTCAGACAAAACCAAAACAAAAAAAAAAAAAAAAAAAAGTTTTTGATGGGTTATTTTTTGTAACAATTTTATTAATAATTATTAAGTATAAAGCAACATTTTTATAAATATATTTATAAATATGGAAAAAATACAACGATATAATTATGAATTATGAATTATGGGAGTGAAACAAAACATTTGAAGGAAAGATCAACGAGTTGAGACCAAGACCTATAAATGGACTTGAGGAGAGCAAGCCCAGTAGGAGTCAACCAAACTTGACTCAAAAGAGACAAAGCCCACTTAAGGAGGGTGAGCCCACTAGAACTCAATCAAACACATCATAATTAACATCACACTAAAGCAGGGAGAAAGAAACAAACTTAAAATGTTAAAAGAAGTATTATATAAGAATCTTCCAGAAGTTATTTTATTATCCTAACAAGTTTTTCCATAGATAATTTTGGGTAATCTTTCACGTTGAACAAGAAAATTTTAAGATTTGATTAATGGTAAAGTAATTTGAAGAGGGAATCCTAGTTGTCTAACATCTCAAAATCTCCGATTTGTGAGCAAAGTGTGAGATAAAATAGAAAAGTAGTCTTCTATATATAAAAAAAAAGTTTGTAACTCATATATTATATAGTGGAATTATCTTAACCGGAAGATTTTACCCTAATTTGTTTATAGGATTTCCACTCCCTCTATCTTTTCCTTCTTTATTATGTTCACTCGATTTTTAGTTGCAATGTTAAACTATTACATAACAGTTCTTTTTCAACACTGAAGAGGTCCACTAAGGCATGAGATCAAACTTAGCTATATTAGTCAACTCCTAATTAATTCAATTACGATATATCAAATTTGCCAACCTAGCAAGTTACATTTTGATGCATTAATATGTGTGTATATATATATATATATATATATTAATATGACCTCCACTAAAGTCATCTACATAATTAGATGAAATATTATTAGTAATTTTGTAGTAGACACAACTGATTAACTAGTGTTCCGTCACATCTAATATTCACTTATAATTTTACTTTAAGTGATTCTCATTTCTTATCTATTTATTGATTAAAAAATGAAGAAGGAACACTACTCCTAAAGTAAATATTCACTACTATTACTAAAATCTTTGTTTTAGTACTACTATAGATAGTCTAATTTACATATGTTGTATTAATACAATGAAGATATTACAAAGGATTTTGTAACCTAACATATATAATGAAATTTTATTTATTTATTTATATATTAAACATTCATATATCGATTTGGGTTAAAATGAAAGAATCAATTGGATTAGTTTGAACTAATATATGTGGTTACAAAAACCAAACCACCCCGATGGTGGACTCAAATCAATCAAACATATATTAGAATTTTCGATTAGGTTCCTTACACCAATGTCAAAAAAAAACACAAACATGGACATGCAAAATTTGATGAAAGTGAGTTGTGTCTCTTGTTAGTAAAGTAAATCGTCAAATGGGACGTTGCCACGTGGCGCTTGGAGGACCATAATTGGTGGAACCTACATGGAAGATATATCCACGTCAGAAAAGGATGTGCTTTATTTTTGGCCAAAGTTCCTTAAGAGTCCATTCTTGTGATTGGTTCCTCTCCAAAACCACACTCCCCATAATTTCAATGAGTTGTGTGAATAAAAATATCTACTTCGACATTAACAAATTAAATAATTTGATGTTACACCCATTCAATAACCTTTATGAGATAAATGTTTAGATCACTTCATCCGAAAGAAAACTATTTATTTTTGTTTTTAATAAATCTATGTACGTGGTTAGTTTTATTTTTGGACGATAAAGATATTCATGTTGTTACGTTATTAAATTGTCAAAGTTGACATGAATCTATTAAGTGTTAAATTAAAAGTTACTTAAGAGATCTACGGTTTAGAATGTTGAGTTGGTTATTATGATTAAATGGTTATAATGATACGTGGGTTATAATAGTTATAATTGAGGAGCAAACTACTTTTTTTTTATTATTATTATTATTGGATTATAATTAATAGTCTATAGTTTTAGGGTGATTTATTTTAACGTAGGATACAAATGAGGCGAGAAAATAGTAAAACACTTTAGGTAATAAGAGTAGCTACGTGTTTGACTTAAAATAGTTTAAAACTTCAACTATATATTATAATACGGTACACTTATCGCAATCTTTCTCTGATTAAGATTCAACAACGTTTTGTGCAACAACTTTTATTCGTTACAAAATATGGAGTAAAAGGTGAAACTTTAGTGGCGTTCTATTTTCTTCTTTTTGTTTCATTTCTATTTTCTAATGTATATATATTTTAAGAATTACATCAACAAACAAAAAGAATGGAGAGAGGTATATATATAAACAATATATTACTCCAAAGTAATCAAAAAGTAATTTCTTCTCCATTTAATTATCTCATATGAACTAGAGTGTTACATGATAATAGAATAATACACAATAAGCAAAAGACTCCCGATGATAAGAGACAACAAATAAGAAAATACATCCCTTTCTTTCTCAATACTCGAAATAAAAATCAATACAAGCATTGATAAGAGGGGTAAAAAGAAAGAGGGTTTAGGTGAAGAAGCTAGGGCAGAATCATAATATAATAATTGGTTGGAAGATTTAGAAAAATAAAATGATATGGATTTTTATTATATGAATAATAATGAAATGAAAGGCTATCGGTTGGTTGTTGTCTGTTTGAAAAATCTGGAGGGTAGGCCTTGGAGAGGCATCGGGAATGGCCCATATTCAACCCCACTTTGTGATCCCTCTACTTCCCACCTACAAACGTAACACAATTTCTTAATTAATTAATTCCTCTTCTTTTTTATTATTAATAACAAAACAACAACAAATAGGGAAAAGAAAATATATTTGTAATCTTTTTTGGGGTTTGAATTACTTGAAGTTAGTTACCTAAATTTGGTAATGAGGTGATGAAGCAATATGAGGATCTCCAGCTTGGCAAGTTCATTTCCAGGGCAAGAATGTACTCCATTGCCAAATGGCATGAATGTATTGGGCCTTGGAGCCACCTAAGACATAACCAATTGACAGTATTATCAAAACTTAGCTTATTGCTTACAACCATAAAAGAGAATAAAAATATGAATATTAATTCAAAGCTTACCTCAAATCTAGAGGGATCAAATATATGAGGGTCAGGGAAGTACTCATGGTTGTGATGAATATTCCTGAATAAAGGCATCACCTTCCAACCCTTTGGGATAAGGTACCCTATAAACATGATTAATTATTTCTTTATTCAACCCCTTATATGTTGATATTGTCATTAATTAAGAAAAGAAAGTGTGAGATTGACCAAAAGAACCATGGTATATACCTTTATATTCTACATCAACCACTGCCTCCCTAAAAGTGAAGGATATGATGCTAGCCATCCTCAAGCTCTCTAATACAACCTGAAAAATAATCATCATCACATGCTTTTAGTTTTCTTTTAAAGTGTGAGGAGAAAAATGGATGACAAAAATGAAACATACCCTATGAGTGAAGGGCATGTCCTTAATCTGACCCCAAGACAGAGGCATCTTTCCTTCTCCATTTCTTCTATAAATTTCCATCTGCTCTGCCTGAAAAATTCACCAAAAACATCATTAAAATGAGCATGCACTTGGTTTTGTCCAAATTTTATGTTCCATGCTATAATATATTTTCCACCAAGGATTAAATGGCAACAAGTTTGAAATTATTGGAATATTGAAAATGGAGAAAAATGGTTATATACCTTAACAGCCTCGAAAAGTTTGAAGTTGTCGTGAAGATATTTAAGGATCCAAGTGAGGACAGTGGCGGTGGTGTCTTGGGCGGCGAATAGAACTCCGATGATATTGTCAGCGATTTGATCTTCACTTAAACTTTCACCATTTTCATCTCTATAGTTCAAAAGATGACCAACGAAATCTCTCTCTGTTACTCTTTTTTCTCTTCTTTCCATTATTATCTCTCCCAGAATCTCCCTAAGCTTCTTCCTTGCCTAAAAGAAAAAGAAGAAAATTAATAAAATCGAAAAACAATATGGGGAAAATTTGGGAGAAGATTAATTATAGGAGATGGTTTAAAATCTTACTGATAATGCTTTTGAATATGCTGTTCCTGGTAATCTGGTGGGAAAACAATTGTAGCCTTTGTCTAATATGCAATACTTTTGTTTTAGCTTCTCTTTGTACTCATTTTCTAGCTTTCCAAACACTGCTATAATTCCCACCTCGAATGAATACTGTTCATACCAAACACATACACACATAAAATATATTTCTTTAGCTTTTGTCTATTGTGTAGTTTTCAACAATGTAATGTGCAGAGAGAGTGAGAATTCAAACTTATAACTTCAGTGGAGAATATACTTTATATTAACAAAAATCATTCCAAGAAACTCTCTGTTTCTATAGAATATCTTTTTATATTCCATTTTGTTGTGTGTTGAAAAATAGAGAACGGACCTTTTTCATTTCACGGAAGGTGTTGATGACGTGGCCGGCGGCGGCCCAAGAATCGGTGGCGGAAATGGCGGCGGCTTCTATAGAAGGAACAAGAGTTCTGAGACGTTCAAGAGACAGAGAGTTAAGAACAAGCTTCCTGAGGTTAGAATGGTAATTTCCTTGGTGAAAGAAAAGCGCCGCCGGTCCGATCATCGTCTCTTTACTTTTCGGGTAAGTCGGTCGGAATAAATGGGCGTTTGTCACCAAAACAAACCGTGCTGCGGCTGCGCTTGCCAACATGACACAAGGACATCCCAAAATATTGGTCTTAAAAATTTCACCATATCTGTCACCAAAAACAGAAACCCAATTAGAAATTTCCTTCTTTTTTTCTTTTTTTTTTTCTCTTTTTGGGATAAAGTTTTTTATAAAAAGTTTGAATTTTTGTTCTAAAGGAACCTTCTCTGTTTCTGTGAGAAAAAGATATTGGGATCTTGAGAATAGAGTTGCAAAGTTTCACCAATCCAAGGTAATCCCATGGAACCAGGAGGAAGCTTAAGAGAATTTTGGGATTTAGAGTTTTCATTTCTTGATCTTTTAAGAAATGAAATGGAAAAGAAAGTGAAAAGAAAAAGGAATAATATTGTTATGTAAAGAGGAACAGAGAGAGCTTCCATTAAGAAAATGCAGCAATCTCTCTCTGTTTCTCTTTTTAGAATTTGTGGTTTTTGAGGAAAAATCTAAGAAAGAAAAGAATGAAAAAGAAGTAATAATAATAATAATGAAAGGAGTGAGTGTAAAGTGGTGTTTTTTTTTTTTTTTTTTTTTTTGGGGATGTGGAAAAACTTGGGAGTTTTGTTTGAGTGTTGTGAAATGAGAGTGAGGGGAATGAGTTGAGGGATTGAGGGTTTAAATAGAAGGAAAATAGAAGAGGGAGAAGGATATAGGAAGAGACAAAATTTGAAGGTTTTTTTTTTTGGTTTTTTTAGAAGACAAAATCTGCCAAATGTTTTTGTGCTAGATTTTGCAATTAACTATTTTAGAAGTTATATGTGTATATATACTCCTCTCTCTTTATATGGTCAACTTTTCGACGTAGATGTAGTAATAGATAGAGTACAACTCTAATTCTCGAGAAGGTTGTATGATATTATTTTAAATAAGTGGTCAATGTAGAGTTTGAATCAGATAATCTCAAAATCTTATTCAATCATCAAAACAACACAAACATGAATTTCTATGATACAAGAGTATCGTCAGGACCGACAAAAAAAAAAAAAATCATAAAACTTAAAAAAGAATTTTTTTTAGAGAAAAACATAAAAATTGGTATTTCAAAGATTTAACGATAGTTTTTCAGTGTCATTCACCAAATGACATAATTGTCACAATTTTTTTTCTCAAATGTATATTTACTCTTAAATCATTAGCTTGTTCTTCAAAAAAATAAAAACGGAGATTTCTCTTCTACCAATCCATAGTTAATTAAACTATGATAAAGTTGACAAGCAAAAAGTTTAGTAGGGAAGAAATATTTGAAATGTAAATATCATACATTTTTTTTAGAAAGAACTAATCTTTATTTGTTTACTTGTCTTAATAACTTAGTTTCTTATTTAATTGAAAGATGATAGTGATTTGAGGTTAGAAAATGACACAACTTTTATTATTATTATTATTATTATTATTATTATTATTATTATTATTATTATTAACAATATTAACCCATTGATGAAGATGGAATTCAATTTGATCACATTTGGCATTAAGGAAAACAAATAGTTTCCCATATTTAATGATTATATATTATATAATCTAGAAAAATCAAGAAAATGATATATGTTCAAATTTTGACAAAGTTGAAAAAGAGATTTATATATATATATATATATATATTTTCGAGAAAATTCTTGGTTGGATAGAAATATGAGATCCTTTCTATACTATAACGTGGGGCCGACTTAATAAGACAATAAATTTAACATAAAAGCTCTTATAAATATAATATATATGAAAAAGAAAAAAAAAAAAGAAAAAAGAAAAAAGATTTTATGAAAGAGAGAAATGGATGAATGTAGATTGTCCAAAGGGAAACATGAATGCCGTCCAAACGTTGAGAATCCAATTCCCAAATTCAATGGGGATGTCCACAGCACTTTTCCCAAGGGGTTTTAAATATTACTTTCTTCATTCATTTTTGGTGTTTTTATTTTGAAAAACTCCTACCGAAATGAATTAAATTAGAAATTATAAACACTAAAATGAATCAATACCAAAAATACATAGATAAAATCAAAAAATGTTTAAAATAGAATTTTAGACGTGTCAACACATAGTCAACGAAATCTTGTGCTTGGATCGTTAGAGTGTTAGATAACATACTTTTAACGCATTATTCAAGCGATTTGATTTATTAGATGGATGATTATTTAATTATGATTCAATTAGAAAGGTTTAATTTCATGGAACTCATCCAATTAATTTTGTGTTTTATATGATAATAATAAGAATACTAAAGATGGTACATGTTGTTATCGGTTTGAAGGTGAAACGAGAAGATTTGGGCTCCATATATCAAGAGAGAGATCTTGTTTTTATCCGTTGGATTTTGATCCCAAATTGTGTCTCATAAAGTTGGTGGCAGCCATAGCTAATGGATACATGGTGACGATGGTATTGGTGGTTGCATGCTAGCTCATTATGGGTCAATAAGGAAAGAAGATCAAGTAAGATTATATATATTATTATTGTGTGGGTACGTATGAAAATAGAATATTATGAAAAGGTTATATATTTAAAACATTCTTATTTAGTACGTAATCCCTGTTTATATATATATAATTTCAGTGAGAGGATAACATATTATTCCTACTTTCTCAATTGGGCAATTCCATCAAATGCTTATTTCAATATTTAGCTAACTATTAACTTCATTTTTGAACTCAAACATGAAATAATGGAGAAGGAAAGGAAAAACATATAGCCTAAATTTAAATAAATTTTATTTCCACATATATAATGCTACAAATAGAAAATTGGTAGCAACTAATTTTGAATTTGATGACTTGTTTATTTGAAAATTGTTATGATGCTTATTCTTCCTAAAGCCTCTCAATTGCGTGGACTCTATTTGAAAATAATGTGTGTGTTAGGACACCATGATTTTGTTTGTTTGTTAAATTAAAATTAAATATGGTTTAAAATATATTTTCGTTAAAATAAATTAACGGGAAATCGACATGATAGATCGATGAATGATGTGTAAGAATTGAAATCTTTACTTGATATTGTTTACAACAGTGATGATTGATGTTTAGATATTGATTATATAAATAATATTCTGGGACGCACATAAGTTAAACTTTTGTTATATTTTTATATATGTTTGTAAATTTTGTTATATTTTAAAATAAATAGCTTTTATTTTTAATATATTTAAAACATATTCCAAATTGAATTAAAAATTAGTATAAAAAATAATATAAAATCGATCCTTCAATATAATATAATCTCTAGATCGTAGAAAATCATATCAATTATGATTTAACTTAAGCTCATTTTGACGAAAATAGTTAGAATTATTAAATCATTGGATGGTATGATCATAAAGAATATTTTGTCACTTCAACACAAATTTAAAAATTACATGAAAACGACGCTAAAAAGAGAACTTAGATTGATAGATACAAGATTTAACCGAAAAAGGAAAGTATTAAAAGAGAAAGAGGAACATATAGCACATAGAAATAGAAAAGAGAAGTCTCTCGAACAACAGAGGTATTACAACAACTTTTGTATGTTGAATGGTTACTCTTGTAATCGAGTATCGAGATAGAAATATCTAATCGAAATGAGAATGAGTTTAGAGTAAGGAGTGAAGTGTGAGTAAATTTTGCACATGGAAGAAAAGGAAAACAATGGGTGATCAAAATTTGAAATGGGACATTTTCTCATGTCCTTTGCCCAAAGGAGGGAGGAAATGGAATATAAGCAGACAACCTATACCATGCCACCCTTTGCATTTATTGCTCAAAATGTTAGGTTGATTGCTACATCATTTTCTTTTTTCACACTAAATGCTTTCTTTCCTCTTCATTTTTACTGTTTTTCCTTTTTTTGGATAACTTCATTTTCTTTGGTTAATTCTAGAACAATGTGACATGCATATATATATATATATATATATATATCAAAATCTACCCTTTTTATAACACTCTTGAAAAATATAGCAACTAGATTTAAAATATCAAAAACTAGCTTATCACCAATATTTAGAATTATTTACAAAAGGTTTTGTTAGTCTGATGATAGACCCAAAAGTGAAAAGACCACAAACTTTATATTTTATCCCATTGTGGTTTAGGCTTGCTTAAATATTATGATTTCTACCCCTTTATTCAATTTCCACTAATTTACCATTAACTTCAATGATATATCAAGTTTTATGTAAATTTAAGTTTGATTAATGCACTGGTTTTGATCAATATTGGCTTTAGCTATCATCGTGTTTCTTTGAAATCTTATATCAATTTTGTACCAATTACATGTTTTATAATTGAGTGAGGGCATATGAGAATAGTTCTTCTTAATTAAAGCTTATTAGGATGGTGGGAATGACTATATTATATTAATTCTTAAGTTTAGGTTAGGATTGCAACACTCATTTTGGGGTGCACTTTGATGAATTTAAAATTTTAGGATAACTTTTCATAAACACATGACAAGTTTAGGGTAAAAAATTGATTTATATGTATATATGTATTGTAAGTCCAACCATCATTAGTCACATTTATAAAAATATGAAGTTGGATATTCTATAATCCACCAAGAACTTGATTATGTTTAATTACTCAAAAGTAACCTAATTTAAATTTTAGCATACAATAACTTGATTGTTAGCAATCAAGGCGTCTCTAATTCTCATATTATATTCAATTATTAAGTATTATTTTGTTTTTAGTTAGATTGTATATATATATATATATTTACCCGAAAAAAATACAATAACGAACCTAAATAAAGAACCAACACACCACACAAAAATAAGAAAGAAAAAGTTCTAAGAAAAACAATCCACAAGATCCCAACACTAAAAACAACATATAAAAATCTTAATAATTACGTGAAAATATTATTGTATATTTAAACTAACAAGTTAATAATGTGTAATATAGCTTAATAGACTATTCTTTGTAATTCTTCCTAAACTTGCACTATATAGGTAAGTCAAATTTTTTTTCTTTTTTGTTTGTTTAAAGTCTTTACCTTTGTTTTTTTTTCCTTTTCAAATTAATACCCTAAATTATTGTTTAGGTAAACAATGAAATTGATATCTATTTAATTTAGTTGAGTTGTTTCTAGAGATTTCGTACCAAACGTGATCATTTATTTCTAATTTTGGATAATAGATTTTATATGTTTTGTTCTATTGCTTAAATTTGTTAATGGGTCGGTATGTAATTTGATCCTCCATTTTCTATCACTATTGAACTAAAATAAAATAGTAAAATGATGTATGAGATTATAATATAAGTTACTCATTGAACCACAAATTATTTATTATAAGTAACTATTATTTCTATAAATATATAAATTACGATTTCTGTAATCTTGAATATTTATTGTATGTGTGGTTGCTGAATTTTGAGAGATATTTAATAAATCTCTAAACCTTTTTTTTCTTTTTAAAAAATTAATGCATCTCAAAACTTAAATGTTTAAATCATGTTGGATAATCCTTGGTTTTCTTATTTAATCATTTTCTTCATCCAATTTTTTCTTATGATTTTCATATTTCTTAAATTTCACTTACGATGTACAAACACTTCGTATTAAAGGTAGTATTGGTGTCGAACATGGATTCTTTTATAAACATGTGTCAGACACACACATGTCTTATTATTTTATTTTAGGGTTTAGAGTTTAAAATATCTATTTTTTTTTTTGTTAAATTTACATATTCTAAAGAATAATTTAAGAAAATAGTGTATCTTCTAGTCATTTATCGTTTTTGTTCTTATGTTCCATGTCCTTGTTCATGCTTCTTAAGAATGCATAGCCAATTTAAAAAAAAAATACAACCCAAAATATATTTTTAGCAAGTAGATAACAAAAAGAAAAAGGAAAGACAAGAGAAATTAAAAACATAGAAATCACAAAAGAATTCACGATGAGAAGTAACATTTAGAGTTTACAACTCGAAATCAATGGTTCTCTCAAATCTTTTCGATATTAGCTTAAATCTCAAACAAAACTAAGTTCTCTCGATATGATATCATATGCATTTCGAAAAACTTTGAATTTTTTGTTTGAACGTAAGATTTTCAATATCGGAGATGCGAAGGTCGGGAGAAGTTGGAGCCAAATATAGTTGGAAGAATGGGTGAGGTCACGTGGAATGGGACCCAAAACAAGAGCGGCGGTGCATTAGGGCTCACAAAGTTGTAATCTGGACGCCCCGTTGTGATCCCCCTGATTTAAAAGATCCCCATGGTAAAGCCAACGTCAGCTCCCCCTCTTTTGTGGGTCCACGTCGGTGCCCCAACCTACGGAGAAACCACCACGTGGAACCTTCTCGATTCTGGACCCCACTACCTTTTTATTATTATTATTATTATTATTTTTCTCTGTTTCACGTCAGCTATTCCTTTGGTCACTATCGCTCGTAGCTGGAGCAGACACGTGTCGTGATGTGGGTGGTTGAAGAAGGGGCTGGTTACTCTGTGGGACAGCACACCAGAAACCCACCAACAGTGACCGTCCGATTGAAACATCTCTTGGGTCCCATTCCATATGTTTATGCTCTTTCATTGTACTACTCTCTACTAACTTTCCTGTTTTTGTGTTTCCTTTTGTAATTTCTCTAGGGCTTCATTCTCTCTTTTTTTCTTTTTTCTTTTTTAATACTTATCTTAAAATATTACGATTCGGGTTTTTTCAAATATAGAAAATTTGACAAATTATTTACATTTAATAACTCAAAGTTTCTAAAAAATGAATTTAAATATTTTATCAAATTGAACAATCGAAAGTATAATAAATTAAAATATAACAAGCTTCCGAAAATGATTCTTTATTACGTACACAAATTTTATTTGTCCACTGCTTTTTTACTAACATTTTTTTATTTAAACGTTGAAAATACCTTTTGTAATAAAATACACCTATCATGAGGTTGGGAAAATAAGTATTTCTTTTTTTTTCAAAATTAAGGAGTAGAAGATCGTCTATTGATATTTGAAACGATAATTAATGTTTTTGAAATTAATATATATAAATTAATGAAAGTCAGAAGATTATTGTCGTACATGTGAATAAGTTTTGTTCTTTTTCTAATAAATTCAATACGTCTTACAATTATATAATAATCAATCCAAAAATTTTGAAATCCATAAAATTTTACAAAAATTTCGACAAGTAAAAGTATGAGTTGTCTTATTTAACTCACAAATGACATGAACTAATAGACACTTTCTGGAATTTAGCCCGTTTGAAACATGATATCGACTAAGAAAGTATACTCCTCCACATCAAAAGAATTACATCAAACTTATTGATCATATTCAACATGATTGAATCCTAACAAATAGTAAAGCGATTGATTCGCATACTTAGAAGAATGTAATTGACTTGTGGTTTAGTTATACCTAAAATGAGGGTTTTCAATCGGTCTCAAAATACCATGTGTTGTTACCGTAATTTCCACAACTTAAAGACGAGTTTGACATATAATTTTTTAAAGGATTTATTATAATACATATTAAAATTATTTTAATAATTAGGACACGATTATATCCTGGTTAAATTTAAATTTTATTTTATAAACGTCAAACCATATTTATTTATGTAGAAATGTTTTAGAAGATATCCGATAATACTCTAATAATTTTGTTTCATACAATTTCTATTAGAAAAAATGTTTTAATTTTAAGTTTATCTTTTAACTAATATAATTCTATTATTTTGTTGTTGTTTTTTTCAACAATACAATATCTATTAATTTAAAAATTTTTATTTGAATATTAATATCTTTCTAAAAACTAAAACAACAATTATAAAAAAAAAGTGAAATATATGGCAAAAAAGAAAAAAAGTAAAAAAAGTAAAATTAGAATGTTCTTCAATTTTGGAATCCAAAAAATCCATACATAGCAAGGAAATCCAAAAGTTTCGATCTAGAGATTGATGCAACTTTTAAAGTCTTTTTTTGTTTAGAAAAGCAAAGACATATGGTCGATAATTTATCGGTTCTTATATTCTAGAAGTATTTATAAGTTTCAATTTTTTTTAATGGAATTTTAAACAATTTGTTTACATGCAAAAACTAAAATTTAAATAGTTCTAATTAAATAACATCAATTTTATTTCAAGAAAATGATTGGTTTAGTTTTTATTTTCTTTTTTTTGGTTCCTTTGTTTTTGTACTTTTACGAATTGACCACATGAATCATTTTCAACCAAATTCACTTCAGGAGGACTACATGATTGCTATCTTAAGATCAATTTCATTTTCACATTTTCATCTTCTCATAAATACACAAAATATAATATAGCTATTGAGATGGAAAAATATAATACACAAATATATATATATATATATGTGTGTGTGTGTGTGTATATAACTATAAGTTAATCTATCCAATCGTGAATATTTTGTATCCAAATCCACATGTGAAATTGTTAATTAGTAAGAAAGATGAGTTAGATTTATAATTTAAAAATGGCTGGAGTTTCAACTTGTAATGGTAAAAAGTGGACACTTGTTAAGATGTTTTCTTTTTTATTGATAGGTGTGATCGATCAAGAGGACAAACCGTCCAACCCCCAAGTTGAAAAGTGAAGTGGTAAATATGCAAATCCCAATAAACTGATCACTCTCACATTCTAAGAACCCAAACCAAACCTTCCATTTTTGTAGGTTTGTGAGCTTAATCTACTTTTAAAACCTCCTCCCTCCTCCTCTACCCCAACAACCCCCATCTTTCTCTTTCTCTCTCGATCGTCGCGTTGGGACAAAACCTTCCAATTTTATGGTAGGAATGAGCAGAAAGATAATAGAAAAAAAATTAAAGAAAGCAATAAATAGAAACACAATGAACGACTGTGGAGAAGAAGAAAGAAAAAGAGAAGTGTATAATTGTTTTGGTTATTTGAAAAGGTGGAATTTGTAAAAGAGAGATAGAATACCCAAAAAGGTCGGCGGAAGGGGGTGGGGGTGGGGGAATGGATATCAATTTTAGAGCCCATTCCCTAAACAAATTAATAATAAAACAAAAAACATTCTTCGATGAATAAGAATGGATGGGTTTGTTTTGGGCTGCCTCCTTTCTTCCATATTTCTCTTTTCTCTCTTTTTTTTTATCTTCCTTTTTCCCCCTTTTCTTTCTTTTTTTTTCTAAAGAAAAACAATTCATAATGTTATTTATAGTGTAGTTGAGTTTTGAATTTTGTCTCTAACTTAAAGTGTGTTTGGATTACCTTTTTAAAATGTTTAGATCGTTTCAAAAGGTTGTGAGGTGTTTGGTAACTTTTCAAAATGCATTTTTAGAAAACGAGACTGAAAAATAACCAGTTTAAAAAAAAAAACACTTGAAACCAAAATTTGAGAAATTTTGGTTAAAACATGAATATAGTCAAAAACAAATTACATATATTTACATATCTAAACATCAAGCTAAGGGTTAATAATTTAAAGAAAAAACTACTAACAATAGACCGGGGGGTTAACGACAATTGACAATGGACGACAAGAGTGGTGGTGGTTGCACAGGGTGACAAGACAATATTGTGGATGGTTGACAGTGGAGGTACGTTGAAGAACCGATGGGCAATGGACATGAGGGTTTCAAATGAAGAAGAAAATGGCGATTGGGGCAGCTGTTAGTTTTATAGACCACGAGCTTGTGGACTTCACAAGTTCCGATTCTGCACATGGCAAAACCTGCAGTTGCACACGAATTGATTGACATACATGGTGGTCATCTGGTACTAAAAGTCAAGGGCTCGGACCACATATACAAAGAAAGTGTGAATAGGTCTACGATTTTGCAACCTATTTTTTGTCAAGTTTCAACCTTATTTATGTTATTATTTATTAAAATTATAATATTTATGTAGAAAAGGTTCTATTATTGTAAGTTTTTTTTTTTAAAAACCTAATTTGTAGAATAAAAAGAGGAAGTTATAATAAAGGTGTGTAGCCCTAAGGGCAGGCTAGAGGGTAGTGCCCATAAAATAAGATACCAAATCGTAATCACTTTACCCATCATTGTTGAGTTGAAAGAACAAACCAATAATAATAATATTTGGAATAAGAGATTTTGGTAGGACCAAATTAAAGAATGTCAAAACCCAATAATTTTCAAATTTTTTTGGAATCAAAGATTGCTTTAATTAATATTTAAATTTTACCCCAACATAATTATGATACATAAGTTTTTTATATTTCCTCTTCAAGTAATTAGTTTATCTTCTCCCCCATATCCATTTTCTTTCCTAAGAGCGATTCTTAAATTTTAGAGATATTTTGCTTGCAATAATTTAGTGTGTGTCTTTGTGTTATGTTGTATATGAGAAATATTTTTTGAAGGCTATGTCCCATTATATGTGGTAATGATATTGCATGTGGTGTGTAACTTCCTATTTATGAGAGCAAGAAATATCTAAATTAAATTAGTTTATTAATGATTAAAAGGAAGCTTTTATATTATGGTCTCATACTCTTTTTCCCTCAACGGGTGTCCATTGGTTGGCTAATGTCGATTTTTCGACCAAATTGCTATCGAAGGTAAAGATTATGATTGATTTAGTAAATACTCAAACTTACGCCAATCGTGAAAGAGTGCACATCTCATGATTGAAGTTTTTGAATTTTTTTTTAAGTGTTGTTAATTTGGATTTTCTCAAACTGACATTGACCGACCATAATCTCTCGTTACCTCCGACCGACGGCCTTTGATTTTGGTTAATAAATTGACTTAATTTTTTGACTTATTATACTCATCTCTAATTATTAGTATTCGAGCTTTAATTTTAAGTTCCCTTATCTCAAGACACATCAAAGATTAAGAAAATTACATGATTACATGTTTAGTGGGTTCAGTTTTAGTAAAATATTAGAAATGTAGTTGATAGAAATGACACAAACATTTGGGTTGATAGTCATATGACATCCAAATTTCAAATTTGATAAAGATATGGAATTGTAGATTGAGGAGCAGCTCAAATAACTTATATGATAAGTACTTAAGCTTTGAGTGCAGGAGACTATTGACACCACATGGATGCAATGTTCCTATCCAAATTTAATGATATTGATCAAGTGGCATTTTCCTCTACAACTCACGTTATAAGCCAATAATCACTTCACATTTTTGTTCTAAAATGATATAATACATTTAAATGAGAGCATACTCAACAGAGAAAATGAGTAACAATTATGCATGAAAAGATCAACCTTACAATAATTATATGAACCCTTGGAGTGGATAATTAACTTAGTATTCCTCCAACTCTAGACGATAAAGAAATGCTTTTTTCTTTTTTAAAAAATTAAAACCAAATATTGCATGTCTTTTCCTTTACGTAGGTTAAAGGGTTTTGTTTTGTCTTTTTTTTTTTTTTTTCTTTTTTTTTTTTTAAGTTTATTGATTTTACTAATTATTAAGAGATTGATTAAAAAAAGGAAATAAAGAAAGATCAAACATTCAATTAGGAAAATAAGGGGTGACAAAAAATATTGAAAACGTATTTGGTAAAATTTGTTATGTCTAAACGTAGTTTTAAAATTGAGTCGGTAAATATTATTTTTGTATGTTTCAAAAAACTAGTTCAAATTTGAAAAAAAAATCAGTTAATTTTTTAAATTAGGTTAAAAATACAAATGTTTAGTAAAGAAGAATGATTAAATAAAAAAACAAAAAATAAATAGAAACAAAAGAAAATTTAGTATATGTTTCCATCAAATCACAAAACATGTGGTGTGTTGTTTGTTAAATTCATGTACATATATATACTAATTTCGAAATTTAACCATTAATTTTGTTTTTTAGAGGTTAACTAATTTAAAAGATGTTTATAATGAATTTTGAATATTCACATCTTCATATATAGATATGGTTAAATATTATTTCAACTTTTCTGCATGCATCCTTCCCACTATCTTCAATATCATTGTAAAAGACAAAGGAAGAAGGAGGAAGAGGGAGCATACAAAATCAAATCCAATCAAATTTCATCAAATGTACTCAAAGTAATAGCTATATATTATCATCACAATAAGGAATCCATCATTCCTTCAATGAAAAAAAGAAGAAGCATATGGTTGAATAAGACGTGGAGTTTATCCCCACACAATCTATATATATATATATACATACCATTTGAGAATACAGTAGATTCTAATTTGTTTCTATCTTTTTTATAACTCTTTTAAGTAATATTCCATTTGAATTTCATTTCTTTGGATCCCTTCTATGATATATCTTCCAAATTTCCCTTTCAAAAAATGGATCCATGATTGGATATATAGTGCTTCATTCTTTATCTCCAATTACCTTCTCTCTCTTTTTTTTATACCCATCCTCTCTTCATCTTTAACTAAAAAAGATAATATTTAAGTGTATATATATTTCGAGTCGTAACTATCTCTATACATCTTAGTCTAGAAAGATATTCAAAGAAAGAAAGTGTGTAAAAAAAATATCAAATAACAAATAATTATGATCGAAGAATTTGGTAAAACGAAGAGAAACGATAAATATTAGTCTCACGAATGAAAAGATGAATTTGCCTTTTGATTTATTATTATTTATTTTCATTCTTACGTGAAAATGGATTCTTATCTCATGCACTCATTGAAATTTGTGCCCTTTGGATTTAGACCCTATATATGTGTATGTGTTTGCCACACAAGGGATGATGTGTAAAGAACTAATGATATATAGTATATTATATATATAAACCTAAACAAAAATGAAGTTCTTATTTATTTGCCCTTCTAATCAAAGCTATACATAATCATTAGCTACTCCATATAGTCCATACCATAACCTAATCTAGAAGGATATGTTTTTTTTTTCTTTAGGATTTTGAGAGCTAAAATATGCTAAATTAGTTAAAGAGTATAGTATGAAGTTTGAGGGTTTTTTTAATATAATTTTATATCTAAAAGATCTTCTATACTTATAAATTTTTGTGTAATATCCATTGAAAATTTGATAAAAAAATGGAAATCAATGGACTTTAGTTAAATATTAATTTTCTTTTTATAATAGTAGATTTAAAAAATTCAAAATTCTTGGCGTTGTAATTTTAAAGTTAAGAAATAAAATCTCAAAGTTCAGAAAGTATAGTTAAAAGGAATCAAACTAATATTAAATCGTCTAAACTATATTTATACACATGATTATGAAAAAATGATAACGATAGAACTGTTAATTATTTGAGTGCAGCGTCTATATAGTCTCGTACATTTGGCCAGCTAGCTAATAAGTGAGAAGAAATATATGTACGAAATCTTTTTAGTGAACAAAAAACATAACTATGAAATAATTATGTCTAAGTTAATAGACAATATATACTCTTGTGAAAATATGAAGTTTGTTATCTCTATAACAAAAAGAATAATTGCTTCGTCATAAATTAGATGATGAATGAGATTAAGAAGTTTATTAATTACCAAACGATATTAATAAAACTTAAAAGTCAAAGATATCTAATTTCATATATAATCCAAAAAAGTATTTGAGATGCATGCCTTAGATTTATACAAGTTTAGTTTTTGTTGATTGTAATTCAATTGTACTTAAATTTGGTGAGGCAACTATAAGTTATGTAGATAACATTTGGCAAATTACAAAAGTTAAAAGTTGAAGAAATGTCCATGACTCCCACTTATAAAGAACAAGAAAGCTCTCAACGACACGTATGAGAGTTGGTAACTTATGAAAAATATTTGTTGAAGATATGCACACACAATATGATACTTTTTATGGACATGAAATACTTTGAAGAAGAAGAGATGATGTGCTAAGTTGGACACCCAAATGATATCCACCCATATGGAATCACATAGGGAAAAAGAGAAAGAGTGGTATGCAAAATTTGGACTTTCTGATAAGGATGTGACTAAAAGAGTTTACCAAAATCCAATGGAAGAGATTGCCTTCAAAGTGCATGAGTGAATAAGTGAAGTGTGTAAATAGATATTATGTCAAATTTGTGTCTTTCATATATATCCATTCATTTTAATTATTAGAGCAAATGATCTAGGGAGATTTTGTATATGTTCAAAATCTTTACATCATTATTTCCTCCTCCAATTAAAATTATTTGTCATCACTCATATTTAGAACAATTTAAACTTTTGGACCAATCAAAGAATACTCAAACTTACTTGTGATCATTTCGACTAATCTCATAAGATATTATCCTTTTGATCATACAATATTTGTAAGATGTTAAATTAGATATGTCCATTTAACCCATGTGAACTTGCCTTCAACGGAACGGTGAATCTATGATTCCACCCCAAATAGAAGGGTGAGTGGATAATTTTTTTTTTCTTCCATTGTTTAAACAAAGACGAGGACTATAAAACACTAAAGCGAACACACCTTGATTCACTACCTAGCATCGTTTATGTATACACATAACATTAAAGTAAACTCACTGCCACCCCTAGACCATGATTAATGTTGTTAGAGATTATAAAGATTTAACATTTAAATTATATTTTTTGCACATAAAATAAAATTATTTTCTATTAGGAAATTTATTTATGTTTTATTTGAATGTAATTTATATCGAAAAATGTTTCATCGTTAAGAAATTGAAGTTTCAAAAGACAAGAGATGACATTTTTTCATTAAAAAAAAGCTTAATCCTCACAAAGTTAAATGAATAAAGATTGAAAATTAAAACATGATCAAAGATGTCAGAATATCTGTACGCTTTTATTAATTATCGTTAAAGTAGACTCATATTAGTTTATATATAACGTTTTGATGTTAAAAAACTAGAAAGTGGGAATCAAAATCCACATCCACCCACCAAATTTGTAGACCTAGAATTTTCCCAAGAAACAAACATGAAATTGGTTTCCCTCCATATTGTCAAAATAATTCCCCCACCCCCACCAACACTAACACCATAGATATGCTTTAAAAAGCATTTTTCTTTCTTTTTTTCTCATTTGAACTTCTTTACCATTTTTGGAATATACGGCGGCCATAGAAAAAGTGATTTCCAAACCAATATTCAAATTCAATGGTTTGAGTTGCAACATGTTATCCAAACAAAATCTTTCTTTTCTTTTTCTTTTTCAATGGACTTTTTCATTATTTCCTTTTTCAAGTGTAATGGGAGAGGAAGATTTGAATACGAAATGAAATCTTTTGGATAAAGATAAAAGTAATTATGACATGGAAGTTGTGAAGAGTTTTATAACTAAAAGTTCCTTTTGTGTTTATAAGAGTTAATAGAATTTAAGTTAGTTTGATGCCAAACTCTAGATAGGAAAACGGGTTATGATCTTCACGTACTAGAAATAGTAAATTTATTTGATAGGGAAAAATATGATGGACAAAATAAAGAAAACCCTAAAACCCTAAATTTAGTGCTTGCCATACTACTCCATGCTTAAGTTAGAGAGTGGACTAATGCCAACAAGTATATTGTTTGTGAGTGAATAATGAACTTACTTCTCTCGGTGCTATTTACTTGTTGATATAGGCTGTTTCAACAAGGGTTTAGAAGTTTCACTTGAATGATTCTTCAATTCACCGAGCTAAAAGGGAGATACCCTATTTCCCCTTAGGCTAGGGTCATCAATGCCAAATTTCCTAGAGGCCCCTTTTGATCCTAGAGTAGAATGTGTGAAACATGCCTCATTACCTATTTCTCTAGGCCCTATACCTTTCACTTTGTCATTATGTGAGCATATATAGTGTTCTTTTTTAACCTTATTAATTATTCCTTTACCTAAGTTTATATCTTTGTTTTATATCGATTATATCATTTGATCTGAACTTATCCTAACACAAATCTTTATTAAATTCATAATCGAAAATTTGGTTCAAAGAACTAATATTATTGACATAATAGGACTCCTCAAATAAACAACAACGAAAAAGAGAGAAAGATGGAACACGCTACATTAGGTTTAGTTATTAATTACTATAATTACAATTAATAAATATATTAAAAGAATAATAAATTTCTAGGTTCATAAAAAACTGATAATTACTATCTAAATAAATAATCAGAAAGGTTTGATTCTTCTGTCTCATCCCATGTACTATTGTTCAAAAATAATAATAATCACCATTAATATTGTCAAGCTTAATTCAACAATAATTAATATTACTTTATATTTTAAAGGTTGAAAGTTTGATCTCTCGTTTCGTGTACTAAAAAATAATTAATATTTGAGTGTAATTAACTTAACTATCTAACTCAAATTTCTCAAAGGATAATGCAAAGTTGTGGGCTATATTGGAATATGCGGAAGGCTCAAATCTAATCCAATTTGCTGCGGCCCAATTCGGCCTTTTCATCATCTAAATGGCAACAACCAAAAGCCCAACTTCTCTCCTTTTCCCCTGATCCTTCCAAAAGGCCCATCTTCAACTTATATTTCTTTAAAGTTTAGAGTCGATGATGACGAGAGATTTATTTGTGATTGTAATAATTTTTTTTTGTTAATACATGGCTTTTTCTTTAGTTAGTTTGGAGGGTTTTCCACACTATACATATATTTTATGTCTACAATTTTGTTATTTTAAAAAAATATATATTATTTTTCTTCTTTTTCCTGCAACGATAGTGGAAGGTTTTTCTCGACAGAAAGATTCGGTTGAACATCTAGATACTTACTTTTGTGGTTAAAGTTTCGTAAAACACTAAATGTGGTCTAAGACAAAGCAATTTCTTTCGCTTTTATAACGATAAATTAGGGATATATAGATTCACAGGTTAAAAAAGAAATAAGTGGTTGAGCCTTAATTATCACTCAATTCTTAAGAGGAAGGAATCAAACAAAATCTTCAAATGTATCTCTTGATTACCAAGCAAGGAAAGAAAGAAACTTTTGTGGGAATAATATACTTCAAAAGCTTTGCATGTTGAAAAATGAGTGAGATCGAGCCATATCAACCTAAAAGAAAAAAAAAAAATTGAATCCATCTTTTAACTTGAAATTCAATACTCATCAAAATCACACTTTTCCATCCATCAAGTTCGAAGATTATAACGAAGATTAGAATTCTTCTAGTTCAACATTTTGATAAAACGAGGATTAGATTAAAACCTATAACCTCTCGAAAGAATAGGTAGATCATACCAGTTAGGTTGTGCTCATATTTTCGAGAAACAAAGATTTTGTTAGAATTAATTCTAAGATTAAATATTAAATCCAAGAATTTTTATCAAATAAGTAATATATTTATTAAACTAAAAGTGGTTAAATTAGACTAATAGACTTAGTTTGGTATAGTGGGTTTGGTGGTGGGGTTAGCCCTATATCATTACCACCAACAAATCCAACCAAAAGTGTAAAGACATCACACCCAAAAGTTATCCCTTTTTCTATGTTCTTTAGGTCAAAACCTCCATTTTGGACATTCCAAATTTTCTTCTATGGTTTTTTTAAATAAATTTCTTTTTTGTTTCATAATTTTTTTAATCTCAATTTCAACAAAAAGAAAGAAAGAAGTATGCATGTGATAGGTGTGTATATTATATTTTAATTTAAATGAGCCATTAAATTATACCATAAATTTTAATCAACAATAATTATAATAGCTAAAATTATATTTATTTAATTTATTAACAATAAATAAGTATACACATTGTAATTTAATTATAAATTTATAGTATTTTGATTTTGGTTTTGATTAGACTAGACTTTTAATCGCGTGAGTTTATTACTTAGATATAGATATGTTTGGTCATTAAAGTTTGTAAGATTAATTCCTCTCCATACAAATAAAGAAAAAACAATATTATTCATTAAAATGTTCAATTTGAATTACATAGAAAAACTTCCAAAAGGAAATTGATTGATATTAGAAAAGAAAAAGAAAGATCGAATCGTGAAAAAGAAGGGTCAAATTCAAGCGAGATCCTTCCATTACAAACAATGAAGAAGAGTGATCGTGTATGTAGGAGTGCGAGGAATATTAGGATGTTTAGCTGATTCGACGGCAAAGAGTGATTCCATCACCAACGGGGAGCATACAAATCTCAATCCTAGGGTCAGCAGCAAGAGCTTTGTTGAGCTCCAACACAAAGTCCCTGTAATACCTAACATACTTGCGCATGGGTGCATCAGGTGGAGCAACCACTGATCCGTTCCATAGAGTGTTGTCATATCCGATCACTCCTCCAACTTTAACTAGATCGATCAATCTTTTATGGTAATTTATGTAGTTGTCTTTATCAGCATCCACAAATATGAAGTCATAACTTCCATGATTCTTCTTCTGCAGTTTACCACACATTCTTAGTCATTAATTTTTTTTTTTATTTTACTTCTATTATTTTATTTAGTGCTAAGTTTTCTTATATCATACTCATTTTTCTCCGAACAAATTACTCCTTCATTCATTATTCTTAAGAAAATCTTTAATAGTCACATATTTATTAATTATTTTGCTTTTTTTTTTCTTTAGAAGATTTCCTTAAATGAACAAATATACATTGAATTAGTGAAGTGTTTCAAAAGAAAAAGTTGCATTTGAAGATTTGGAGATCTTTTTGGAGATTATGGTTTTCAAAAACATTACAATCTTTTCACATTTCAATAGTATGATATGGAGATCTTGAACCTAAGCTTGGGAAAAGACTACTCAACATTTCTATTTTTCTTTTATTTTTTACAACGGTTCAAAATAGCTTCAAAAATACTTAAAAACAAGTTTTCCATAGTCAATTTAAAAGATAACGAGTCTATTCTTTTTAATTGTCATTTGATTTTAAGATAAAATTCAAGTTATTTTTTTTAGAAAAACTTATCTCGATCAATAACTCGAAGAAAAGGATACTTCGAGAACACTGTGTCCAGAAAAATTTCAAATGACTTGAAAATTTATGGTTTACTACACAGAAAAATAATGAATTTAAATTTGGAG
The DNA here is from genome assembly GCF_025177605.1 of Cucumis melo. Taxonomy (NCBI): domain Eukaryota; kingdom Viridiplantae; phylum Streptophyta; class Magnoliopsida; order Cucurbitales; family Cucurbitaceae; genus Cucumis; species Cucumis melo. The sequence continues at coordinate 437,046 of NC_066857.1, forward strand.
TGAAAAAAACAAATGTTAGCAAAAGAAAATATATAGAGAGATAATAATCTTACATCGGCAACCATGTCGTCAAGAACTGGGAGAGCAGGTCCTTCTTTGAACTCGATTTTATGAGCAACGCCGGCCTTTTCAATCACCGGCAAACCCAACTCATAATTTTCTCTATTAATATCCATAGCCAGAATCTAAGAAACAACAACACGAACACAAATCTCAACACAAAACTACTCACATTTCATCAATTCAAACCAATCCCAATTATTATAATAATAATCAACGCACCGTTCCATCTTCAGGAAGAGCTAGGGCTGTAGCCAGAAGCGAATACCCAGTATAAACTCCAATCTCCATCGTCTTCTTCGCATTTATTAACTTCAACAACATGTTTAAAAACTGTCCTTCATCAGCCGATGTCGTCATTATATTCCTATTTCACACATCCAATTCCAATTTTCAAATTAATTTCAATTCAAAACACACACACACACACACACACACACACACACACTTGTAAAACAATTTGCTAACCATGGATGTTTGGCTGTCAATTCTCTTAATTCCTTCATCGATTCAGGCTCCCTTGGATAAACGCTCGTTTCCAGAATGTACTGCGAGTGAATTATTATTTTCATTAATTTTGAAGAACTGAAATAGAGATTATTGGGTGGATTGGTGTGTGATACTAATTAGGTTAGGTTTTGTTATTAATTAATTACCTGATACAGAGCATCGCTTTGTAAGAGACTCTTGTGGCCGACTTCTTGATGCCTTCCGGCTTGGTTCTGGTCTTCTTGTCCGTTGGTTGTGGAAGCCATTTCCGGAGAGTGATGAAGCTTCTCTTTGGTTTTGCTTTAACTTGATTTTCCGGTGAGGTCTCTGTTTGTGTTGCGGAGGGAAGAGGAAATGGAGGTGTGTTAAATAGGAAGACGTCGGCCCGGTTCGAACCGGGGATGAGCCGTGTCGAATTATTAGAGGGAATGGGTCGGGGGTTGGTGAAGTGAAGAGCCTATTGGTGAGATTGTCGGGTCCACATTAACATAAACTTTTTCTAATATATAATTACTAATCGCTAAACAAGTTTAGAGTCTAATCCCCATCGATAGCAGAGGACACTTGTAGTTTTGTTGATTCTATACCAATATCATAACCAAGAAAATAAAAATGATAATATATATATTTAATTTCTTCAAAAATTAGTTTGAGATTAGGTGACTAAGAAAGTAAATATATTGAAAACCATAATACATGTGTGTTTCTTTTTCAAAATATTATATTTTAAATTGAGAAAGCAAATCAGTTTTTCCTCTTAATAATAATTTTGATTTGAATATGTATTTCACACTCAAATTAGAATTGTATCTATGTTGAGTAAATTGACTTTGGACTTATTAGTTAATTGACAAGTCTGTCTATCTATCTAACTCAGTAGGAAAATTGTAACAAATATATTCTTAATTTAAGTTAAATATTTATTGATATAATTTGGTGTTCTTAAAGGAAGTTGTTGTAGTATGACACGTGGCAAAGGGGCGGATATGCGGTTGGTGAGGCCAACTTCTAAAAGTCGCGAGGAGTTGGAAATATCATCACCATTCCGTGTTGCCACGTCAAGCTTCCGAATTTTAAATTTTACCTTTTCTTTAATCATTGATATTCCGAAATTACAACTTTGTCCCCCACATTTTGTGCAAATATATAGCAAAGTCACTGTTGGTTTAGGTTGCATATGCTGGATATCTCTCTCTTAAAGTTAGAAGTTTAATCTCTTATATGGAAATTGTTTGGTTGAATGATGTAAGATAAGAAATTCAAATTTTTACTTTCTTCGTTTGAATTATGTTTAAGGTTTATTTGAACGATAAATTTTACTACATATAACATGCAATATCTTAGTGGGATTTATAAGATTTTTTTATGAGTCTTTTTGGGGTTAATTAATCAAAAAAAATATATTTTGATTTGTCTCATTCATATAGAACTTTGGAAGCACTACTATACATAGCCTTTCTATAGCATTTTCAAAATACTACTATAAAAATCCAATTTGCGTTTACCCCACATTTTTTCATCCTTTCTTTTACATTTTTCAGTCTCTTCTATTTCTATTTCTCTCCCTCTCTCACTCTCAAACTTTGTATATCCCTTCCCCTATTTTTCAAACCTTCTTCAACCTCTTTGGTCATCCGTCGATTCAAGCTATACATGGAAAACTACCTTCAACAACGGCTTCAATTAGTGTGTGGCAAGTCTTACAATGTTGTCGTAGGAAGCACGACAAGTAGCTATGAATTAACTGTACTTGAGGAACAGGTAAATATACCTATTGTTTGATGATTAAAATTTTCGAAACCTTGCTATACAATTCAAAACCACGCTCCTTAGGGCTTTCAAAGACTAGTATTGAAATTAGAATCGAGTTTTTCGTTTGTTGTCATTTAAAACCAACCTTAATTATGTTTTGAGTTGTATTAAAACAAAAGTCATTATGTCGAAGATATCAAGTAAATGTTTAAGAGTAATTTTGAGTTTGTTAGAATTATTTTATCGTGTGTTAAATTATTTTAAAATACATCTTGAAATCAATCCCAATTCAAATATGTTACATATGAGAGCATGACATTTTAGCTTTTTGGTTGTTTCTTCTCTTTTTCTTATACTCAGCCATTTGTCTTTTTTCCTTTGTTTTTAGTTTCAAAGGATATAATAACGTCCAATGTTCATCATGGGATTTCTCCACATCTTGTGTTATAAACCTTACAAAGTCTAAGGTACATAATATGATAAAAATCCACAAAATTATTTAAATGATAATAAATTTCAAAACAGATAAACCAATTTTTTTAATCCCTTTTAAACCTTTACAAATTTTGAAATATATATATATATATATATAAGTAGTAAACAATATATATTATATTTTAAATGGAAAACAAAACAATTATATATAAAAAAAGTTCTACTAATACTCAAAAGTAAAAAAAAGTGGAGCAAGTGAGTCATTCAATATTCTCAATTATATGTCTTCCTTTCAGACGAGAACTGTATGTTATGTTGGGTCACCTAATGGTTTGACTTAGGTGTCCTAACTTTATACTATAATCATAAGTAAAATGAAGACTTTTCATTGGGATAAATTATATATCTTTTCCTCCTTTATACACATATTCTTAAAACTCCACAAAATTCCAAATATTTCATATTCTTAGACCCTAATCTCACCTTTTACATTACTTTTGTAGATTCATGGCTTAACAAAGTTGGGTAAAATTACATTTTTGGACCTTGGTATTTCTTAGGTAATTATGAAATTCTTGGGCATTATATATCCTCAAGCTTAGAAATACTTCATTTTAACCATTTAAATTGATTCACAGCATTTAAAAAAATATACAAACAAAACTAGAATTGAAAATTTTAGGATATTAAACTTTTTGTTAACCCATGTCAAAATTTTCATCCAACATTTCCACTATTTACATGAGTTCAATCTTCATACGAGGGGTGACACAATCGGCATTTTATTACATATATCTTAAGAAAAATATGAAATAAAGAAAAAAGAAAAAAAATCAATCAATGTTATTAATTTAAAAATAATATTTTAAAACTTTGACATGCTTGACTCTAGTTGAATTTCATTTTATATTCTTTAGTCGAGAGTAGGGAAAAATGTCTAGATGGTATAAAAGCTCGAAAAAATGCACTTGAGTAAGATTTCAAAATGCATAATACATATTATATCAATATAGCCAAGTCAAATACACGCATTAGTAAATACATTAATAAATAGCATTAAATACTGAAAATGAATAAGAAATTAAATTATCTTTCATTCATAATTGTATTTTTCAATACTTGTATTCGATAATTTCAAAATTCAGAGCTAAGTAAAGATATTACAATGAAAAATTAGATGCAAGGAGTTCAATATATATAATTTAATAAAGATGCATTTTAACATAATTTCTAAAAATAAATTCAAGAGATCATATTGAAAATCAGTTTATGGAAGAAGCATATTTAAAAATCTTGCCAAAACAAAGAATTATTCTAAAAGAAATACTTTAAACAAAATCAAATTTTCCATGGCCATTTTTGTTTTTAGGCAATCAATAATCTAAAAGTGTAGTTAATATAACCTCTTCGAACGATTAGAGATGATCTAAAATATATATTTTTTTAATCAGAATAAATTAAAAGACAGCATTTAAAGAATAATTTAAATTTTGTATTTAAATAAAACACTTGAGAGATAGATTATTTAAAGATGACTTTAAAGTAATTCTTTCATATATATATATATATATATATATATATATATATAATTAAAATATACATTATGAATAGTTCTTTATATGCAAATGCTCATAACATATAAAGGTTTGACTTTTAAGATTTGATCAGTACAAGTTTTTAGCTGAAACAATATTTTTGTTGAATAAAACATATAGATGTCAACGTTTTAACTTTAATTTGTGAAAGGATAATAAGTAAATTTTAACCTAAAAAATTGAAACTTTTTTTTTTCGAGAACAAATAGGTCTTTATCCATGAGTGATTATGAGATGATTTAAATCATTTTGTTATTTTTTAAGTCCATATAAAATATTCTTAATTATTCAAAATCTATTTTAATAATAAAAAACATTTTGAAGGGTAAAATTAAATATATAATATATATATATATATATATATATAAGTAGTTGATATTTATCCATCTATCCATGCAATAATTGCCAATTTTCATTGGCTTGACCTTTTAAATTTTGGTTGACGAGTCAATAATTCTATTAACAAATTGAGATTTTTTTTACATATTTTAAGAGTTTGTATAGAAGATTCTTTGGACACACTATACACCATCTTCAATCATTGATCAATCCCAAAATTTAAGATAAATGAGTGAAGAAAAATATGGTAATATTATATTGTCTAACAAGTTTATTTAAAAAGGGTGAAATGCTTGTTTTTTTTTTTTTTTAATTATGTTATGTTGTTATATTTATAATGAATGAGAAATATCAAATTAGAACATCAATATTTTTATCGACATCAACATTTAAAACATTGAGCTTATGGACTTTTCTCCCTCGTCATTAAATTGTGGATCAAAATTTATTAAAATGACATATTCACTCATATATTTATCAAACTAAGAGAAATCAATGAATGGAATTTGATTATAGGTGATGAATGATCTTATCAGCCACAAGATCAAAATAAAAGACCTAATTAGCAAAACCAAAACATATTAATAGAGATCATAGTCAACTTTTCTTAAATATACATATTATATATGCAAATTGAGTGCAGCTCATAACTAGTTAAGATATGTATTTTTCCAATTAAGATAAAAGAGGTCAAATGCTAATTGTATTTAAGAAAAAGATGTATAATATGTTTAAATTAATTGAGTTGTTTTCAAAAAAGAAAAAGAAAGGAATTATTGAGTTGTTTTTTTAAGTTGACAAAGGAGAAATTAAAGTAGGTTTTTATCCCCATGTTTTAAGCAATTATATTCTAATTATATGTTAAAGTAATCAAATTTTTAATCTTAGGCTCACGCTCATTTAATTTATATATATAAACAAGGGCCTTCATAGTATGTAATATCAATATCGAAGTCTTAGATTCTATCCTTCTAATTTCATATTCAATTATGCTAACTGCGTAATTTTATTTTTTTTTTCATAAAAAGCATGCTACACACATTGAGGTCAATGTAATTGGAATTTATGGGTAGTAGGTGGAGTGTGTTGAATTTCTTAAAGGAATAATTTTGAAAACAATTTTTTTATTTTCTTGAATAATGTTTAAAGATATATTAAAATACTATATCTGAAAAAAGAAATAATGAAAATGAAAGAAGAGAATTAGAAGGTTTGAAAATTAAAGAAAGTGAAGATGATGAAAAAGAAAAGAAAAGTAGTTTAGAAGGGTTAGGTGAGATAGAGATGGGAAATGGATATATGCTTTTAGTCCAAGCAATACACAATCAACAACCACACACAACTAAAAAAAAAACAAATTGATGGGGTTTGATTTTGGAAAAGCTTTTAGTTGCATGCATTCTCTAATTTGAGTTATTATATTGATCAAAAGAAAAAATGTCATTCCTTTTTATTATTATTTTTCTTCTTCTAAGTGGATTGGAGTTGGTGAGTTGAAATAAAGAAAAGAAAGGAAGATTCTTGTGGTATCATATTATGGTGTCCATCAAAACCTACCACATTGCTTAAACTTTCTTGTATTTATTTTTGTTTCTTTGTATTGGTGAAGTTTAGGTTACCATTTTTAGTGTTTTTGGTTTTTTTCTTGTGTTTTTGTGAAATAAATTTTTAAAATAAATCGAGTGATCCTAATAGTTATTTTTAAATATAATAAAATAAACCAAAATATTTAGAAATCATAGCAAAATATAACAATCTATTGGTAAAATTTTAAAAATGGTTTTTTTTCTTTGACATTTTAGTCGAAAGACTTTGAAAGTTACCCGTGAAAAGTGTAGAAATTCACACTTCTATGTAATTATTAGGACTCGTATATATCATATGCCTACTATATATCTTCTTTGATTAACTCAATTTTCAAAATGAAAAAGTGTGTGCATTAATAAAGTCAAAAGCTTGCCTAAGATGATTACTTTTGGAAGATAAAACCTTTTTTTTATATGTATAAATTTGTTGATCAAACAATTATATTTAAGGTTCAATCTAATATTTTCGTGATTACTAATACATTCAAATATTAGTTGAGTTATGTTAGTATTTGGAGTTGGAGATTTGAACCAAATATTAATATGTTTATTGGTAATTGAGAGATTATTTGGTTTAAGATTTTGATGGGTAATTTATTTCAGAAATTAGAAGGAACTTTTGTGAATTCACTTGTTGAGAAAATCAAATACCTAACATTTTAACATAGAAATGCTATCAATTTTTTTTTTCATAAGCATAAATATTTATGAATAAAAGAATCAATCTTTTAATTTTAAAAGTAAATCTTTATTTAAGTAATGTATAATAGCTAATCAATAATTGGAAATTAATTTTCCAAAAGAGAAAGTTGACAAAGAATTAATTAATTACGACTTAACACTAAATTATTACAATCAATTTTCATTTGAAAAAAAGAATACATCATAATAAAACACATTCAATCATCATAACCTCATTAGTTTAAAATCAATTTTAAATGGGTAAAGGTGTTCCAATTTAAAATTACACAAAACTATGACCAAACTTTATCAAATTTAAAATATATTTATTATGGTCTAATTTATTTGGCAAAAGTATATGTTCTTGGGCTTAGCCATTGGGGCTACAAAGGCCCACCAAATTTAGCCCACGATACAATAAAATGTGGGGATAGTTGCAAATGTAGTAATTATATTCAAAATAATTAATTATATAGCAACATTTTAAAAAAATTGCAAATATAGCAAAATTTGTCAAAATCTATCAATGATAGGAGTCTATCACCGATAAACCATGTAGCAAATGTTGGTCTATCACTGATAAACCATGAGTCTATCAACGATAGAAGTGTATCACTGATAGATTTTGCTATATTTGCAATTTTTTTTAAAATATTGCTACATACTTAATAATTATTCTAAAAATTGCTACCTATTATAATTACCCTAAAATGTATACCTAATAAAAACTTACACCACCCAATAGATTGAGTCGAGTAAAAAAAAGAAACTATTTCAACCCGACCAATGTGACTTGATCAACAAACATCTCAATGTTTATGGGTAGATGATTCGAGTACGTACCTCTTAATCGTTAACACATTATATTATAATGTTCTTCTAGCAACGAGTACAAAATATGGTTTGGTTGTATATGGAAGAAAGACAATTGAATTTGGTATTAAAGAAAGAAAAACATTTTCCAAAGTTTGTAATGATTAAGGAGGTTTGTTACTTAGTAACGCTCCTCCCCTTAACTTAAAAAGAATCTCACACCCAAAACAAACATTACTTTTCACCAACATTTTTGTTTTGGTACAACACGCTTTCTTTTTCTTTTTCTTTTTCTTTTTCCTTTCCTTTCTTTTTAAAAATGTGTTTCAAAATTAAATATATTTTTATTTTTTTAAAAAAATATTACATCGTTACATTTTCTTAAACATAATAGTTTGATCCGTTCGTTAAATTTTACTTTTCAAAGTTCTTTCTTTTTTAAAACAATAGTAAAAGGTAAATGGGAGAAAGTAAAAATTGTTTAAAAATAGATGTCGATACAATAGAATAATGAATCTCACCTGAAAAATTAAAAGAAGTTCACGTAGCTAAATTTGAAAGAAGTGCTAAAAATCAAACCTGACTCATCTAATATATTCATCCAAAAACAATCATTAGACTTTATATGGTCTATTATGATGAAACCACTTATGGATTTAGTATAGCCTCAGGGGGCTCGAGCCCTTCCTCTTCTTTTTCGTCTTTATACAATATATATAAAGAAAACTATTTAATTTTCAATACTTATAGTTAGCTTAGTGGTTAACCCTAATATCATATCATCCTGTCAATATATTTTCTAGATCCGTCACGAGATGAAACCCTAATGTCATATCATCTAATCATACCATAATTTAATGTCTTTTTTTACAATATAAAAGGTGGAGAAATCAAACATCTAACTTCAAGATTAATAATACAAATATTATATTAGTTGGGTGACAAATTAGTTCATATCTATATTATTATTTATTATGAATGATAATTTAACATGTCTCTAATAATATTATTTTAATTACAATGGTTAATAAGCCCTAAAATCAAAACGCAAAGTATATTAAAACGTAACTTACAATTTGACCCAATATTTTGACGAATGTTTATTATTCCCGATACTTTTGGCATTATTATCCTAGTATATATATTTGTGTTCGTAATAATTTAGTTGCTATAATAATGCAATGTACAAGAGTTAAATTTCTTAGTATAATTTAGAACGGTAAATCTTACCATTACCAATATCTCATTGTCGTATAAATTAAGTTGTTGAACAAGAACTTCAATAAAAACCTAGAACAATATTTTTAAAAATAATGTAAACAAATGAATGATGGACGAAAAAATACATACAATTAAAGGATATTAATATAATTATATGATTTGATTGTAACAAAACTTTTAATGCTTAGGATAAGCTCAACCGTTACATGCAACAAATGGAAGTCGTCGTTCTCAAAATTTATTAATTGTTTTCTCTCCTTTTATTGAGAAATGTGAGATATTGATTATTAACAGCGTTTTAATTAAGAAATGTACAAAGATGGATGATTTAAGGAATAATTATTTGAAATAAAACCAAAGAAAATAGTGATTAAATGGACTCATAATAGAATGATGAATACAATAATTATAGGATTTGGTTGTTTTTAATAATTGGGGTGCAAATGAATCCAAATTTAATCTACATGTATTCTTTTTCCTTTTTAACTTTTGTGAGTAATAATAATTAACCTTCTTTAAATATATCCAAACAAACATCACTTTTATTTTCATAAAAAAACAAAACGGAAAAATATCGACCGAAAAACAAGACATCAAAGTTGAAAGAATATGATTGAATCAAATTGTGAGGGTCACCTATTACAATTTTCCGAAGCAAAAATCACTTAATTGCCTCACTAGCCAAAGAACCAAATTTACTCGTAATTTGTATATGTGGCCTCTAAACTCAAAACCTAAGAATGAAAGAAGAGATATGTAACAATTTCTTTAATAAAATTTTCCAAATATGGAAGGAGTGAAAAGGAATATGGTATATAAAATTTTGGATTATACGAAGAAAAGAAAAAGCCTATAGTTGAGTTTTTGTTTTGGTTTTCTGTTTTTTTTTTTTTTTTTTTTTTTTAGTTCTATAATTATAAACATTTTAATTTGAGGAAGAACTTATAAACTTCAATTAATTAAATAAATCGCACATTTAATTAAAAAAAATTTGTTTTATTACCAAAATTAGGAAATGTAAAAACATCTTTCCACATCTTTATTTTCTTGAATTCAAATTTCTATCTCTTTTAATTGCACTTTACTAATTTCTTTTAAGGCATTTAAAAAATATATATTTGATTACATGATTAGGTTTTAGGTTATTATGTATTGTCATATCAAATTATTGTTTATGTTTTATTTAATAATTTGATGTAATTTTAGTATTATTATTATTATTATTATTATTACATTTTTAATATATAGGTAACTAAATTGATGATTAATATTACATTTACACCTAATTATACTTCGTTAAATTAATATTTATATGTAGTTGGGTTCTTAATTTGGTTTTAGATGGTATTAAATAAAATTAAAACTCATTAATTAAAAATGGATGATGATAAAAGAAAAATATAAAAGAATTAGAAGAATATATATGATGAAGTAGAAAAAGAGAAAGAAACAAAGTTGGGGCCAGAATTCAAGTATTAAGAGACATCCGTTTTCGTTTTTAAGCGCCGTAACGCCATTCTCTTATGATTGTTTTTTGTGCTCTTTCTTTCTATTTTTCCACCACCTCATTTCTTCATAAAATCAACTTAAAACCCCTCCACTACTCTTCTTTGTTTCCTCTCTTCACCTATCTCCGCCATGTCCCCCCACCACCACCCTTCTTGGACCCTCCTTAACTACTCTGGCAGCGACGTCGACGATGACGACAACAACGACGAAAACAACAACAACAACAACACTAACACTGGCTACCTCCCCCCTCCTCCCGCCCCGATGCAAGTGGGGAAGAAGAGAGAGCTGGAAACTCATGAGGGAAAATCGGCTGGTGCTACTGAGTCGTCCGATCATGACATTCATATTTGGACGGAGAGAGAACGACGGAAGAAAATGAGAAATATGTTCTCTAATCTTCATGCATTGCTTCCTCATCTTCCTCCCAAGGTAAATTTAACTTCACATTTATCTCAATTTTGAAAGCTCTATTAGGAGGTTTGATTTTCTTTGTTGTTCATAAAAAGACATTGTTTTTCAAATGTTGTAAGGAACCATAAAGAGTTGGAACACAGTGGCATTGTCCTATATGTATGTGTGTCTTTGGATTTTATAGTCATATGGGATTCTTTATTAAATGTGTGCATCATAACTTTTTTTTGGAGGGTATATACATATATCATGCCTTTTAATAATAATGGAGAGAGGGAGGATTTTAATTCATTAATGACATGTTTTTAATGTAAGAAGAGAAAAAGGGACATGTTTTTTTTAATCTTATTTTTTAAGAAAAGTGAAACTGTCTTTTTTTTGTTTAGAGAGGAGCATATTTAGGAATTAGTTGTCATGAGTTCACTTAAAACAATTTAGGGTTTTCTTTTCTGAATTACAAAACTAAGAACATGAATGATAAGAAAATATTGCAGGCAGACAAATCAAGTATAGTAGACGAAGCAGTAAACTACATAAAAACCCTTCAAGAAACCTTCGAGAGACTCCACAAACAAAAGGTCGAAAAGCTCAACAACAATAGTAATCCATCTATGAGCTGCTCAAAGATTGTTCATAATCCCGCCTTGCCCACAACCCGTGAGGCATTCTTGGCCGACCAAGCCTCCTCCAACGACGACATGTCGTCATCCGCCACCCTAGTTTCTCATCTTTCCACCACGGTCACCCCCGAAAATGTTATTAGTATTCTCCCCCCGCCGCCGCCGCCATCGCCACCCTCCGCCTTCCAAACTTGGACTTCCTCCAACCTCGTCTTGAGCGTCTGCGGTCGCCACGCTCATTTTTGTGTCTGCTCCGCTAAGAAACCTGGCCTCTTTGCTGCCCTTTGTTATGTTCTTGACAAACATCGAATCGACGTTGTTTCTGCTCATGTCTCCTCCGATTTGCATCAGTCCTTCTTTATGATTCAAGCTCATGTAAGTATCATATTCATATCTCTTCTTTATATTTTCTCTTTCTTTTTCTTCCTAACCATTCTCTTTCTGTTTCTTCTATCCACGACGTGTTTATAAGTTTTGTTTTGGAAACTATGATATATAAATTTCATGAGTTTTGAAATGAGTTTGTTTGGACGAGCAGGTGAGCAGAGGTTACAATGAACTTGGGGCAGCGACGGTAGCGGAGGATACATTCAAGGAAGCTGCAGGAGAGATTATATTTTGGCTGTCTTCTTGATGGGATTATCCAAAATAAATCCAAATCTCTTCTCCACCATGAAAGGATGTTGCCATGAAGTTTGAGAGAGCTTTGAGATGATATATCCACATAATAATGGGTCGTTAATGATCCCTTTTCTATATATATCTTGAAAATCTCTCACCCTTTTGCCATGAAAGAACAAAATATAGATTAGAGATAGAGAGCTGTTCATGTTGTCATATGGTTCTATATGCAAATACAATCCACTCTATACATAAACCCTACCTATCCTCTCTCCCTAATTTATTTTTTGTCAAATTTTGGGCATAGAAAATAATAGAAGCTTCAATGTTATTAACTAGAAAAATTTCTCCATAATCCATTCTATCGAGGGTTCTTTCTTTTAGACTTGTATGGAAAGAAAATAAAGATGAAATGTTAACAAAAAAATTTGATCTCTCTTTTTAAGAAATAAAAGTTCGTTGCAAAGTCAATTAGTGTTATTAGTACACTGATTACATAATCAGTGTTTGATATCGGCTTAAACTCGATTATTTTGATCTTAGAATTTTGAGTTTATTTTGAAATATGAACAAATGAAATGTTGTATTTATAAATATAGAACAATAGAATTGTCTATTAGTGCATAGACATTTATAAGTATTATTTGTTTTTTACAAAATTTATTGGAGAAACTGTAAACCACTTCCCAATTCTTCGTTTCCCTCATGACTCGCAGATTCTTCTGCACTTCTCTTTCCCTTTCCCGCTCTTTAACTCGCCACACAAAATTTCACAATCCCTTTCCTTTTCCTAATTTACTCAAACCCATTCAATCATTTCCTCTAACCCCACCGTTTTTCTCCTCCGTTTCTCAAATCGGCGATGCCCTTTCCCCCACCATTCTACCGCCCGACAAAGCTGACCGATCGGAATTGCTTCGCTCCCTTGAATATTTGCTCGGTTCTTCGTTTCACTCCGACCCTTTGGTCCCCAACCCAAGCCCTTTAGTTATGGTGATCAGTGGCCCACCTGGGGTCGGAAAAGATGCTGTGATTAAGCGATTGAGAGAAGTCCGAGAAGGGCTCCATTTCGCTGTCAGAGCGACGACTCGTCTAATGCGACCTGGTGAAGTCGATGGAAAAGGGGTATGATATTGTGTTGAGATTTGAAATTCCAAGAGCTGAAATATTGAGGAAGATTCTTTGAAATTCTGCTGCTTTTGTGTTTCTGATGGCGGAGAGTGAGGTTAAATTAGGGGAGAGGTTGATTGATAGGAAGACGGGGACTGAAGAATCGTTGTTGGTGAGACTTCCATGGGTAGTGAAGCATGTTAAGCATTTTGATTACGTGGTTGTGAATGCAGATGGGAAGTTGGAGAGTGCAGTTAAGCTTGTGGAATCCATAATTGATGCTGAGAAGGCAAAAGTCTGGCGGAGAAAGACTGTTGTTAAGATTCTGCTTGTGAGACATCATTTTGCAAGTAACTTTTGTTTTATAGTTCTATTGCGAGATGGGTTTCTTTCTTAGGAAAGTTTTACTGTTAGTGATTGAAAAGGAACAACAGAATCATACAATACCTACTCTGTTTGAAACTCCAGCTTTCTCTATGCAAGTATTTTATTTGTTTGATAGCAGTATTTGTTTAGTTTTTGTTTTGGATTCTGTTTCAAATGCCTGGTAATGGTATCACTGGAGAAGTTTTCATTATTCATGTATCCAAGTTGTTACTTCTAACAGGTTACATCTCAACATTTAGCTTAATAGTTTGAGTTTTATTGTATAAAAAAACCAACTTTTGATTTCTTGGAGATCTCATCAGCCATAATGGTCGGCTTTTTTATACTCCATTTGGTGATGTTCTTCATAATGTCTAATGGTTTCTCATGATTGTCATATCACGCTCCGATGGAGAACGTTATGTTATTAGATGAGATGAGAGATAGAGAACCAAAAACCTAAATCACTTTTTGTATTTCGAATTTCATGAAACTGAACCAACGGACATATATTGCTCAAATCAGTTGACTAGCCAGATCATTCAGTTTTTCTGGTTTCAGCTAGCTCTTAGCTTTAATAATGCTATGTTCTGTTTATCACTGGACTAGAAAACTTGGAGTGCTAATCACATTTTTTTTTTTTTTCATTTTTTGAAACAGAAACAAACATTTTTATTGATGAAATGAAATGACGCTAATGCTCAAAATACAATGACACAAAAGATTCAAAATATAGAAACATGGAAATTTGGGATCGGGAGGTGCAGGAATACATCTCAATTAAGGTTGACACAGCTGCTCATGAGAGTGAGGATTGAAAAGATGGGTGAATTTTGGTGTTATATAGAAGGATTAGTGGAGATTATGTTGAACTGGGAAAGACCCACAAGAAGAAGAAATCAGACTTTAACAATATGGCTAGCCTTCACGGTCTTTCTTCCAGGGCTTGACAAAATTAATTATACAACCAGGGAGGGTCTCTATTATCTTCTTTATTTTCAACTATTGTTAGACGAGAATATTGCAGCACGTCCGATGAGATATCACTCTAATTGTGTCGAATGGAAGTTTTCCTATTTTGAAATATCACCATTGAGTACATGTTAGATTCTTTTGAGCTATGCTTACAACACAGAAGGGAAAAAAAAGTATTAATTGTTTCAAAATCAGCCTATCACGGATTATACTAATTTTTCAAGCAGCGATTGATGTACATATGTTGCAGTCCCAACAATGCAATTAAAAGAATAAAAGAAAGATGAGAAAATAAGTAAAGGATTGTTCGTGGAATTGGCTAGATTCAACTAGCAATATGCATCAGGCCCCCAAAGGCCAATTCTGTTCTCAACATTTACAACAATGGCGCATGATCTGTTATTAGCTGACCAAAGGGAACCTCCTATTTCGCAGCCATTGCTGGGTTTCCGCACTTGCCTCGTTGCACCCTAAACTTATATTAGTTCATCAACATTGTTATACAGATTATACATCCACAAAGACCAAGTTAATCGCATAGTGGATGCACTCGGAAGATGAAGCCTCAGATTCAGACAAATATGACTTCCATCTTTGCACAAGGGTGTGTTTCTATGTGAGTTCTGAAATCGTCATTGCCTTTGAATCTGAAGGTATATAAAGCCTGCCTTTGAGTCAATCCAACAGGATATATTCTGTATAGTTTTAGTTCATCTCCTCCTCTTACGCTTTCAGGCCTTTCTTCCTTCCAAATCGGTACGTGTTTCAAAGAATTGAACTTGTTTAGCACAGTTGATTCTAAAGCCTCCAACGTCAAATTTCCTGACCTGTCATCGTCGAAGCCGAATGATTTGGTTTCCCCTAAGAAAGACCTTTGAAGGGATACTACGTTTGGCATTGAAAGGTTACTTACCTCAAAAATATGGATTGCATTTCAAACCTCCCCCTCTCCCTTATGTATAAATGATACATGGTTTCAGAGCCTCGAGAACACTTGCACGGTCGTTTCTTGAACCTGGGACTGTTTTCTTCTTTCTCGTGGATGACGGTTGCCATATGGATGCAAAGGCGGCAGGATGAGTGCACTGCTGCCATATCGACAAGGGCCTTGAAAGACTCGGATGGACCATCATACTTCCATCTAAAAGATAAGACAATCAAATCTTCATCGGAGTTCATATCATAATGAAAAGGAAGAATTTGATCTCAAAAATGTCACTGCTCCGAGTACCTTAGAGATTGATTGTATATTTTGGGATTTTCAGCAAGGTATTTCATGGACTTGGCAATCGACTCAACATCAGAAAACTCCTTGATATGCAAAAATGAATCAGGAGAAGGAGCAAACTCCTTGATGTTTGGAGCACCAACCACCACCGGAATGGTTCCTACAAATAATTGCATTGATGTTCTTAACGAAAACTCTACAAAACAGTCAATGTAACATGAAAACTATGAGGGTTCTTTAACTTTCCAAGATATCCAACTTTGCAACCCAATCCATTACTGGAATTCTTCAAAGTTATCTTCTAGAAGTATTATGTTATGGTAGAAATATGTACTGAAGTGAAGAGTCTAAAGAAACAGATGGTAACTAGCTTTAGAGGTGCAGAGCAAGCCAAAACAAAAACCGGCAAAACGGACAACTACAAGTTAGTATGGACAGTTTGAACAAAACTTATCTTTCGTTTCAACGTGTCTTACAGATGTTGGTAACAGCATGAATCAGAGAAATAGGTATGAACCTCATACCTGCAACAAGAGATTGAAAAAACTTTTCCGTGACATAATCTTCTTCATTGGAATTCTCAAATGCCAAGCTGAACTTGTAGCGCTTCAACGTTTCCACTTTGTCAACTGCAAATACGAATTAAATAACAGTCGTTTGGAAAGATTGTGTCAGTATTATCGTTCTAATTTAACCCCAACATAAGAGAAGGAAGATCTGAAGCATACAACATTTTGAACTAGAATCTGAACCATAAAATTGATGACAAAAAGAACATCTCTGGAAGATGGAAAGTCTAAAGCTTCTAGTCACTGAGGCCCAAAAATGCCAAATCGTACTACCTTCCAAATTTTCTTATCCTCAACTACACTGGGTCGTGTATTCTTCCCAATATCAGTAAAAGATCACTAAGCTCTTCAATTTCCAAATCACCGATCAGAGTAAGCACCTTCCTGTCACCTTATCTTTTAACTGACAATACTTTTGAGCATGATCGATGTCCCGTTCAAACAAAAGCAAATACCCTTGTAGGAGACGTTATCTAAGCATTTGATGTGTATCCCAGTACAATTAGGCATTAGCAAGACATTCCAAAACGTCAACTGCCAAACGCAACTAGACAATCAAGTAATGGTGTTGATTTTGAGAAGCTTGAAAAGACAAAATACATCATCTGAGGAACTCTTCAAAGTTCAAAAACATCATTTGAGAGTCAAGACGTAAAGAAACATTTCTCTTTTGAGTGAAATCCACGGAATTGAACCTCCAATCATTACTAACCAAGTGGGGAAAAATAAACAATAAACAAATAAATAAAAGGTGCAAAGACCTTTACGCCTTCTAAATTCTACAAAAGGGGAACAGAAAAGTGAAATTGGATGAAAATGCCAACAAATGAGAGAGAGGGCTCGAGAACTTGAGCCCCACACTCCTTGCAGTGATAAAAAGTTTGAAAGGAACCAAGAAGCAACGATAATCCACAAAAGTTGAAGGCTTGAAGCTAACATTTAGGAACTCCAAAAAGGAAGAGAAACAGTCCATAAGGGCAAATATAAACCTGGCAAGAATGTAGAGATGGAGAAATATTATGACCATTGACCATTTTTTTGATCCCAACTTCTTTCCAATTCTCTGTCAAGGGGAAAGAGCGCTAAAAATGAAGCAATACTTGATGAGACAACCCCTTCGGACTTAATTAACCACGGGGCCAGAAGGATACCGTTTTCTTAAGGAAACCTAGGGAATATTCTTTCATTAAATAGTCTGAAATCATGATTTTTTTCAATTAATGCTAGGAAGGAAAAAAAGTTCAAGAATTCTTGAATACATCAAGACAACTGATATTCGTGACTTGAACGAATTTGCATCAGTTTTCCCTAGATAACAATCTTAAGGATTTATTAGGGATTATTGTAGTTTTCAAAATAATTGCAAGTAATTGTTCTAGAAAATTCAATTGTAAATTAAGTTAAGATGTTAAGAACAATGAGAATGAGTGTTAATTAAGGAAGCGATTCTAACAAATGTATTAATAATCAATCTTACCAAACACTTAAAAAGAAGTTAACTAATCGCTTTTAATGCTCTCAAAAGCAATCTCAAACACAGCCCAAGTGGAAGAACTATGTTAGTTCCTATCTGTTACCAACCTAAGAACTAACTTTTGACGGCAATATTCAATCAAAATATGTTGCCAATGATATTATAAACAAGAATAAAAAAAGTAAACTGAGCAAACAAAATCAGTCCATAAATCAAAGTGTACGTTTCATTATAGTTGTAAAAGTTCTAGTGTACCTCTTCCATCGCGGTTCCGGTGGCAGCTACCATATGAATCAATTTTGACATTCAACTTCTCAAGCGCATCAAGAGCTTGCAAACGGAAGTTGCGAGCACCACAATTTGAAATGAAGGCAGCTGCAAGGGCAGGCTCGGTCTTTGGCTGCACTGGTGCCATTATATCGTATTCTGCCCATGAAAAATATCCAACAGGGACATCTGATGATAGACTAGTGGTCATAACCACGGTATAACCCTTCCTACAGAAGTTGAAGTTCATTTAATATAGAATTATAAAAGAAGTCTATATCTAAAAGCAAGCTATAGAAGGCAAAGTGAGATGTACAAGCACAAAAGCAATGCAACATTAGCAGAACATTACAGGGAAGAACACTTCAGAAATAAGTACAGCCCATAATAGCTCTCAATTTGTAAGAGTTCAATCTTAGACTATCTAAAAGATGATAATGAACAAGCATGGGGAAGAACCTAAGACAATCCACATATATGAACCCCTTTAGATTCTGCAGTCCAAGGAAAATAACCACACAAGTTGGCTGGAGTGAGTTAGTTATAAGCTAAAATTGAATCTAAAAGAAGAAAAGATAAAAAAGCGTGAGGGAAGATCAGAAGGGTCAAGGAGGAGATTGAAATTTGGATAAGACTTGGGAGAGTGCCAGAATTTCGAATTCCCTACAACCTTAGAAAATATTCATCCCTGATAACTGCATTTTTGTAATCACTCATTTATAGGATACAATACCAATTCTTGGTTACTGCTATCAGTTTCAAATGGAAAAAGAACATTTACAATGTTATAGCAATGATCTTCACTAGTTCACTGTCAAAACCAAATCAATAGAGTTATCTTTGTCATTGAGGTGCAGTTTCATAGATTTAAAATAGTATTTGCAAGAATTACTATAGTCAGGAATAATACAAAGGAAAGGAGTTCTCTGAACTGTAAGAATCCATCATACTAGTTAGGCTTACCCACCGTCTTGCCAAATCAATATTGTTCTCAGGATAGTAATGTGATGATTCCATGGATCGAAGTACACTAGCAACACTACCTTGATTAGGTGATCCGAATATAGCATCAGGCTGCTGTCCAGGATTAAATCCAAATTGGCATCCCACATCACAAGTTCTCCACTCCTACGATGCATTCCAAAAGAGTAAAGGTTTCGAAGAGTAGTTTGTAGAAAGTTGAAAATGAAAGAAAATCAGAATCCAGTTTGATACCGGAAAAGGAAAAAACAACTTTCTTATTCAGTAATTTCCACCATGTATGCATATAGCAGCCAGTTTGTAAAAACCAAGGGATTAACAACTATAACAACATCCCCTATAAATTTATAATCCATCTATATGATCTTTTGACAGCTCGCCCAAAAAAGAAAAGAAAAATGAAGAGGTAAACAAAACTCAAGAACTTATGGCAATCAATGGCCAGAAAACTCAATTGTGTAACTGAAGGATGTTATTAGAGCTGTGACCCATCACATAATAAACACATCAAAATACTCACAACAAAATCGAGCAGCTCCAGGAAGAAATCTTACAAATTCATACATAGGCGAACAATTAGACAGTGAGATAAGTAAAAAGACGTGTATAAGGATTAGCTAAGCAACTCTTGAATGACGTTTACACTTGAATTGCAAATACATGATAGGATTAAGTGACTAACAACATACTTCTTCAAGCCAAAACACCACTAAAATCAAAACTCCAAGCGACAAAGATACACACAAGAATAGATAGAAAGAACCTTCTCGGAGCCAGAAACCAAAACAGGTTCCCTTTTGAAGTCCCTAGAATACTCCACGGCATCCTCCTTCTCCAGCCACTGCTCACAGCTAATTCCATCAATCCCTCCATCATTAATAGAAATTCCAGTGCCCGTTTTACTACCACCTCCATTCCCTTCTCGCAAAATCGGAGATCCATAGAACAAGTCGACCCAAGAATCCACCATAGCCGCATTTTTCGCCATATCTAGCCGACTCAGAGAAGCGATTTCTGCTATAACCACAATGGCCACAAACAGAGGTAAAAAACGGGTCCATTTCCTCTTGCTCGCTGCTGAAACCCCATTAAACCCCATCGAATCATCCTGGGTCGTTCCTGTTCTCCAGATTTTTCGCTTTGAAAAGATACCCATCTGGCAAATCGAGGAGTTAACGTGATTTGGGGGAAAACCCGAAAGAAGGGGAAATGGGTTGTTGAAAAATGCTGGGAAATTGACTCGTTTTCAACATTTAAGCTTTGTTGAAGGCATGGCCATGGTGATAGTCAATTGGGTCAGAGCAAAAGGAGAGGGAATGATGAGGATAAAGAACTAATCTTTGAAAATATGGCAATGATTTTAGATTTTGATTAAGAGCAAAATGTTTGATTAATTTAATGGTTTATAAATGGCATAAACAACCTTGCTATTAACTTACTAATATACATGCATTTATTTAGGATTAAATACATTGTAATTTAAAGAAAATTAAGTTTTGTTAAATTTATATTTTTTTTAAATGTTATTTTATATGTTAATACTTTGAATCTAATTGTTATATTTGTCATTGTCTCATTTTATAACAATATAAGTTTTTTTTGTCTAATTTTAATGGTCGTACAAGTTTGAGCGTCTTGAAATTGTTCCATCTCTTAACTACAAAAATATGCTTCAATCACTTAAATTGCACCTAAATTAAGAAATAAGTTTGGTTAACCCACCAGTATGCCCAGTTTCTTGTTTCCTAAGTGATGCTTCCCTTGGCATATTTTGGATCTAGGGTGCTATTTTTAGCCTAACTCACTGTGATTTTTTAGTTTCTATTCTTATTTAGGTTAATTATTCTATTCAATCCAAAATCACCCGTAATAAACAAGAGAACACATTTATTTGAATATATTTTCCTAAAAATGTTTTAACAATCTTTCCTTTACATCATATTAAAAAAAAATGGGACAGTTAGAAGAATAGTCATATTAAAGTAGTTTAGAAAGCTACAAACATATATTTTCCATTTTAAAATGACCCATCAGTAAAGAAAATTAACAAAAAAAATTACCTGAATATTGATTGGATCAAAAAATTACATGGTGATATATTTAAAAGATATCCTATTCAACTAATTTAATCCAAAAGTCCCACCTTAACCAATAAGTTTTGGCTCTTTCCTGACTTTACCCTTGGCAGACCGAATTGAAGATAAGTGAAACCCTCGGCCAAACCCGGTCGATTTGCTTGTATTGATCCTATCTAGCTTTTTGAAATCTTATCTCATTTAGATCCATTATATAGATAATATATTAATTCCATATCGATAGATGATCCTCATTCGAAAAAGTTAGTTCTCTATTCAAAATTGACATGCACCACCTATGTTTTATTCTTATAGTTTTGCAAGTGATCTCGTCTCTCAGATTACAAATCAGCAATGACATGTGAAGGTCGTATGAATTTCGTTGACCATACATCAACGATACTTTAAGAAAAAGTGCTAGTCTTTATGTTAAATTATAAGTTTAGTTACTAGGATATAGTTTGATGACCAATTAGACTTCATTTAATATTTGGTATACCTCGTGTCAATTCTTAATCTTTTTTCTTTATGGGATTAAAGTGTTCCCTGTTTTGTAAAACCATCGATTCAGTTTGGGTCATCTAAGAAAACCAAATCAACAATCATCTCTGCTTCTAAGCATGGTCAACTGAGATTTCATAATCAACCACATGCATTATAGCTTTAAGCCAATTTGACAAGGAATGTTCAACAATCACCTTTACACACACGAGCAAATGACAAACAATAACGCACCTCAACGACATTATCAAAGCATACTAGACCCTCAACTGCACTTGCAATCACACTTAACCAGCATGAAGTTCAAAATTCCAGCAAAAAACTCCGTACTGTCAGCCGTGCATGAACTTTTATCAAATACAAAAGTTTGAGGAGTAACACATGGTTCTCCCAAAAAAAAAAAGAAAAAAAAAAGGAAGAGGGAGCCTCAAACTAACTAAAAATGGAACTCCAATCAAACATTGCACTAAAAAAGTACTCTTCCAACTGCTTAACAAAATTGTTTAGTATTACCAAGAGTTTTACTTCATGGAATAAATCAACATTTAATAAGCACTTAACCCTGTAAGTATATTGTCATCAACCATCTGAGATACACTTCATAACAAGAGAAACGCTGTATTATTATTTCATTATGTAATTATGTCCTCAAAATTGCTTGAGCCCAAATGTTGTTACCTAGAAGCAGAATGAGAAAAATAGATCTAGATGAAGCTAAGTTGAAGTAGAAATTACAACTGCAACCAGCAAAAGTAACAAATATCAAATCACTGAGCAAGAGTACTACAACAAGATAACAATACAATGAAAAAACTTTACCCCATAAAGAAAATCAATAAGTTTGCTCAACTCTCTTTCAGTGTCACAAAAGAATGACACGTTCTGATTTATGTAATGATTTACACTTGAGGTTTCTAACAAAACTTAATAATGAGAGTATTTCAAACAAATTTAAAAAGGTTGTGTATCTATCTCACTATCAGGGTGTGCAGCTTCTCTATAGCATGTATATTCTTTCCCTACATCTAGTTGTAGAATTTCCATCCTTTTAAACTCTAAGAAAAAGGGAAACAGGAGAAAAGAAAGGGTTAACATGTATTTCACTCAATATTTTGAACTAGGTAAAAGTTTAGTTTGTACCATATACAAACATATTTTTTCCTTACTGCCGCAGATCTTCTGGTAAAATTATTGTTGTCACTTTCCTTACTTTCTTTACAATGCTCTTCTGAAAAGAAAACAAAACCGTATCGCATTTGGTTAACGAGCTTGAACAGCCAGGTATTTTCACATGTTGGAATGAATTGTTGTCAGCTCCCTCTCACACAGGAACACAAATCTGAATTTGGAGGCACAAAGTTTTGAGGATGCTCCGAAGACAATATGCCATCTGGCTTTTGATCTTTTTTAGGATAATCTTTTAAATGGTACAACCTAAGAGGTCAATAGCAGCATATTCAGTCTCGGATCATTTATACGATGAAAGTATAAGATATCCAAAGAAAAGTCTAAGGCAGTCCCATGATTAACCTGGGCATTGTCCAAAAAACCAGAAGAAGCTTTCTTTAATCTTTTTGCAATAGGCATGCCACCAGACAACTCTCCTGGTTGATTATCCACAAAGTTTTGATCCGAAACTTCTGCATAGAAGACAAAATGAAGAGATAAAAGACACCAAATTAGTTTGCAACAGGAAATCACATTAAACATTGCAATGAAGTGCGGTAGCATGCACCTAAGATGGGAAAGGAAGAACTTTCCCATTGGCATCTCGTCCTTTAATTAGACAAGCATTATTCGCTTTAAAGCATCTATTTGTTATTGCTTGCAGAATTATGAATAATCTCGTTTATTTGACCCATAACAATAAAATTATTCTTCAGCAGGTTTTCTACTCTTCAGGAACATTTATACATATTCAAAGGGGAAATAGAGATCTTCACGAGAATCTCACTAATTGAGACATGTTGGAGTATCACCACGACCACAACTGCTCTTTTCTCTTGGTTCAACTCCAATATTGAAGTAGCTCTGTCAGTCGGGATCATTTTCATGCACTAAAGAAGAATGCCTCATGGCTCCTCTAAGTTGACCAAAATCTTATTGAATTTCCGTTTTGATTCATTCCTAAACAGCTACTGTCCTAGAATTAGTAAAATCAGCCTAGCTTCATCTAGTAGTTCATCAATATCCATAATGCAGTCCATCCCAGACATGTCTACTCAGTTTTAATAGTTTCTTCCACTGATATAATGCACAAAAATGCTCATTTAACTTTAAAGAAAGGATTTGTACTTTTCCACTTATAGATACTGATCGAAGATCTTCAAATGAATAAGATATGCAATCAGTTAATCCATGAATTCTTAGTAGAGAAATAACATGAGAATTATGACGTTAAATCTTGTAACCCTGGTGTGCATCTGTAAACACTAAAAACATGCTATGGGAACAAAGCTATAACAACACTGAAAACCGTTGGAACTATCTATTGAAAGCAATTAACAACAACCCGAGACTTACGTCGAGAACCGGGAGAAAAACCACGATACTTTAGTTTTTATTATTTTTCTTATGAACAAAAACAATAGGTACAAAGGGAGTATAAATAGAGTACAATAGGAATAAGAAAGGAAAAGATTTAGGAAATATTTAGGAAATAAAATCTTATATTTTATTTTTTCCAAAAGTATATTTTATTCTTTCCAAAAGTACTAATTCTAACACTCCCCCTCAAGTTGGGAGGTAAATATCAATGAGTCCCAACTTGCTAACGCAAAGGTCGAAGTGTGGTCGGAGAAGCCCCTTGGTAAGAACATCAGCAATCTGTTGGCTTGAAGGAATGTACGGAATGCATATGCTTCCACTGTCAAGTCTTTCTTTGATGAAATGCCGATCAATCTCAACATGTTTAGTTCTATCATGTTGCACTGGGTTGTTAGCAATACTAATAGCGGCTTTATTATCACAAAAAAGCTTCAATGGTGTCTCACATTCCTGATGAAGATCTGACAAGACTTTCTGGAGCCAAATTTCCTCACATATTCCCAGACTCATAGCTCTGTATTCAGCCTCAGCACTGCTCCTGGCCACAACACTTTGCTTCTTACTCCTCCAAGTTACAAGATTGCCCCAAACAAAGGTACAATAACCGGATGTAGACTTTCTATCAATAACAGATCCTGCCCAATCTGAGTCAGTATATGCCTCAATGGTCTTTCTATTTGTTTTTCTAAACATCAACCCTTTACCAGGTGTATTTTTCAAGTATCTCAGGATTCTGTTAACAGCTTCCATATGTTTCTCATAGGGAGCCTGCATAAACTGGCTGACAACACTCACAGCAAAGGAAATATCCGGACGAGTATGGGATAAGTAAATTAATTTACCTACAAGGCGCTGATATTGTTCTTTATCAACTGGAACTTGATCATCAGAGTTTCCTAGTTTACAGTTGAATTCAATAGGAGTATCAGCAGGACGACATCCCAACATACCTGTCTCGGTTAGCAAATCAAGGGTGTATTTTCTCTGAGACACGGAAATACCTTCTTTTGATCTAGCCACCTCCATTCCAAGGAAATATTTCAGATTTCCCAAGTCTTTGATTTCAAATTCATCACCCATTCTTTGCTTTAGTTGACTGATTTCTGTTTGATCATCTCCAGTCAAAACAATGTCATCCACATAAACAATTAGAATAGCTATCTTTCCTGTTTTGGAAGCCTTTGTAAATAAAGTATGGTCAGAGTGCCCTTGACTGTACCCTTGGGACTTGACAAAGGTAGTGAATCTGTCAAACCATGCTCTCGGAGACTGTTTCAGACCATATAGAGATTTTTGGAGTTTACACACCTCCTGACCAAATTGGGCTTCAAATCCTGGTGGGGGGCTCATGTAGACTTCCTCCACAAGGTCTCCATTCAAAAAAGCATTCTTAACATCCAGCTGGTATAGAGGCCAATCTTTGTTCACAGCAACAGATAGCAAGACTCTAACAGTATTCAATTTAGCAACTGGAGAAAAAGTTTCCGAATAGTCAATACCATAGGTTTGAGTGAACCCCTTTGCAACTAACCTTGCCTTGTGTCTATCAAGCGTACCATCTGCTTTGTATTTGAGAGAGAATACCCATTTGCATCCTACAGTTTTATGTCCCTTGGGTAGAGCACAGATCTCCCAAGTTCTATTCTTTTCGAGAGCCTTCATCTCTTCCATAACAGCATTCTTCCATTCAGGACACTCTAGAGCAGTGTAGATATTTTTCGGTATTATGGTAGAGTCAAGGTTTGCTGTAAACGCTTTAAACTGTGGAGAGAGATTATCATAGGAAACATAGTTGCAAATGGGATGTTTAGTGCATGATCTGGTACCTTTTCTCAATGCAATTGGAATGTCAAGAGAGGGATCATACTCATCAAGTTTTCTTGTATGACCCTGTTCAGCTTCATCGTTACTGGTTTCTATTCTAACCTCAGTCTCATCATCACGGTTCTTTTCTTCCATATTTTCAAGAACAGCAACATCAGACTTGTCATTCTCACTCATTGTATTATTAGTACAAGGTTTTGTAGGGTTTTCCATACCTTGGTCTCGAGGAGGTTCGAAATTTTGGACTGGAGCCGGCGGTTGACTAGTAAGGGACCCAACTTCCTTTCTGAGATTCCTCCTGTAATATGTTTTCCAGGGAACTTGGTTTGTGGGTAAGATTATGGGATGAGGATCAATGTCAGACACGGTAATAAGAGTAGGTTCAACAAATTCAAAGGTGTTGTTAGACTCTTCACTCACATTCTCCCCCTGAAGATGGCTAACAGGAAAGTAGGGTCGGTTTTCACAGAAAGTAACGTCCATAGTGACAAAATATTTCCTAGACGGCGGGTGAAAACATTTATAACCGTGTTGGTGAAGGGGATACCCAACAAACACACAGGCCTGAGCCCGAGGGGTAAATTTGGTCTGATTAGGGCCGAAATTATGGACATAGGCGGTGCACCCAAACACACGAAGAGGAACCTCAGAAACAAGACGAGTAGAGGGGTAAGACTCCTTAAGACAATCTAAGGGAGTCTGAAGGTGGAGGATACGAGAAGGCATTCTATTGATTAAGTGAGCAGCTGTAAGAATAGCATCTCCCCACAGGTATGATGGAAGGGAAGTGGAAAGCATAAGTGAGCGGGCTACTTCCACAAGGTGTCGGTTTTTTCGTTCGGCCACTCCATTTTGTTGAGGAGTGTAGGCACATGAGGTTTGGTGAACAATCCCCTTGGAGGCTAGAAATTCACTAAGGTTATGGTTTTGGAATTCCCGACCATTATCACTTCGAAGAATTGCAATTTTTGTATGAAATTGTGTTTTGATAGTATGATAGAAGTTTTGAAAAATGGATGGAACCTCGGATTTATCTGAGATAAGGTAGACCCAGGTGAGACGGGTATGATCATCAATGAAAGTTACAAACCACCGCTTTCCCGAGGAGGTGGTGACCTTGGAAGGACCCCAAACGTCACTATGGATGAGGTTAAACGGTTGTGTAGGTTTATATGGTTGTGAGGGAAAAGAGACTCGATGTTGTTTTGCCCGGATACACACATCACAAGATAGAGAAGAGACATCAACTTTAGAAAAAAGGTGGGGAAATAAATGTTGCATATATGTAAAGTTTGGGTGGCCCAGTCGAAAATGCCACAACATACAGTCTTGTTCAGAAGTGCTAAAGTAGGATGACAGTAAACTAACCCTAGACAAACTACTACATGAGGTATCATCATCAAGGATGTAAAGTCCCCTGCTATGCCGGGCAGTGCCAATCGTCCTCCCCGAGCTCATGTCCTGAAAATAAACCGATTCAGGTAAGAAGATAGCTTTACAATGCAACTCACGAGTGATCTTGCTTATAGATAACAAATTGTAAGACAGTTTAGGGACATGCAAAACATTCTGGAGAGCAAAACCGTCAAAGGGAACTATTTGTCCTTTGCCAGCGATCGGAGCTAGAGAGCCATCGGCTATTCGGATTTTTTCATTACCGGCACACGGGGCATATGAGATAAAGTGTTCTGAAGAACCTGTCAAGTGATCTGTAGCCCCCGAGTCTAAGATCCAGGGATTCTTCCCATCAACGCTAATAAGCCCAAGGGACTGAGGCATACCTGACTGAGCAATGGCACCCAGAGTCGGAGTCTTGGTCTGGCTCACAGTAGGATCAGTTGATTGAGAAGTGCTAGCAGGTGTAGTCTCACTAATGTAGGCACGTCCTGAGTTCTGTTTCTCGTTGGAGGACCGTTTCTTACCTCCTGGGGGACGACCGTGGAGTTTCCAACACTGATCCTTGGTGTGCCATTGTTTCTTGCAGTGCTCACACACAGGAATTGACTTCCCATTATTCTTGTCACTGTCATGATTTGAGGACCGAGCGCTAAAGGCTGCGGAGTCAATGGTAGGGGTAGTCAATACACCCATGGCATTAGTGCGATCCTCTTCCAGGCGGACTTCAAAACAAACTTCCATTAGCGAGGGAAGAGGTCTTTGTCCGAGTATACGACCACAAACATTATCAAATTTGGGATTAAGTCCTGCAAGGAAGTCATAAACACGGTCAGCCTCTTCAAGTTTAGCATATTGTGTACTGTCATTTGGTGTGTCCCAAACTGTCTCTCTGCACAAATCCATCTCTTGCCAGAGGAGAGAGAGCTTGTTAAAATAGGTAGTTACGTCCAGGGTCCCTTGTTTGCAATTATGGACCTGTTTTCGCAGTGTATATAACCGAGAGGCATTCTGTCGTTTCGAGTAAAGGGTCTGAGTTGTATCCCACAAATCTTTTGCTGTGGCTGCATATAGTAAAGGCTTGCCGATCTGTGGTTCCATACTATTAATCAGCATGGACCGAATAAGTGAGTCCTCTCCTTTCCAGAGTCGTTCCAAGGCGTCTCCTGGTGGAGGACGTACAGTCTCTCCAGTTAAGAATCCGAACTGGTATCGACCTTCGAGGAACATCTTTATTGATTGGGACCAAGAAAAATAATTTTGACCATTTAATTTTTCGCCTGAAAAATTCCCTGTAGATGAACCCAAAGAGCCAGTTATATAATTTGACTGTGAATTAGGGAACGAAGTTACCGGGTTCTTGGAATACATCGGCAACTCGGTTGGTTTGGAATGCGTTGAAGATTCGCCCGCTTCAATGTCCGATCTGTTTTGGGGTTGATCAATTCCGTTACCAGAAAACAGCGGTTGCTGTAAAGGGTCAACGTACAGCTGCTGCTTACTGTACTGATTTGACAAATTTACGGTTGAGGGATGCTGTCCGGAGCTCGTAGACGGCGCATGAGGATGCGAATGGCCGGAAGGGTTTGACGGCTGGACATCCGACGGCGCGTAGAAGGGAACGGGATGGGCGGTGACGTGAAACGGCGGCGGCGCGTGGGCCCACGCGCCGGACACGAGCGGCGCGTACGGCTGCGGAACCACTCCCGTTGGGTAGATCGGCGGTTTCTGTAGGTTCTGGAGCAGTTTCTCCATGGCGGCGGCGACGGCGGCGTCCACGGCGGCGGCGATTCCGGCGGCGGCGGCGGCGGCGGCGGTGACGGGTTCAGTTTCGATCTGGGTTTCTCCTAGGTTATTTTCTAGGGTTTCGTTATTGCTTTGCTCTGATACCATATTGAAAGCAATTAACAACAACCCGAGACTTACGTCGAGAACCGGGAGAAAAACCACGATACTTTAGTTTTTATTATTTTTCTTATGAACAAAAACAATAGGTACAAAGGGAGTATAAATAGAGTACAATAGGAATAAGAAAGGAAAAGATTTAGGAAATATTTAGGAAATAAAATCTTATATTTTATTTTTTCCAAAAGTATATTTTATTCTTTCCAAAAGTACTAATTCTAACACTATCCAATTAATATATCAAAGCATGTAGAATTTCCATTGCTAAGAAGATAACACAATATCCTAAGCTTGACTTACAGATTTTACAACTCACAAGCTCAAGTCATACATTTGGTGAACACAAAATTTAAGCAAACACGTGATAATATTGGAAAGAAGATTTGCAGAACAGCAACTGATGCAGTACAGTGGCATGCCAGGTGGGAACATCACAAAGTGATGGTCAAATTGATACACCAACACAAAATTAAATCAGAAAAGTGAGTGCATCTAAATGGTGCTAGAGGGAAATACTACAGCCAAAATAATTATTGCAAAAGCTAACACCTTCACCATTACAAAATTTGATTGGAAGACGGCTATTCACAGTTAAGTGTACATGCATAATGAGTATTGAGAATATAGATTACAAATTTTAGTATATTAGAAGGTCTTCAACAAAAAGTGAGAGTCTGGAAAACTTTCTCCAGTAAGGGGTTTGGTAAACATGAACGATGTGTTCAGGTGTGTCTATAAGAGGAGATTGAGGGGTAGATTATGTACCACCCAGACAAAAGAAAAGAGTACATAAAGAACCCAATTAAAAGAGATATAAATGAAACTTTCAAGAACATATGGCACTGATCAAATTACCTGTAATGATTGTATAAGAATTAAAACAGCATGGACGGGTCTGCTGTGAATTTCTGGCAGATCCACAGGAGTTCGTCATGTGTCTTATGTGTCTCCTATCACTACAACTTCCACATTCTTCAAGGAGATCAGGAGTTTCCAAACTACACTGTTTTCCTGCAGAAGGAAAATGATTTATCCATAGATCCTCTAAAATAGCAGGAGAATCAGCAGTCTTATCCAATAAAGGATCATTCCTCCCAATGTTAGCCTTCTGCCAAGAGGCATCTTGAAGGACCATCAACTAAAAAAAAAAACATATAACAAGAGGGAATCATTAAGAAGGTAGAGGAATGAGATAGGGAACTCACTCCCACTCTTTTTGTGGATGTGTTGCCTCACCTCTGAAGAAGATGTATCAAGCATGATCGGCTTTCGACGCATCTTCTGTTTTGAGGATAAAGCATGCATACGCCTATGTTGATGCAAACCTTGGACAAAAGATGCTTCTAAAGAATCAAGATATGATCTATGTTTCTCGTCTGTCCAATGTGTTTGCTCCTGTTCACAAGTATTCAATTGAGAAACCATTTCCATTAACGAAAATTTTGAAAGACGTGACTTTGATCCATAATTTAATGAAACCATTCCACAATAATTTGGCCAGATTTTGAAAACATTGATAAAAAGTAGAGGTGAAAAAAGTGCATAGGCTTAGTTTTCAAAAACTAAAAACCAAAAACCAAATAGATCACAAACACGACCTAATTAATTCAAAACTACTCCCTGAATTAACTTGAATACACATAAACACTAAACACTGATACAAACAGAAAAGATAAACGATAAATCAAACATTGCAAAAAGAATTTCTTCTCCACAATCATTGAATCACAAAGGTGAAAAAGGGGATTAATAAACAGAAAAAAGGTAAAGACACGGAACTGATTCAAAACTGCAGTTATAAGCAAGTACATAAACACCTCCCCCGTCTTGCAAATTTAAAATAACTCCAAATGGAAGATACCCAAAAACCAGCTTACCATTAAATTTCTAAAGGCACTACAAAAGCAACAGAATCATTGATAATCAGACATATAAGTTTCGAGAGAACAAAGAAAAGGTCGCAGGATCTCCTAGTCCTCTCCTAACGCTACATTCAAAGGGGGGGAAAAGGTAAAATCCACAAACAACTCGTTCATACCGAGGGAAAAAAAACAAAAACAAAAACAAAAACCAAGCCTGCGAAAAAAGAGAGAATCACAATTTACCGCATCCAGTTGCAAACAATGATGAGAATCCAAAAAACGCTTGGACCCATCAACAGTAATGGAAGAAGAGTGAGATTCAGAGTTGAAGCCAGTGGAGTCAGTAGTAGAAGAGGCCGGCGGCATGGGTGATTGTCGATCTGCAAGCGGCGACGAGACAAACGACGGCGTATGAGAGTCACCCATTTCGGAGGGATCAAAAACAAGGAGAAATGATACGGGAAGAGCCAAAAATGGAGGATGAAATCAAAGAAAAAATAGAAAAATTGGGAGAAAATTTAGGTCCGAAACCCTCTGGCGATTGAAGCTCGTGGAGAAACGAAGAGAGAGAGAGAGAGAAGCGGTGAAAGAAATTTGTTTGTGGTTTTTTTTTTGGGGGGCGAAAACCAAATAAAAAGGCTCCACATGGGCGTTACGCTTTTACACGTGTAAAAAGCGTCAGCTAAATTCCACGTCATCGTCCATATAAATATCTTCCGCCAATGTCAGCCAGATATTTTTATCTACAAAAACCTCAGCGTTTCACACAAAACGACCAACTGCCCCCTTTCTCCACGCCCCTTTCCGATATCTTTTCGCGCGTGATGTATATCCCCCCCTCCCATTTTCTTCTCCCTTACCTTTTTTTCTTTGTTTACTTCAAATATTAGTTTCCTATCTCTACTTTCCATTTTATTTTTATTATTCCTTTGGCAACTCAATTACACTCAAATCTTTCATTTTCATTTCGAGTTTGTAACAATAAATTGATCATTATAATATTAGATTGTAACAATCTGCATTTGAAGTGCATATTATCTAGTTTTATAATGTAAAAATAACAAAAATAAAATTCAAAATAATGTTTATTATAAATAATTAGAAAGTAGAAAATAATATTTACCCAAATACCTTTAGTTTATAAAAATATGACATTTAAGGACTGAAAAATATTATTTTATTATATCTTACTTTATTAATTTATTTTAGGCTTGTCGGTTTAGATATTTGGCACCCGCTTCGCGCGTGAGACTATTTCTGAAAAAAAATATGTAAACACATATATATATATATATATATATATATATATATATTAAATCATTCAATTATGGAATACGTTGTTGAGATATTTTCTTTTTGCAACAAATGCTTTTTCTCATTTCATCATTTTAGTTCTTATATTTAAATTTTTAGAACAATTTTTTTTATTTTATTTCCACTATCTTTGAAATATTTTATTATTGAATCTTATCAATAATTGAAACAATATGATTATGATTGACATGTGTTTCCACGTAGATTTAAGCTTTAAAGAAGCAATTGAAAATATTGAAAAATATGAAAATAGGGTTTGAATTCTCGATTTCTCTATTTTATTATACACTAATGAATAAATTAATTACTAAAAAGATTCTTTGAATTATTAAATAAAGTTACAGTTTCTAAATACAATGTTTAGACATTTAATACCATAGGTTTTAATTTTTCTTTTGTATACTTAAAAGCTTGTCACATTAAATTAAACCTATCAGTTTATATCAAAATTAGTCTTCAAAATGGTCTTTATATAAACAATTGATATCTATGTATGTAATTCTATATCAATTAAACAACTACCCTATCCTTTTTAGTATCATTAATTGGCAAAATTGTCGACATGGGTTTCATATATTCTACTTTCTCTCCTAGATCTCCTCTAGAATATATATATATACATATATCTTGTGGTACAAAACCGTTTACTATTTTGTATTAATATCTTTTGAATGATTGTTTTTATTTAGTATCTTCATTTTTCTCTCTTCAATACCTAATAACTCAATCAATTATTGTTTCCTTTGCTCAATTTATTTGTTTGTTTTCTTCCGAACACGTGAGAGACTATTAAAAATGGACAAGGTACAAAATATCGAGGGAAAGTCAAGGCTCCGATGGCATAAAGGCATGTGCAATATTATAGCAAATCATATTCAAAAAAATCAATACGTTTAACTTAAGGAGTAAGGAAAAGAATATCTTCGACAACTTTCCAAGTCTCTTCCCCAAGTGAGGGATCAAAAGAGCTTTTTTTGGATCGAAAATTATCATAATAAACCTTATTACAAACATAAGAAGTAAAGTTAATGACTAAACTCACCCAACTTCAATTCCTTACGTTAAGCATCCTTTGATTCTTTTTCTAGTACATCGTGAAAGGTAAAAGGAACAAACGTTTATAGTAACTTCGACCCAAATTTTAAAAGATATATAGGTTAGTTAAAGTTATTTTTTCACAATCATGTACAAATATATGACGATACATTATTGTGTTTATATAACTTATAGGCCTTAGTTTATGACATAATTAATTTTAATTTGACAACAAAAGCCATGATTACAAAGTATGGTCTAAAACAGAACATTATAATATATTAAGAAAATTACAACATAAAGTAAAATTCAAAATTAATAAATTGAGAAATAATACATTATCATGACATGAGATTTTTGTTCCCAATAAAATATCTGAATGCACTTTCTTGAGTTTGTTCATTAAAGAGAAAATATAATATCATTACAATGTCATAATCAATTATGCCTTTATTTTATCTTCTTTAAAAAACAATGTCTTTCCTTTTCTTTTAAAGTAATAATTCAATGATATCCTCTTTTGATCAAATCCAAACAAAATCAAGTCTATACTACAATATCCAAAATGTTGGCATATATCAAATATCATTTTTCAACTTTGTACTTTACTCTTCTTATTGTGATTGGTTTTAAAATTACAAATATTTCTTTTAGATCAAGCCCAAACAAATGGTGGTAATTAAACTCTGTTCCTTAGAAGATATTTGTCTTAATCACGATATAACTTATGGAGAAATGCTACCTTATTTGGTAGAACAATCTTGATATCTATAGTTATTAAATAGAGTAGGACATGACATTTTTAAGTATGTGTAAATAAATACATATGTTGACTTTAGATAATTGCAATCATCTTTAATTGTAGTGAGACAATTCTTCTAGAAAATCGTAAAATTAGAAGCCAATTAGAACCGTAACTCAATCAATCGTAGTTTGTTTTACATAGGGAAAGAGAATTTTAATTTATATATTTATTGATTGAAGTTTCGTATTGAAGATTGATAATTTCTCTTCATCAGTTTCATTATTTGGACTCAATTTACTTTGAATAATATAAGAAAAGGTTTTCTGAAGTCTTTTATTATAAAAGCAGTCTCTTTGCTTGTGATTGCATGTATCGTAATTCAATCATGTTCATTTAATAATTTAATTGATTAGAAATAACTAAATGAATTAATATATATATATATAGCTCATGGTTTATATTAAAAAAAGAAAAAGAAAAAAAAAAAGAAAAAGAAAAGAAAACCATAAGAATCAGACAAAATCTTCTGATAATCTCTCTTATTTTTCAAAATAACAATTAGTAGAGAGATTATTATCATGTAATCAATATTTTTGTATTTTATTTTCATGAAAATTATGGTTATTATATAATCAATTTTAATAAAAAATTATATTGACGGATTAAATTGGAGATTTATTTAAAACACAGAAATTGAAATTAAAATTAAAATTGAGATGTCCTAAAATATACTTGCACCTTCCACAAAATAAAAGAATACTCGGTGGCCTTAGGTCCCAAACCACCTACCCACTAATTCCAAAAATCGAAAAATCCAAATACCCATAATTGAAGTATATTATATAAACTCTTTGTAATATTCTCTCTAACGTTATCCCGTAAACATAACTAAATTACTATATCTATTCCGTAAACATAACTAAACTACTAAATCTGTATATTGATTCTCTTCTATTTTACCATCTACCTAGTGGGTGTAGCTGAACCACTCAATCTATGTATCAATTCTCCTCTATTTTACGTTTTCTATATTCTTTGTTCTGACTATATGTCACAACATATCTCCTGAAGGCTGTTTTGTGCCATTTTCCTGTCATAGATTTGCTATATATCACAATTTCGCTGATAACTATATATATATATATATATATATATATATCTCTTCAAATACCTTTTGTAAGAAAATGGTTCATGACTTCTGAATAATCTTCGCCAAAAAGCCATTAGAAGTGAAGTGTGGAATGCAATGAAGCAATGTTTTATAACAACTTCACAACGAAAAGACAACACAATGAGGGCTATACAATCCATTCCAACTAAGTAAGAAACTTGGGATTAAAAAGCTATATTTATTATATACACCTCAATAACTAGTAACCCAGTGGAAAGCTTTAGCAACAAAATGGCCAACCAACTCGCACAATCAAGCTGGTCAACCTTACCAAAGATATCCGATTCGATTGCTCATGTCTCCTACTGCTTCAGGACCCTTTCAACGGCAGCAATATAGAAATCTTTTGGCATTGTTCCGATGACGCTATCACATTTCTCCCCGTTCTTGAACAGCATAACCACAGGAACAGCCTTAATTTCGTAGTCTTCAGCTACTTGCAGATCAGTGTCGGTGTTGAGCACAAAGCATTTCAGCTTCCCCTCATATTCAGCAGCTAACTCATCAATGACTCGATGCACCATTCTACACGGTCCACACCAACTAGCATAAAATTCAACCAGGACAGGGGTTCCGCTCTCTAGAATCATTTTGTTCCATGAGTCTTTAGTAACCACCTCAGCTGTGGATGACAATAGCAAGATTATTTAGAAAGGCATTCTGGGGATCGAAGTCTAGATTTTTTAGACTCCAATGAGCATAATTTTTTTTAATACTAAGGTTGTTGTTGAGTCACAGGAGAATAATCTAATAATGATACCATAGGTGAACATACTCTATCAATTAGTAATTTCCATAGTAAGCAGTGAGGTTGGTTTAAGCGCTTTTAAAGAATAATTTACTAGAAAAAGAAGGCATTGACCAGGGAGGAAGGATGACTGATGCAAGAAATATAAGACTGTCACAATAATCTATTCATACAAGATACTAATTCCACAGGCAAATGTTTCCTAAAATAATTTAGCTTAAGACTTTTCTTCCCTTTCAAACAAAAAAGAGATTGATACTGTGTGTGTGTGTGTGTATTGTTTATTTTCTGAAAGATGGTATACAGCATGCATACTTTGGACAAGAAAATAGATGAAGAACTAATATCAACTGGAAAACATCATTCAAAAACAAAGGTTCACTTGGGTAAAGCTTGTGTTCAGTAATAAATTAAAATGATGGGGAACATGAAACAAAATACAATGAATGAAAATTGACCAAGAATAATCTATGTACCATCATCTCAACAAGAAATGGGATAGAAAGTCAGAAAAGGCACTCTTCCTTGACAGATGAGAACGGATAAGAACAAAGATTTGCTCTACAAACTTGGAATTCAAATGGACGTAAAAAAAAAAAAAGAACAAACTCTAAGCGAGAAAGATCTCCAAAAATTACTAACTTTTGAAAGTTGATGAAAGGAGTTACCATGCTTTGACAAGCTCAACATATGAAAATGCAAATGCTGTTTCTAAGCACTAAGCAGCAACAAGATTTTTCTTAACTTGGATCTAAGGGAAGTTCTATGTGTAAATAATGGACAACATATTGCTATGAAACATAGTCGTCCAAGTCCAAGCCTTTTTTCTACTCAAATCTTCAACCATTCACCATGATATGATTGAAAACCCTAACAATCCAATAGTTAATCCAAAAGTAGCATTTCTCGGATTTCCTCTTGATAAAATCATCAGAACAACACCAAGGCAAAAACAGGCAAAAACGTTTAAAGATTGAAACACTACAGAAGAGGAATAAAATCAAATGTTCTCCTAAAACTACCTAGAAAATAACTAACACAGTTAACGCATGTTTCTTAACACATTAAACAGATCTCGAAATTCTTCTATTTCAGGAATAATATACATCATTCCAGCTAGCTTTACACCGCAAATTTAAGAATGGATCTCGAATTAACACATGCAATGCCAACATTACTTTAATCATCGGTAAACAAACAAAGCAAATCACACGATAAGATCGCAATTAAAATCAATCTTGTAACATATAAACAAAGTCAATCTCGCTCAGTCATTTAAATTTCTATCAGCAACTAAATTCCTCCAATACATAGAGCGCATTAATTATACAAAATCGCACAGATCAAGATCTAATATCTAGAACGTAGTAAAACCTATAGTAAATCATGTTTTTTCAGTAGAAAATTAAAGAAAGAGACCAAATCGGGGAGTGTAACATGCAAAGTAAGTAATAGAAAAAGCAGAGAGAAGCAGAAAACCTTTAGGTTGACTGATGCATTGGATGTTGAGAGTGAGAGAAGCATTTCGAGGATTAGGACGGCGATTGATACGGAGATTAGAAGGAGGAGAGAAAAGGCGAAGGGAATTGAGGTTAGAGTAAGGGGAAATGCGGTGGGGATGAGTTTGAGGAGTAGAGAAAGAGATGGAGGCGGCCATGGTTAAGAGAGAAGAAGGTTGAAGTAATGAAGAATCGAAATAGAAAATGGCATAAGGAGGAAGACGAAGAAGATGGATGGAAAATTCAGTGGGCGAAGCCGGAGAGTGCGATTGACGGAACCGAAGTGGAGATTTGAAGATGCGTTTTTTATATTTATTTATTTACTTATTTATATATTTATTATGATACGTAAGTTCGGTGAAAGAGATGGGTTCTTCCCATGGACTAAACTCCAAACCAAGATATTTTTCTATGTCAGCATGTGATTCTTATTTCTTATAACATTGCTTAAAAATCAATATATATATATACATAGTGTAAAACTTATAATGTTACGATTAAATTGTATTGGATATATAGTGAATTAAAATGAAACATTCAGTTTTGAAAAAAAGAAAATAGATGTAAAATACATTTTGGTGTGTGAGAGAAGTGGATACGAAATTGAATTTACGAAGAAGTAATATTTTAACCCTAAAAAACAAAGAGAAAAACACTACAAGTAAAAGCAGTAAAAAGCACACGCCCGGTGGGACTCGAACCCACAATCGCCTGATTAGAAGTCAGACGCCTTATCCATTAGGCCACGGGCGCTTCTGTTCGTACAACCACTATTATTTATGTTATACTGTTTATTAACTCTTAGCACTAAAAATGTTACTGTCCTTTTCGAAGGGGATAAGGTTATGAATTTAAGAGTGGGGATCCACTGTTCATTAGAATTTGATGACAAAATATTGGTAAAACAAAAGTTACTTTGCAAGGAAAGGAGCATCTCATTTCCATAGGGGAAATGCTCCATTATTTCAATATTTTGAATGTAAGAGAACAAAGAGTGTTACACATGAGAAAAGCTAACATGTACATAAAAACATCTATGTTACACATTAAAACAAATATGAGCACCAAACATACTTGTTGCTAATGTATAACAGAGACATATCTGATGCATAATGCAATTTTACATTCTAAATACACCAAACTTCGTATCTTCAGGGGCACGGTTCTGGGAAGCCGAGATGCACAGACCGATAATCTTTCGGGTGTCGGCTGGGTCGATGATTCCATCATCCCATAACCGAGCTGTGGAATAATAAGAACTTCCTTCCTTTTCATATGCCTCAATGACCTTCGCCTTGAACCTTTCCTCCTCTTCTTTGTCCCACTGCAAATTCAGATCCAAAGAAAAGTATAAAATCTAAGACTTGGTAATCTATGGGAAATGAACTCACTTTCATTACATTAAACTACACATTACCTGAATTCCTTGCTTCTTCTTATTGCTCTTTTCTATTTGACTCAGCACACCAGCAGCCTATATATTGCAAATTTAGCATTTCATCGAGAAATTGGTGAGTTTTGAAATGAGTATGCCGAAATGGTTGACGAAGGACAATTCTTAGAAACATGACAGAAGATAAGGCATACGGCTTGAATAGGAAACAAGTAAACATCATGAACATGAAGGGAATCTGATACATATCACCACTAACGAACATAATCCTTTTTTCTTTTCTTTTTACTAAGGTCTAAAAAGGAATAATTCGGCGTACATGATTCTCAATGTAGTTTACGAGATAAGCTCCCAGGACCACAAATATTAGACTACAATATAATCACAATCAGAAATCTAAGGCCTCAATAATCATTTTGTTTTTTGTTTTCTATTTTTGAAAATTATACTTGTATTCTAATTTAATAGTAAATTTTTCATCTTAAAAATACATGTGAATTCTAAGCAAAATTCGAAAACAAAATCAAGTTTTTTTTTAAAAAAATTGTTTCTAAATTTTGGCTTGTTTTTTAGACATTTTCAGAATAAAACAAGAAAATTACAGGTCAAGTTGTTTTGCGATAATTTTATATCCAAGAAATATAAAGTACAAAAACTACCTGGGCACCACCCATCACAGAAATTCGGGCATTTGGCCATAAGAACAAAAAATCGGGACTATATGCACGCCCACACATTGCATAATTTCCAGCACCAAAGCTTCCGCCAACGAGGATAGTAACTTTTGGAACCTATTCTCGTCAAATGGAATTAAGTGAGAAGAGAAAATCAGTCAAAAACCATTTCAATAGCTAGTATGTCCTTTCTTTTTTAGTATCAAATCATAGGGATAAAAAAGTAATCCCCACAAGTAATAATAGTTCTTGTAGTTTATAAGAAAATTAAAACAAACGAGTAGTTAAAATCCTTTTGGATTTTGTTTAGACAAATTTATTAGTAGAGTTATAGAATGGGTTCTCTAAAATCTCAAGTAACCTAAAGAATATATTAAATTACGACTATAAGATATCCAATATAACAATGTTCGACAAAACCAAGCATCTGCTGCCAGAGGACAGACTATTAGGCTATTAACACAGTACTATACAAGATAATGACGGCGTCTGTTTAAACCTCTATCTTGCGACTAGGAAGCTTCCCAAGAAAGCCTCTCAATTAGTTGAAAGAGAAGACATAGAACTAGATAGTTGAAGGGGCCATTTATTCACTCAAGGTACGTTCAAAGAGCACAAAATATTGAATAATCAAAAGAATTACCATCAAATTTCTGATGTCCTTCAAGATATTTATTTGGGGTACACTAAATACCCACAAAATGTTGAGAACAAAGTAACCCATTATCTTAGCCCTTTTCCTAGGTACCAATCACCATCCATCACATAAATATCTTGTCTATTTCTACGGCTTCAAGCATAATGAATGAGTTGATATCATTCGTACACTCGGGCCATTAAAATAATTTTTAATGATAAGAAACGGTTGGAGACTGACCTTCGCACAAGAAACCGCCATGACCATTTTTGCCCCGGATTTTGCAATACCATTTGCTTCAGATTTCGAGCCAACCTGCCAAACTATGAACATCACCTACCATATTCTACCAATCTTGACCACCTCAATTTAATTAAAAGAATACTAATGAAACTAGAAGTATTTCCACATAAAACGACAAGAAATACAAGTACATCAACCATTCTATCTGGAAAAGACAAACACACAGTATAATACTATAATTCATTTACGCACATGGGAAAAATGAACAATGCTTCAAAGATGAGAAAACAGAAAATTATTTGAAGATAACAATTGGATTCTATTGAAAATCTGAAAGAAAAAGACAGTTCTAGTTTAAAATAAACCAAAATGGTACCTAACATATCAAGTGAAAGGATGGTAAAAGCATATGCAATAAAAGATTCTGATAGTTTAAGCCTCCCATCCACCTTACATATGCTAGAATGTCTAAAGTAGAGTGAGAATGTAAAAGGTGTCATGGCATTGATGATGGACTTGCCTTTTGTGCAAACACTGTTAGAAGTTGTTGGCCTAACAGAATAAACATGAATGGGGCTTTAATGTGATTGGTAATATGTTTGTGTTAACTAGCAGTGTTTGCACAAAAGAAACACGATCGAATGCACATTTTTTTTCTGTTATAAGAAAGTCAGGCTGCATATATGTAATTCAAACCCTTGGCTTTTTACCAGCAAAAGGACAGCCATTATTGGGCACGATGTAAAACAGAACACACGGATCTTAGATTCTGAAACTTAAAAAAATTACAGATTGAAGCTCATAATGAAATAACGAGATCATCTAGAAAAATTCTAACAATGGTCTTAAATCACCAATTGGTCCAAAAGCTTAAGTTTATGGGTGAAGGCAAATCTAATATAATATCTAACACATGGTACTTGAACCTACATCACATACCATAAATCCAGTGATATTCTGAAGAAAGACCAAAGGAATATTTCGCTGTGTGCATAGCTCGATGAAATGTGCCCCCTTTAAAGCAGATTCGTTAAATAATATCCCATTGTTTCCAATAATTCCTACAGGCTGACCATAAATTCTGGCAAATCCTGTAACTAGAGTCTGCAATCCATACAATTAAGATCATGAAGTTTAGAAAGATAAAAAAAGAACAAACAAAAAGTAAGCAATCTAAGTCTTATAAGTTTGCTCACTGTTCCATATAGTTTCTTGAATTCATCAAATTCACTTCCATCGACAATTCGAGCTATGACAGAGCGAATATCAAAAGACTGCTTATGATCAGTTGGGGCAATAGACCGAAGTTCCCTGACGTCATATAATGGCTCCTTGAAGCCTTGGTTTATGTTTTGCTGTCCATTTATCAGACCTTCTTTCCCAGCCATGTGCAAGTTCTTAACGATGCTTCTCCCAAGAGCCAGTGCATGCATTTCATCTGCAGAAGATTGTAAATTACACTAGTCACTTGTATAAATGAACAAGCTGAGATTTCATCCCCTTTTTCTAAGTTTTTAAATTGATTTGTACGTGAAGCACAAAAGGACTACACATCATACAAATTACTCCAAGAAAAACATTAGGTAATATGATATGATTTACAATATTGTTATGATGCTAGTAAACAGCACATGCATAAATGTAATTTGACAAGGAAAGACAAATTGAAACTGTAATAACCTTATAAGTTATGAACTTGACACTCAAAGCACAAATGTTATAAAGTACCTTGAGCAAAATAGTCAGACACTCCAGATGTCTTGCAATGTACACTGGCACCCCCCAAGTTCTCTGCAGATACTTCCTCACCTGTAGCAGCCTATTTTAACATCTTATTTAGAAGAAATCTAGAATTAGAAACAAAGCCATCCCTTTAAATTTAAAAAACATTCATGAGAGGAACTGACCTTCACCAATGGTGGACCGGCAAGAAATATAGTGCCATTTCCTTTGACCATCACACTCTCATCTGCCATCGCAGGAATGTAAGCACCCCCAGCAGTGCAAGAACCCAATACAAGAGCTATTTGAGGAAGGCCTTGAGCAGACATTACAGCTTGGTTATAAAATATTCTTCCAAAATTATCCCTATCAGGAAACACCTCGGCTTGCTTTGGAAGGAAAGCCCCTCCACTATCAACCAGATATATGCAAGGTAAGTTGCATTTTGCAGCAATCTCCTGAGCCCTCAGATGTTTCTTGACAGTGATGGGATAGTAAGTCCCTCCTTTCACTGTAGGATCATTGGCCACAAACATACATAGTCGTCCATGAACAGGGCCTATCCCAGTGATTATCCCAGCAGACGGCAAGGGTTCATCATACAGTTCATGGCCTGCGAGCTACCCCATATTTCAAACGAAATGAAGACATACTTAAATGACAAAAAGACCCAGATCAAACAAATGATAGAACGATAGAAATATAATAACAAGTCATCGATCAGTTAATAATTGATAACAAACAGTTTTCCAGTCAAAACAAGTAAAAAAGGCGAAATTAAGCAGTTCTCCTTCCAAAAACAAGAATCACACCAATTAACAAGGTAAGCAACAAAAACCTGAGAAAGCTCGAGGAAGGAAGAGCCAGGATCAAGAAGACGATCAATCCGTTCTCTTGGAAGTAGTTTATTCCGACTCTTATTTCTCTTGACGGCTTCAGGCCCGCCCCCAGCTAGAACCTATAAGGCAGTGGAACAGTCAAAGATCATGCAAAGTCCCAAGAGAAGACACGTATAATCTAAATGTAAATGATTGGTGGTAGACCTTGTTAATGTGGGAACGAAGCTCGGAAATGAAGCCGTCCATAGCACCGGAATTGCGAGCGAAGGTATCGGAGCTCCGATCAACTCCATCAGGAAGGACAGCTGAGCAAAATTCCCTCTTCCGAGGGAGAAGAAGCTGGGGGAACGACGATAACCATGAATTCGAGGGGAAAGAGGAAGAAGAAGAAGAAGAAGCTGCTCTTTTCGCAAACGTTCTCAACATTTTTCTCGGAGGTGTTGGGTCCGATCAAAGATTAGTCCGACATTTTTATCTTCCTCCAATCTTACCTGTAATTCCTATCCGATTAAGTTTTTTCGCAAATATATATAATAAACTTCGAAAACTATATGACTATACGTTTTGTGTTTTTTTCTAATAGGTTAAATTGGACATTTCACCATTGTTATGTTACTCTTTAAATTGGAAATCCATCTCAAAATCTCTTTAGTAATTTCCCTCACACTTTGGATGAGATGGGGATTGGATGCAGAGTTTCAATGGCGAATTACTTCGTCCCAAGTG
Organism: Cucumis melo; assembly: GCF_025177605.1. Taxonomy (NCBI): domain Eukaryota; kingdom Viridiplantae; phylum Streptophyta; class Magnoliopsida; order Cucurbitales; family Cucurbitaceae; genus Cucumis; species Cucumis melo. The sequence goes on from NC_066857.1 coordinate 481,006, forward strand.
CTCAACCCAAGTTCTCTCCCAAGGTTGTACCTGCCGCCGCCATCACTGTTTCCACTCCTTTGTTTACTCCAATTCCATTGCAACAAGGAATAACAGTTCCCAGAAAACTCTCTGCTAAAGCCACGAAAGGCGCCCTCTCACCAACTTCACCGCCAATACTCTCAACCTCTGTTTCGATGGCTACGAGTACAATAGCTCCGTCTGAGCCTCTCAAGAAGGTCCTTCTACAATACCCATTTGTCATTTCTCTTAAAACATAACGAATTCATCATGGGTTTCTAGTAATTGATGAACGAAAGCTTAAGTAGTTCGTTTGATAATTTTATTTAACTGTTTTGGAGCGAAAAAGAAAGGACTGCTGAACTCATCTTGTGTATGTGGACAGGTTCTGGTTCCTATTGGCTTTGGAACTGAGGAAATGGAAGCTGTTATTATAATCGATGTATTGCGTCGAGCTGGGGCTGCTGTAACTGTGGCGTCCGTTGAATCAGAGCTTGAAATTGAAACTTCTGGGGGTGTGAAATTGGTTGCTGATACCCTAATCAGTTCATGCTCCAATGAAGTTTTCGACCTTGTAGCTTTGCCTGTAAGTACTTTCATTTATAAGTAGAATTGGCCCAAGTTTTAGATGGCTTTGAAATTGAGAATCCTTTGAGGAAGCATATGTTAGAAGCATAAAATAGCTAGAAAGCGGCAAAATTAATATATTGGTTTAAATCTTATTTTAGTTATTGGACTTTCACGTTTGTTCAACATTCTGGTTTAGTCTCTAAACTTTTTGACATTCTGTTTTGGTCTCTCAATTGTACAATAAACCATCTTTGTTGTTGCCATTATTTTCTCTTTTTTCTAATTATTTAACAGATACTTGACTTGGACATTTTTTGTTTCTGACCTAATGAGTGAGAGATATGCAACACATGAGTAGGTCCGATATCAAATTTTGAAACAGATTTTTGCTTTTCTCAAAATGATGAATAAGTGAATTCATCGGTAGCTAAAATAGTTCATTATACACGTTTAGGTACCAAAACACTTAGGGGATAGAATCTAATTCTTGGAAGTTTAAGAACTAAAATGAACTCGTAGGTAAGACTAGGATTTACACCAAATAAATACATTGTTGAGTGGTCTTGTGGGCATGACTATGATATATTTTGTGATAGAACTGGCATAATTTAATTATATCTTTAGCCGTGCAACAATTTAGGACTTGAGTTGTGACTGTCATTTGCCTCCTTAAGCATCTCAGGTGCTGTAAATGGCATGTCACAGATTCTTGTCACCTATGGTTACAATAGTATTGTGGTTTATTGTTAGGGAGGGATGCCTGGCTCTGTAAGATTACGAGATTGTGAAATCCTGCGAAAAATTACCAGCAGACAAGCTGAGGAAAAGAGGCTGTATGGAGCTATATGTGCTGCTCCAGCGGTCACCCTTCTGCCGTGGGGTCTTTTAAGAAGAAAACAGGTAGGTCGCCAATGGATCAAACTAGGCTTCATCTAGTTTATTTGAATATATGACTGTATTTAGATTTGCTAATTATGGTGTAGTTTGTTGTGCAAGACTACGTGTCACCCTGCATTCACTGACAAGCTCCCAACATTTTGGGCTGTTCAATCAAGTATTCAAGTGTCAGGAGAGCTCACAACAAGCCGTGGCCCCGGAACTACTTTTGGGTTTGCCTTAGCTTTAGTTGAGCAGCTGTATGGAGAGACAGTTGCTAAGGATGTTGGAGAACTATTGGTGAGGTTTATTGCTAATCTTCCATGTGACATTTTCTTGGATATTTTTTGTTGTCGTTGTGGAACCCAAACAATCTCATTAGGTTTCTTATCACTTGTATTCTTCACATTTGGACTGAACATTCAGAATTCCTGGTCAATTTTTCCCCCTGTGGGATTGTTCTCTCTACATGAAGCTTTCCTTTGTGAAATTCTCAAGCTTGCTCATTCTATTACTAAATTCCTTGGATTGTCTCTCTTGCGTTCTTATGTCAGCTGATGGATTCGGAGAGTGACTGTCCTCGAAAGGAAGAATTCAACAAAGTTGACTGGTCTGTTGATCAAACTCCTCGTGTAAGTTGCTTAAACTTTTTTTTTATTTGAAGGCCCTGAGACTGAGTTATTCCAAACGATAGATTTGTCTTTGAATCTAGTGATTAAGAATCAGCATACAACTGCATATGTAAAAAGCAAGATCAAGATTATGGCTAACTTGTCATTATAATGGAATCATCCCATAGCTGTTTATCCAATTATGTATAATTGTTGTTCACTACATTTTTCTAATAAACTAGATTTGTTTGGGGGTGTCTCTTGAAATTTTATATAAGCTTTTTTCTATCACTATTTTCTGTGTGGAAAACAGAAAAAAGAATGGAAATGTATAGATGTGTTTATGTTCTACGAGAAAGTTTTCAACTTTGATGTTAAATTTAACTTCCAACGTCAGATAATACAAAACATTCCTCAAGTTTTTGTTTCGATAGGCAACTAAAGTATATCATTCCAGTAATTAGACTACAAATAGAAGGGGACAAGGTATGTCTCAAAATCATAGATTACAGAAGAGGATATGTGCATAGATTTTTTTGTCCAACGTGTTTTTTATTTCCTTGTTCAGGTTCTTATCCCAATTGCAAATGGCTCTCAAGGGATTGAATTAGTAACCATTGCAGATATTTTGCGGCGTGCTAAGGTGGATGTAGTGATCGCTTCAGTTGAAAAGTCCCTCCAGATTTTGACATCAACAAGAACAAAAGTTGTTGCTGACAAGTTGATTAAAGAAGCTGTAGAATCAACATATGATCTAATTATTCTTCCGGTAAGGTCAATGAAGTATCTAAAATACATTGACTTTAGTTACGCAGTTCAAAAAAATAGTGAACATATTTCTCTGGCCTTAATTTACAGCTAGTTGCTTCAGTAGGTGTGGTCTGTTTATGGAATCTCTTTGCCTATTTGCTGGCTTGTTACATTAGTAAATCCCTGGTTGGTAATCATTTTGTTTTTTGTTTTTGTTTTTAAAAAATTAAGTCTACTTCCTCCCCATCTCATATCATGATCTGCCTCCTTCTTAAGTACAATGGTTGGATTCTTTGCCAAATCGCAAAAACAAAAACAATCTATTAAAAGCTACTTCTTTTAGTTTTCAAAATTTTGCTTGGTTTTTTTAAACCATTAGTAAAATGTATATGGCAAAAGAAGATAGTTGAAAGTGGATGGTGTCAATAGACTTAATTTTCAAAAACAAAAATGATTACTATGCAGGGCCTAAGTTATTTCTTAGTCTGAAATTTTATGCATGCCTTGCTACCATGCAATTGCATCATAATTTTCTTTCCTGGCCTGTCAATTTAATAAAATTTCTTACTCTTGATACTTTGCTTGGCCTTAAATGCTTTAAGATATTTCTTTCATTTCAAGTCAATGTCACTGTTTTTGCCAAAAAATCAGGGGGGAGCTGCAGCAGATGAACGGTTGAACAAATCCCGGATCCTTAAAAAGATGCTCAAAGAGCAAGATTCTGCCCAAAGGATATACGGTGCAGTTTGCTCTTCACCTGCAGTCCTGTTCAAACAGGGTCTACTGAAGGTATAATATGAAAGCTATATACAGTCTACAATCTTTCTGCTCCTACACCATCATAGCACAAGCTTAGCATTTCTATTGCCAAACAGGACAAGAGAGCAGTTGCTCATCCATCTCTGGAAACTGAGTCAACTAAAGTAGATACGGCAAAAGTAATTATCGATGGGAAATTGATAACGAGCAAGGGGTTTTCCAATGTAATAGATTTTGCATTGGCTGTTGTAAGCAAGCTTTTTGGCCATGCAAGAGCAAGAAGTGTCGCAGAAGGTTTAGTTTTTGAGTATCCCCGAGTGGGATGATGCACCGGTCCCAAGTCCTTATGCATTGATTTTTGAGTAATGGATAGTGCTCGACACAGTTAACACTGCCTTCGCCTGCACCTTTTCCAACTAATCAAAGAAACGATCTTAGAGAGGAGCATATCCAACTGTCTTATTCTCTGGAAAATATCTTTTAGAAAGTGGTTGGTGATCGCTGTGATTGTGAGCTGCAGCACTTCAAGCATTGTGCAGTTTGATTTTATGTTGGCAGAAAGAAAGTATGAACTCAAGTAGATGAGTACATTGACCGAGTTGTGTGTAAATTTGCAACATCTACTGCTGGAGGAAATTTGGATTGGAGTTGATTCACGCAGCTGTTTTGACTAGGAAGATGGGGCACATACACTTATAAGTGGATTGTGTGACGAAGGTTCATTGTGAAAGCATGAACCGTAAACTTCTTTCCTTGAGCTCTGTATGCACATTATTCTAGTAACCTACTGGGGTTTCCCCCCATTTTGAAGTATTAAGCAGATAGTTATGCTGCAGTAAACCTTTGTTTTAAGTAGCAATCTTTTTGCCACATTATCATTATCTTTCTTTAGCTTTGATTCCGGTAAGGGATATGCTAAACAGGCATTTCAAACTAGGGTACTGATACTTGGATGCTTGAAAAGACAGGCTTCAATTTGATGGAGGAAATGGTTAGGCAAACTATGACAACCACTTTTATGATACAGAGGTCAAAGGTCCAAGCAAACAACCATTAGAATACATAAGGATCATTTATACAGCATATAGCTCAACTCTGCTTTCTGTAAGCTATCTACATACCGGTGCTCGACTTTGATATCTACAGCTACCAATCTATCTCTAAACTTGAAATCAGATTAGAAACACACAGTCTAAGCCTTTTTTTACACACTGCTTCTGTGCTTGTTGCAGACACTATAACTAAATTCGACAACTCATCATGGTACCTCTACCATGGGCCAGTCAGTGTTCTTCTCAAGCAGAATCTTTTGCCGCCGAACTGATATTTCATCTTCTCTAAAACCTGTAAAAAGAAAGGGTTGTTAAAATGAAAGCTTCAGTGTTTAAGTATGCAGGTTTGAAAATAAACTAGTTGGCAGTTTGAGTCAGATCAGAGAAACATGAACCTGATTTTTCTGTGTCTCCATTATCTCTCTCTGCAGGTGATAAGACGCATAAAAAATGGAGGTCAAGATGGTTGCTTTATCCATGCAATACCAAATAAAATCATCCTTTGAAATGTAATATACCTGTTTCTTCTGCAACTCTTGGTTCATTTCTTTGAGTTTTGCAACTTCTGCTTCAAGTTCCAAGGTGTAAGCCTGAGATATCAAACCATTATTGTGGAGGAATTTCAAACGTGTAAGCCGTTTTAAATCGACATTGAATAAATCAACTTCACTATTGAAATTTGATATTTATCAAGAAATTTTTTATCTCCCTTTCTTTCTTTTACACAATTTATGAGATACTACATCTCTAACATAAATTTTCTGACTTTAAACTTTATAACTCCAACTCAATCAAAATAGATTTACTAATATTTTAAAGATCTATTTTGAATAGTTCTAGTTCCAAAATGGTTGGCAGTACCAAAGAATACTTTTAGACCATCGCTCATAAACACATTTTATTAGGTAAACCTGTAGAGCTTAACTCGAATAGGAGCGATGATTGTAAGTTACACTTTCTATCATTTGGGAATTTAGAAAATCATACTTCTCTCTATGGCCTACATATTGTGACATCAACGAGACAGTACCAGATCATTAATGTTAATGGGATTGATGTACATGACACATAAAATGGCCATTCATACCAATTCAAAGAAAATAACACTAGAACTTAATTGATAATATAACTTGCAGATTATACTTTCACTTGGATGTTTATCTTTAAAACACAAGTATAGGATTTACATACTCTGTAAATCACAGGTGAATAAGTTTTATGAGAATGGTTTTAGGATAAGACTAGGAGTATTATTAAAATTTTAAACGTGTATTAGTAATTGACTAGAGAAGTGATCATGCTAGTTTGTTATAAGTAGCAAGATTGGAAAAAGGAGAAACTTAGGGATTGATTTAGTTGGTTTAGATCTTGAGCGATCTCAAGAAAGGAAGAATCCAAGTTTCTCAAATTAGTCGATTCTTCCGTATTTCAATATATGTTTGTTCTCTTCTGGATTCTAATAATTGCACAATATTGGAAATGCAAGATATCTTAAAGATCATAACGATAAAATGTTATGGAATTTACCATCAATGGACTGAAGCTGCAAGTTTTATAGGCATAATATAAGGAATCCATCCATAATATTTTGACTAGAAGTCTTAGGAAGCTAAATGGAGTAAAACACAAGAATTTCATTGGGTTAGAAGCTTTTTGTGTGGCTCACTACTATAAAACGAGTCCTAAGAAAGAGTAAAACAGATGAATATTACTTTGAAAAACCAAGGCAAATAGCAAAGAGCATTTCATAGTTAAATAGTGTATCAGTTCTATGAGGACCATTAGCATAGCTACCTGTTTACGAGCCCGTGACCTTGCAGCTGACTCTCTATTCTTTATCATTCTTCGTTGTCTCCTCTCGACCACTTTCTCTAGAGCTCCACTACTTCGCCGACCACGGCCAAATGAAAATGGAACGGATGAAAATGAAGACGTCTCTATGCTGTTTTTTGTAATCACATCAGATGATATTGTACTTGTAGGAGATCTTGAAGCAACAGTTACACCTCTCGTACCTAAGCCGATCGCACCAATGCCCGTGCCTTGAATTAAAGCATCATGCAAAGGAGGTTTTGGGGCCACAACCATATTAGTCCCAGATCCGTTGGTAAGCTGGGGAGTGTTCACTAAATTCATTGAAGAAGCAAAAGTCACATTGGCTGGTTTGGGAAAAAGTGGCTGCTGTTGCTGCTGCGGCTGAGAAGACCTTACAACTCCTGTTCCTAAAAACACTGAATTTTGATTCTGATTAGAAACCATATTTTTGTTCTCAGTTATCTGATTTCCCATCAACATCCCAAGAGCCAAACTAGCATTGTTGTCTTCTCTTGATAATCCACCATAAAATCCACAGTTAAATGGCCGCTCCTCAATATGTTGAGGTTCTTCTCTTACCACTCCTGCTCTGGCTAAAAATTCCTCCAAAGTCACTTCCCCTAATGTTGGTTGTCGTCGAGCTGGCATTGGTTCGATTCCATTTCCTTCGTTAACACTAGTATTCTCTTTACTCAAGTCTTTCCAAACTTCATCAACCGTTTTCTGACTAATGGTCATGGGTAAAGTTAACGAAGCTTGCCTCTGCAAGTTCCCACCATTGGTGATTCCAGCTCCGCCCGGAGCAGCACCTGCAGATGTTACAGCCTGAGACTCTTCAGCAGTCCATATGTTTTTAAGAAGTTCATCCATATTCATCGAACCGACATCCTTTCCAAGTCCATTCCAAGTGTTCTGAAATTCATCAAAGGTTAAAGAGTATATGGAAGGCTGTCTAGTCAATGTGAAATTTCCTTGCGCCTTAGCCATAGGGCCTTCTCCTGGTGGGATATCCTCAAAGTTTCTGAAATTCATTTGAGAGTTCAACTCGTGTGGACACAGCAACTGCCTCGAAAATTTTTCTTTCTCGAGTAATAGTTCGAGTATGTTCCTTTTTATCTTGGCCAATCTCAGTTCTCTTACAACTGAATGAAGGAAAACCTGCCAATGGAATGAAAGAAAAATATTTTCATAGATTGTCTCTGAATTATGAGTTAAATAGCTGATAAACATTGTCCTTCAATTACTATTCCACATACTTAAGAGAAACAAAAACTTCGAAACAAGATTCTCCTTCAAGAGGTTTTCCAGGAGGAAAATGAACTCGGAATGTAACTTAACATGAAAAACAAAACTAGTGAAAACATATTTGGGAACTGTGTACAAGTTATTTATTTAGTTTGTTCTTATTAGTAATTTCGTTTTATTAAAAATAAATAATTGCTTAAAAACATTTAAAAAGCCATTCCAAAAATCGCACCCTTTCCAGTTCACAACAGTCCAACTTTTACTAGTAATTTTATCACCGCTCAATAAGAAACATCCTTGAACACTGTTATATAATTGGTGAAACAAGAAACTGATACTAAAAACTTAAACCATCAAAAAGCAAGCACCAGTGTAATCCAAAACTTTAGTTCCATCAATTTAGTAAAGTGATGAGATTAAGTCTAAAACATTAGGATCACAGATTCCAAGTTCTATATATCAAAAACAGGCAGTAAAATAACAAAATCAAAAGATCACAACTTTCTAAAACTGACCTTTGTTTCTTTATCTACAAACACAAGCTTCAAACAGAGACCAAACAAACAAGTTCAAATCAAAAACCTCAAAAACAAGATCAATCATCAGATCAAATCCTTAAGAAAAAAAACATCATTGCAGATTAGTTCCATCTTCCAAATTCATAGATCCATTTAAGGATTAGAAGTTCCAAACATCGTCAAGAGCAAACCAACATTTTGACATCAAGAAAAACACAAAGCCATTACAGAAAAGAAGGGGAAAAAAAATCAAAGAACAGAAAAAGGAAAAAAAAAACATCCATTTGTTGAACAGTGAGACACAAAACATAACAAAAACAGCAACAAAAAGGAAAGACCAGGAGTGAAATAAAATGGCAACTCACCTTTAAATTTTTAATTTTTAATATAAATTTTTCCTTTTTCCCCCCTTTTTCTAAGGAAAAATGGTTGGGTATTTTTAGGAAAATTGGCAGTGACTTCGAACTGAGCGACCCTTCTTTCTTAAGGCTGGTGGAGTCGACAGGTGTCTCACCCAGAGATCTGAGCTTAAATGGAGGATTTGAGAGCTTACTTTTCTGGGTTTTTTTTTTTTTTTTCAAAATACAAAAAATAAAAATTTGAACTTTATTTTTAAAAAACTTTCCTTTTTTTTGGATTTTTTAGAGAGAAATATTATATTAATAAGCAAAAGGATCCATCTAGATTAAGCAACGTGGACCAATGGAAGAAGGTTTGAAAGGTGAGGTTGACAAGAGAACCAATGAAAGAAAGAAAAGTGGGGAAATGTGTACCGTTGGATTTAGCTTTCCGACAAAAAGGATGCGATTGTAATATTTGCAGTTTTATTGGTTGGTAACGGTTCGAGGTTTTTTCTACTCCTAAACGACATTATCCGATACTGTTAGCCAATGGGATTTTGACAAATTGTCATTCAGAGAAGACAATTCTTTTAGACTAAGAAACTGTTTTAGGATCTTTTTCTCTCAGAATAAAACTATTGTAAAAACTACAAAAAAAAAAAAAAAAAAAAAAAACTAAAAATCTATTTTGGTTACAAACTTCTATAAAAATTAGTGTATTTGCAATAGAATCCTATTGATGGATCGATCTTAATCGAACTCAATCACAAATGATCATATCTAACTTAGGTATGTTACAAACATAATTCGATTAGTATTGATACGGTTTACTTTGCATTTTCTAGTGTATTATAGTTTTTTTTATGTTACCATCGTTGTTAGTTATTAGAATATTATGTTGCATGTATTTTGATATTCTAATACCAGTGTTTAGGGTTAGTACAGCAACTGTGACGAATTCATAATTCCTACAATAAAAGCAATGGTAAAGGTCTCTTCTAGTTGGTCTTACATAATTTTCAAATTAGATTAATCATCCTCAACTTCACAATTGAATTGCTTTCGGTAGTTGCAAAATTGATTGTGAGATAAGTTTAATAAATCAGAATTCGTAATTATTGGCTTACGGTGTTTAGAAGTTGTCTCTCACTTGTTCGAGGATGATCAAAATCGTCCTTATAGACCCACTTTCATAAAAATCTAGAAGACAACTACTTTTACAATCCCACCACAAAGTCTAGGAAGAAGTACTATATATAAATATAAGAATGCATAAATTTTTAGGTTGTAAAAAAAAGTCGTTTTTAAACATGACAAAATAAACCAAAATATTTACAAACATCTCAAAATCTTACTTTACATTAGCGATAAACTATGATAGACACAAATATTAGTTTATCACAATCTATCGATGTCTACATAGATAGAATTCGACATATTGTTATATTTGTAATTTTTTTCTTCTCGATAAAAAAATTGGAACATATACCAATAACTCTATACTTAAACGTAGATAGTCATTAGTCCAAATAAAACAAAACTATTATCAATACAACTCAAATTCAGCTTTACACACCAAACACAATTCATGCAAATCAATAGGAATATTTCATTGGGGTAGAAGAATGTCCCAACAATAGGTGCAAAAATATCTAGAGAGAATATCCATTTGCACTTTTCTTTTGTTTTGGATTTTTCTTTGCTTTTTACTGCCCCAATAGTTTATGCTAAAAAAAATCATTCATATAGTAATTAATGAATTAGAGTATTAATGTATTTTGTAGGATAAAACTTTAGCCAACAAAAGAAATAGGGTCGTTGACTTTGTGCTTAATTCCTTGGGAATAATTAGTTACTATAAGTTATCAATTATTTCTTCCTTATCATATAATAATTGCTTAAGAACTAAAATGAAAAATAAAGGATAGGGTTATACCCTATAATATCACGACATGTGTATGACAACAATATGAATTGAAAATCATTTATTATTTTCTTACAAATTAGAGTAAAACGAAAGATTTATTGTTTGTTATATAATTGTACCTGTATATTAGCCTTTGATTTTCAACGTTTTTTACTTTTAATTTTGAGGCGTTTGAAAGTGCTATGGAACGTTATCTTATCATGGTCTATAAGTCTTAATAATTTGTGTTGAGGTTATGTAGATTGTTTTCGTTTGAGTTACAATGATATATGTTTGTTTTTGTTTTATTACGAGTTACAATTATTTAGATATCAAATAATTATCAAAACGTTGATTTAAAATTTTAAAATTTATGCTTCATTTAACGACCACTTTATTTTTTGTTTTTTTTTTTTTTAATTATTTCAAAACACTCATCTCATCCGTAATGCTCATGTAAATTTGTTCTGTACATTTTACTATCATTTTTAAAAACAAAGATAAATTTTAAAACTAATTTTTCTTTTTTTTTGAAAAACTTGTTTTTTCTCTTTAAATTTGATTAAGAATTGAACTTTTATATATTAAAATTAAAGAAAAATGTATATTAATTTGAGAAATAAATATAAAATATGCTCAATTTTCAATATCTCGTAACAAAATCCCATACTTAGTTTAAAAATAAAGTCGAATTTCGAAAACTAAAAGAATTCGCTTTTCAAAAAGTTAATTTTATGGTTTAAATTTGACTAAAAATTCGATCATTATATCTAAAAAAAAATACAAATTATTATAAGATATAAAAAGAAAATAGATCTAATTTTAGAAAATAAAAAACGAGAAACGAAATTGTTATCAAATACCCAAGGAAGATAGAATCCAACCATCATATAATAAATATCCTACACCCACTCCATTAATAAGTTAGATATAAAATTTTATTTTAGAAGAAGCTTTGAGAATTTGACATTATTTATGATAATTAAAAGGAATACGTTTCTTTTGCAATTTTAAATAAAAATGATTGACATCAAATGAAAATTATAAAAAACACACTGTCCAGATACGTGGCGCATTGGCTAAGGTGCCACGTGTCCTCAGCTAAGATGATTGATTCGATGAAACGTAAATGCCGACATGCAAAGGGACATTGACACAGAATTCAATATGGAATTTTTTCGATTTAAGATGGGAAATAAATTGACATTTTTAGTATTATATATATATATACATTTGTGTATATTATTGTATTACTTTGTCTTTATGTTCTACACTTCATTATATTTATTTTACTTAAGGAATATAAATTATTCGAGGTCTTGTCTTTACCCATTTCGATGTGCAATTAATTTCTTCTTTTCAAACCATTTGTAATTAAATGCTTAAAGATTGGTTCAAAAACAGGATTATAAAATTTTAGTTTAAATTATAACTAATTAACACATGATGGATTTAATCTATAGTAACTATGTACGGGTTTTTTTTGACATTCAAATGTTGTAATGTCATATGATTATTTCGCGAGATTTGTCGAGATACACGTAAGTTGACTTGAACATTTATGAGTATCAAAAAGAAAACGAAGCTTAATTTAAATTATAATATATAACTAGACAAGTTATCCTTTTTAACGTTGTTATGGATAGATTTATTGACAATGGCTAATTGTAGAGACCTAACAAAAATTCACGAAGGACGTCTGAGTACTGTTCAGTTCTTTGAAGGATCTTTGTGCAACCCAATTAGAGATGATGACCTATTTAAGATCCATGGAAGACTGTTGCAATCAATATCATGAAGGACCCATGAACAAGCTTTGTAGAAAGCATGCACAGAGGAGTTTTCAATTCCAAAAGTTAATCGACGAACTTTCCAATTCGACATGTGAATTATTTTAAATCATAACCCTAATCCTCAATTAAAACTAAACTTTGCCCCACTCCCTTCCACTCTACTCATAACTCCAAATACGCCCTAAAATTTTTGTATTGTTTTTTACTATCAAGGTACTTAGGAACTCATTATTAACTTGAGCATTAGAGTGGTTAAGTGGCCCAATACCACACTACTAACATTTAGTTGTCTTTATTCTAATGGGTATTGTTATTATTTCTGAATGAAGTTGAATGATCTCTCGATAACAATAACTTGGTTGGAAGATGAAATTATAGAAAGAAACATTGATATTTTTTTTCAGAAAGAAGAAAAATTTTAAAGGCAACAATAATGTTGAAATGTTAAGGTTTATTAAAGTTGAAGAAAGCAATGAGAAAAATGAGGGTAATTTGTGGAAGAGAGAATCCAACGTAAGACGTAGGTTTTCACTACAACGTTGATGGCAGACAAAATCCAAATCCAAATGTTTCCCATTTTCCCCTTTTACTTGACGTATCAAATAACAACACCTCACTTTCTATCTGCATCACACGTGGCCACCTCTTATTGCTCAACCTTTTTTGTGGTGGACCCACACCTTTTTATTATTGTTCTTATTATTATTATTATTATTATATTTAATGAACCGTTGCTTCTTTCTCGTTTTAGGGTTCCTCGTAGCCAACACTTGTGTTTACATTTGTTGTAATCATTTAGGTCTCCATTACTAACTTCAAAATAGAAAATTGTTTTTGTATTAGAAATAAGAATATAGGAACTGGAAAGAAAATAATAGATTAAATTTTCAAAATCCAAAATAATTACCAAATTAAGATTTGATTTTCTGTTTCTAAAAGTTTTATAAGCATTCCCTGCACTCTTGTTTTGTGAATTTGATTACGTATTCGACTCTTGTAATTAAAAAAATATGAAAATTAATATAAAAGAAAATAAGTTTAAAGTTTAAAAACAAAAAGCCTAAATGAATTGTTACCAAATAGGCTCTAGTTTTCAAAAATTAAACCAAGAAATATTGCTCTCTATCCACTTTTTACCTATGCCTTCAAAAACAAAACCAAAATTTGAAAACTAAAAAAAAAAAAAAAAATTATTGTTTTCTAAATTTGACCAATGACTTTATCAATTAAACCCAAAATTAAGAGTTTAAATTGATATATTTGTGAAAAATCAAGGTATAATTTAGGAGTTTAGAGTTTAAACAATGCAACTCATTTAGAGGGATAAATTGAATTTCGCCCTTACTCTTGTATCCAATTATTATTACCTTCTGGAAAAAAAAGAAACAAAAAGGTGTATACACACAAAAATATGTACACCTTGTGAATTTGATACAGTTGAGCCACTTTTATATCATGTAGAATTAAATAAAATAACGTGAAATAAGATGTTTAAGATTTATTTGGACATCTCCACTAAATGAAAAACATTTGTGAAGGACATGTTTAAATATGAGTCCCTAAAAGTATCTCCAAAGCTTCAATGCTGTAAAAAATACTATTTGAGATTTCTTAAATTTGACATATCCAATTGGAATTAAACATAAAATTCAAATTAAGATAAAATACACATCAACTAATTATAATTTTTTTCAAATAAAAAAATAAGCTAATGCACATGAAAGCTCAAAGGGACAAACCAGAGACCAAAAGCACAATACAAAGACTCAAAATCAACATTTTTAGAGAAAATTAAACAATTTAATTGAGAACAGCCAACAGAATAGATTGGGTTTAATTGAAATTCTATATTACATAGAACAAAAGTATTGTAGTGGACCTCGTGCTCATAGATACGAACAAGTAGAATGCAATTCATTTGATTGACAAGCAGAGCATGTCTTCAATGAAGAATTTTCAAACTAACCCCCATGATTAATGGTTAATATTATATGACATTAATTGCCATCTCTATGTTACTAGAAAACATGTTATTATTGCGTAATTGACAAGTTTTAACGATTTTCAGGGTTCAGGACAGGCAATGGAATTCAAATTACAAAATTTAATTCAATTTCAAACCCCATAGTTTCTAAATCTATATACAGTTACACCCAATGAGAGCTACAGAATAAGAATTACAATGGGGAAAGAAACCATTGAATAATGAGTACACATGGATGAAAGAAGCATTCAAGTTTAACTCGTGAGATCTAAATGACCCAGCACAAAAAGAACGAAGCGATAACCAAGTACATATGCGAAAGGATGAATTTTGAAACAGAAGTATCGATCAGGCACAATGGTTGTATAATCAATGAAACAGAGACGTGCCATGAAATAACACACTCAAGAGTTTTCCAACTAAAACTAACAGCTTAATCAAGAACTTCATCACCTAACACTTATAATTGCCAAAAAAAAAAAAGACGAAATGCGAATTAGAACAATGAGAAATAGCAGAGCTTCGAAAGAAAAGCAATGCCATGAATTCATAATGCTATTCTAAAACGAGGCTTCCAATTAACTAACAGTATTCCGATAACGAGTAATATAATAGCAAAAGAGTCAAAACCATTAGGACAAAAAATCTAATTTTATGAGCAAATAGATAGAACAGTTAAACACAAAAAACAACCTTGTAAATTCAAACGCATAAAAGAAGAAAAGCAGCAAAAATCCAGCACCACAAAGTCTTTTCCAAAATGGATAAACGATTCAACGGTAAGATTTCTGGAACCTGGCACGAGCTCCACGACCACCAAACTTCTTAGGCTCACAGCGTCGGGGATCGGCGACGAGTAAAGTCCTGTCGTACCTGACAAGAATGTCTTTGATTTCCTTCTTGCTCTGCTCGTCCACGTACTTCTGGTAGAACGCGACCAAGGCCTTGGCGATACTCTGACGGATGGCGTAAATCTGCGAGGTGTGACCTCCACCCTTTACTCTAATACGCATATCGACACCAGAGAACCTGTGTCGTCCAAGGAGGAGGATAGGCTCATAAGCCTTGAAACGGAGGATCTCCGGCTCCACGAGTTCGATTGGGCAGCCATTGATCTTAATCAAACCTCTACCGCGCTTGCAGTAGGTGACTGCCACTGCCGTCTTTTTCCGGCCGAAACATTGAACCGACTCAATCGGAGCAGCCATGATTTTCTTTCACCTGGTTTCGCCTCCTGCTACTACAAACCCTAAACTCTGAGGGAGAGGAAGTTCTGAGAGTGGAAGAAGGAAAAATTGAAACGGAGAATTTATATGGAATCTCAAAATTAGGGTTTTGGGACGAAGGTATAAAACGCACAGTTTCGGCTTCGATGTGTAATGGGCTTGTAATGGTAAATATGTTGGGCTGAATTTTTTAATGTCCGGCCCAACTCATCACCTTCAGCCCATTATTTCGGTAACTTAAGTACTGAAATTGTTTTTTGGGGCAACCGGGGATATAACATTTGAGTTTAAATTAATTAAGGATATAGCAAAAAATAAAAAAAATTGCAAATATGACAAATTTTAAATACAATCCCAAGTAAAAGACGAAAATGCCCCTGTAAGTAGATACATTTCACGCTTCGTACACTTCGTATTCAGATTTCGTCGGTCTTCACGTTTTCCTTCCATCTTCCACTTTCTTCTCCTTTCTTCGTATTCCGATTTGGTTTTCTCTTGCCGGTGCCTTCGTTTTCCGCTTCGCTTCACGTTCTCGACTTCATCATCTACAGACTTCTCTGCTTTTTGTTATTCTCCACTTCAATTGTAAGTTATTTGTTTTTCTTTTGAAATAATAAGTTGTTTTCATAAGGTATCTTTGTTTTCCGTTTAGTCGTAACCTGTTTGAAATAGATTTCTTTTTCTTTTTCTATTTGTTTGAAATCGATTTCTTCATTTTATGTTTGGTTCTGCTTTGTTTTTTAGTTTATGTGTTGTTACTTAGGGTTTAGGTAGTTTATGTGTTGTTACTTAGGGTTTAGGGTCTATCAGTGATATATAATATCACTGATAGACTTGAAGGATGTTTAGTTTGTTTGCATTGGAATGTTATTAGATAATTTAGTTTAATGTAAATTTTTATGTGTTGTCGTTTAGGTTCTATCACTGATATGTTTCTATCAACTTAAAAATGATGTTTAACTTGTTTGTGTTGGTTTGGTATTAGATGTTTTAGCTTAATCTGCATTTATTATCCGTTATTGCTTATGGTCTATCAGTAATATAGTCTATCGATGATATGTTCTATTAGTGATATGGTCTATCAATGATATGGTTTATCAATGATATGTTTCAATCCTTGATAGACTTAGAAGATGTTTAGCTTGTTTGGACTTGGGAAGTTAGTAGAAGTCTAGTTTAATGTGTTTTTTTTTTTTTTTTTGTGATGTTGCTTAAAGTCTATGAGTGATATGTTTCTATCACTGATTGATAGATTTGGAGGATGTTTAACTTGTTTGTGCTGGAATGTTTAACTTGTTTCTATCTTGATAGACTTTAAGGATGCTTAACTTGTTTGCGCTAAGGTGTGTTAGTAAATGTTTTATAGTTTATGTGCATTTATTTATGCGATGTTTCTTAAAAACTATCAATGATATGTTCTATCATTGATAGATTTGGAATATGTTTAGGGATGTTTAGTAGATACTTTTGTTTAATGTGCATTTTTTATGTGATGTTGCTTAAAGGTTTTTCGGTGATTGATTTCTATCACTTAGACTTAGAGGATGTTTAGCTTGCTTGCAATGGGATGCTAGTAGATACTTTAGTTTAATATGTATTTTTTATGTGTTGTTGCTTAGGGTCTATTGGTGATAGGTTTCTATCACTAGTAGACTTGGAAGATATTTAGATTGCTGGCATTATGATATATATATTTATAAACTTTCATTCAATATTATCATTTCAGGTTGTTCAAGAAAAGAAAAAAAGATGAAAACTATGGAAATAGCGAAGAATGTTAAAAATGTTAGGCCGAAGATACAACTTAACCGATCAAAGAGAATGTTGGTGATTGCAGAAGACTAGAAAATTGCAAGAGACCTATTGATTTGTCCCTAGTTTGATTGCAACTCTCTCATCGAGTAAATGGATATTGTTGTATATTAGTTTTGTGAATATTTCATGATAGAAAAGATCAACGATAGACTTCACATTTTATTTGATTTTGTTATATTGATATAGAAAAGGTTGGACCACAAGTTGAACATTGCAAGTTATGCCTTTTATATTCTTAAATAGTTGTGACTTTTTAATTGATGTTAAAATCTATTAATAATAGACAGATAGACCATAACGGTGAAAGAATTGATTTTACATATTAATATAGAAAAATGTTGGATCACAGGTGGAATAATCATTGTAAGTTATGTGCCTTTGTGTTCCCATTGAGAAATTAGAATTATACATGTTGAATAATTGCAAATTATTATTAATGAGTGCATTTTATTGAGGAAAAGTTTCGTTAATATACATGTTGAAGTCTATCATTAATAGAAACTATCAACGATAAACTTCATAGTAAAGTCTATAAGCAATAGAACTATCAACTAAATTAAACTCCATTATGACATTACTACTTTATAATAAAGTAACATGTATAGACTTGAAATGTATTGATAAAAAAAGTGGCTTATTATCGAAAGGTTTGAGTCAAACAAATAGAAAGTATTTCCTTCTAACAAAAGAAAAAAAAAAGGCAACAACATAATGTCACATAATTGTAAAAATAATGGAAGTGTGCACGTTCTACGGTTGTGACCAGCACGACAACAATAACTACATTTTGAGTGACTTTTCTTTTCATCAATCAATCTTTTTTTTTTTTTTGTTTTCATGGTCCTTTTGCTTGACCCTTGCAAACTAGAGGTAGTGTTACACTCATAACATTGAATAATCATAATTCTGAATTCCTGCAAAAAAAACAAAAAACAAAAATATACCATTATCATCCTAGTGTGTAACACTCATTGCATTAATAAAAGATAAAGTCTGTCACTGACTGACTAATATCAGTGATGGACTAGGATACAAGTTTATCATTGATAGACTAGTATCAATGATAACTTAGAATTAATATCAGTAATGTAGGATACAAGTCTATCACCGATAGTCTAATATTAGATGTAGGATACAAGTTTATCACTGATAGACTAATATTAGATGTAGGATACAAATCTATCGCTGATAGACTAATATCACCATGCTCATACTACCTAGTCTAACTAACAGTGATAACTTGTATTCATCAATAACTTGTATTCTTTTAACCTAAAACGTAAAATTGATAGAAAAATTCATAATATGTTCAATTCTACAAAGCCTCAAACTGATGAAATCCAATACAAGTAAACAAACACATTTTTTATATAAAAATACTAGTAAATCATCAAATTGAATTGAACCAAATCAACCTACAAAGATGAAACTAGATCAAATTGTAAAAATTGGATGACGTCGAATGAAAAATTTAGGGAAGAATCACATCTGAAAACAAATATCTAACTGAGATGATGAACATAAATTGGATGAAAAAACTGGGGAACAAATCTCACATTTTTAAAGAAAATTTAATTACATACTAAAAAATTAATATCAAAACCATAACATTGACCTACCGAAGTAGACGCAAACGGAAAATTGTAGAAAATTGCTACTCGTCGAAAATCTTTGAAGGCTGAACGCAGGACTAAAAATCGACAATTGAAAGCGAAGATAAAATTAGAAAAAGAAAAGAGAGAGGAAGAATTGTGAAAGTCAGAAAAAATTGATCAGATTTGAGAGAATGAAAAAAATTGATATATATATCAAGATCGTGGAGGAGAGAAAATCAAGCCATATATTTTTGACCTAAAATAGGGGTATTTTAGGAATATATTAAAAAGAAATAAAAGATTTGCTATTTTTGCAAATAGTTTATAAGGTTGCTATATCCTTTATATTTTATGCCGAGAGAGATATCCATTATAAATCCCCTTGTTTTTTTAGACATTAAATTAGAAAAGTTTTGGTTTTTTTTTTTTTTTTTCTTTTACTTTTTAAAAGCAATATTTTCTAATATCTTTCCTAGAGGAAGATGTACTTAAATGAATGCTCAGAGATGGACGCTATGATTTTTTCAATCAGATCTCGTCTTCGGAAGGATAACGTTTAAGATATTTGGTTAAAATCTGTAAAACAACAACTTGTTAAGAAAAGGTTGAGTCGGGATCATGTTTTCTTTAAAGACGTTTTGCAACTCTACTCATAATACAAACTGTTTTGATAATACCACGTCGTCTCCGATATAAAACAATCAATACTCAATTTTTGTGAAAGATGTTTTTTTCTAATCTCCTAAAATGAGTAGTGGGCATAAATATATATAGAATTTAAGTTTCGTTATGCCTCAATTTAATAAAAAAAATGTTTATTGGTTTTGAGCCAGGAAACAATTTTGATAATTAAAATTAAACTAATTTGGTTTAACAATAAAATCGTTGAATATTTAAATAATAAAATAATAAAAAACAAAAAAATTATTTTATTCCTCAACATACCTTGTCCAGATGGACAGACGACGACGACGACAACACGCACATGAAAATATCAACAAATCTCCAGTTTTCTATTTCCACGTCCCCTAAAAAACACATAGTACCTAATAAATAAAAATTCCCTTCTCTGAATTTGTTCTTTTCTCAAAATTTTGTAGTTTCTACATCAATTTGGTTGTTTTCTTCGTCTTCACCACTTCCCCAAGTTCATTTATAAGCATTATAAGTAATCGGTGTCAAGTTGATTTTTTTGTTTTTTCCTTCAACTAATATCATTTGTCACTTTAGGCGTTTCATCGACTTAAGGGGAGATGCTCCCTTTGTACCTAATTTCACCGATATTCATCCTCATTCCCACATTTTTTATTGAGATCAAAATTAGTTATATAAAAAAAAAACAACCATTATTCATTAAATTTATATTTTGTACTAATAATCATATTAATACAAAATATTTTGAAAAGTATATATTTGATGTGTGTCTTTACTATGATTAAAATAAAAATACATCAATATATACACGACAAGCGAATGACGTTAAAGTAAAAGAGAAACAGAAGTTACAAATTTGAAGAGAGTACTCCGAACCAAAAGAATTTATAGAATATGCCCGTCTTCTTTGACTTTTACTTAAAAAAAAAAAAACAAAACATGAAACGCATAGGAAATGTAGGAAATTTTGAATCAATACTTCTCATGTTGACAATCATAAATAGGAAAGAGTAGTTGAAATGATTATCCCTTTTCATTTTTTTCTTCCTATTACTTTTCTCTATCTCCTCCTGTCCTCACACTTTCCTCTTTTGTTTTTTTGTTTTTTAATATTTCATAACTTTTGAATGCTTTCATTCATTACCATTTTGCTGTCATTTTATATTTGAATTCAATTCTTTTTCTCAATTTTGACCTAAACTATAAATTATAAAGCTTTAAATATATATACATATAAAAGTAATATTAAAGTGGGCTTAGTTGAGTGATAACACGTGGATGAGGTATTCGATCTTATACAATATAGACTTTTAGGTTATTTATTAAAAACATGATCTATTAAGAAAGCTACTGGTTGAATCAGCCATTAACTTATTGATATGCTTAAATCGACATTTGATTTATTAATCTAAGTTGGATAAACATCTAGTCATTATTGGTTGAAGACGGAGAAGAAGGGTAGTTGGGGTTGTTAATTTAATAGCATTCATAAACATATTTTTAACTGTCTAAGCAAACAAAAAGTAGAAAGGAAAAATAACCTGAGATTACATACATACATTTGGTCTCTACGTTACAAAATGAATTTTAATAGAGGGCCAAAAAAATACATAATATATGGTAAGTGAGTTTTAGCCAAATGGACGGAGGATATTAAGTTTGACTTCCAATTCTACTGATCAACTAAAACGACGTAGTTTAGGGACAAAGAAAGAAAAGGGGGAAGGGACGGCGTAGTTTTACTAAACCGACATAGTATGAAATTAAATGAGTCTATCGGGGGTAAATACGTAATAACATCCTATGTTAGGAGGGCAAGATTGGAATAAAGCAACCTTCACCTCATCTCGACTTTTTTCTTCTTCCTTTCTGCGTTGCTCTGAGGAATACGGGAGAAGAAGAACGTCATCGGCTCCGACGACCTTCAAATTGACTTAGTTAGGCGATCCACGGTTGTCATTCGTGCCCTGGTTTACATCGTTATCTAGCTATGGAGATTGCACCGGCGGCTGCGCCTTCGATCGACAGAGATGCTGCCTCTGTGGATGCAGTTCAACCATCGTCTTCATCGACGGATTCTGTACCAGGGAACGAGGCGAACTTGTCCACGTCTTTTCCTGGACCTAAGTATGATGACGATGAAGAGGAAGAGGACGTCTGCCGGATCTGTAGGAACCCTAGAGATGCGGATAACCCGCTAAGTCATCCCTGCGCTTGCAGCGGCAGCATCAAGTTTGTTCACCAGGACTGTCTCCTTCAATGGCTTAATCACAGCAACGCCCGTCAGTGCGAGGTTCATTTTCATTTCTTTTCTTTTTCTTTTATGCCTGTTTCTTGTTCGGTTACTTCCTTGATTCAGTAACGTTTCTTGGCTGAGTTCTGGGAACCTTTCGAATTATCTATGGGAGAAACTTTTGGGATATCTTGTTTATGAAGCGATTATTGGGGTTGGCAGCGACGAGTTAATGAATGAAATTGGGAAAGATTTAGACCTGTGAAAATTCAACTTGAATCCCTTTAGAAAATTATTTGATTGTGGGTGAAAGGGTAATTTGTGAACTGGTGCAATTCTAAGACACTTCGTTCATTTTGTGTATGGGTGGGTATATATTTTTTAGTTCACCCTGAAAAATTTATACCCCTTTTTATGGTTGTTCATTTTCTTGGGAAAATGTGCTTAATAGTTAGTGTTCCCTTCGCTAAAACTCTAAGAAGAAAAATGCATTTCGAACTTTAATTGGTGTTTGCTGATGTTTTAGCTGGGTGTGGTTATATAGAACAGTTAGGGTTCATGAGAAGTATGATATTAAATTTTAAATCTAATTGTGTAAGAAACCCGGGTTCGTTGAAGAGGTCAGCTTATTTTTATGGGTTATTCATTTTTCTTTTGCGTATTTTGTATCTGTTTCAGAACTGATGTTTTCGGTTTCAATATTTCAAGAATAAATTTTATATCTGCCTTTCTCATGCCAATTTACATATATTTTCACGTGTCGCAGGTTTGCAAACATGCATTTTCCTTCTCCCCTGTTTACGCCGAGAATGCTCCATCAAGGCTACCTTTTCAGGAATTTATTTTTGGAATAGCAATGAAAGCTTGCCATGTCCTGCAGTTCTTTTTACGTCTAAGTTTTGTGCTCTCTGTTTGGCTACTCATCATACCTTTCATTACTTTTTGGATATGGCGGTTGGCTTTTGTGAGAAGTTTTGGGGAAGCTCAGAGATTATTCTTGAGTCACTTGTCTGCTACTGTTGTTCTTACTGATTGTCTTCATGGCTTCCTACTCTCTGCTAGCATTGTATTTATATTTCTTGGAGCTACCTCCTTGAGAGATTACTTCAGGCATTTGCGGGAACTTGGAGGTCAGGATGGCGAGCGAGAAGATGATGCAGATAGAAACGGAGCTCGTGCTGTAAGAAGACCTCCAGGACAAGCTAACAGAAATTTTGCTGGTGACGCTAATGGTGAAGATGCGGGTGGTGCCCCAGTACTTGCTGGAGCAGGTCAAATGATTAGGAGGAATGCAGAAAATGTTGCTGCTCGGTGGGAGATGCAGGCTGCTCGTCTTGAAGCTCACGTGGAACAGATGTTTGATGTGGATGATGCTGATGGTGCAGAAGATGTTCCCTTTGATGAGCTTGTTGGCATGCAGGGTCCTGTGTTTCACTTAGTTGAGAATGCATTCACAGTTAAGTGTTGCATCATGTTTCTATAGATAATTGGGCCATGAAAAGTTACGTTTAAGTATTATTTCTTATGAGTATTTGCCTCAATTCATGTACACTGCAAGCATATGGGGTTTAGCCCAGAGATTAGTTCTTTTGTTTCTGGAGGTGATGTCTTGTCCTCCCCCATTCAGATAAATTTCGATATCATTGATTTCTCTCTTCCTTTTTCACTGAACTAATAATTAAGCACCACCTCGTCATAATATCTAATTGGTTCCACTTCTTTGCAGGTCTTAGCCAGCAATATGATATTTCTTGGTGTCGTTATCTTCGTGCCCTTTACACTAGGTCGGATCATACTTCATTACGTATCGTGGCTTTTCTCTTCAGCCAGTGGTCCTGTTTTCTCAACTATGATGCCACTTACTGAGTCAGCTCTCTCCTTAGCAAATATTACATTGAAAAATGCATTGACAGCTGTTGCAAATTTGTCATCAGATGGTAAAGAAAGTGGTCTACTGGATCAGGTTGCAGAAATGTTGAAAGTCAACTCCAGTACATTAAACGATGTCTCAAACAACATAACTGCTCCACTTTCGGTAGATCTTTTGAAAGGGGCTGCCACTGGAGGTTCAAGGCTTTCTGATGTTACAACTCTCGCTGTAGGCTACATATTTATATTTTCTTTAGTTTTCTTCTATCTTGGTACTATTGCATTGATTCGTTACACGAGAGGAGAACCTTTGACTATGGGGAGGCTGTACGGCATTGCATCCGTAGCTGAGGCTATCCCTTCTCTCCTTAGGCAGTTCATGGCAGCAATGAGGCATTTGATGACCATGGTTAAGGTTGCTTTTCTCTTGGTCATAGAACTTGGGGTATTCCCCTTGATGTGTGGCTGGTGGCTTGACATTTGTACTGTAAGGATGTTTGGGAAGTCAATGGCTCAACGTGTTCAGTTCTTCTCAATTTCTCCTCTTGCAAGCTCATTGGTTCACTGGGCTGTTGGCATTGTATATATGCTACAAATAAGCATATTTGTCAATCTACTTCGAGGGGTATGTATCCTTCATTTTTCTGATTTTGGTTTAATTTTCTCATCAATAATGGTTATTCCAGTATTCATGATCATGTCAACAATTTTCTAGGTTTTGCGCAGTGGAGTTCTGTACTTTCTTCGTGATCCGGCTGACCCAAATTATAATCCTTTCCGAGATTTAATCGACGATCCTATGCACAAGCATGCTCGCAGGGTTCTTCTATCTATTGCAGTTTATGGAAGTTTAATTGTAATGCTGGTGTTCTTACCTGTGAAGCTTGCTATGAGGATGGTGCCCTCCATTTTTCCTCTTGATATATCGTAAGTCATATTAGCTGAGTAATGCTATTTGTAAGCTGCAGTTTTATATTGAAACTTGGAATTCATTGGCAGTGTTCTTATTTTCTTGACAATTTTTGTGGCAGGGTATCGGATCCCTTCACAGAGATTCCGGCTGACATGCTTCTGTTTCAAATCTGCATCCCTTTTGCAATTGAGCATTTTAAATTGAGAACAACAATCAAATCGCTTCTTCACTGCTGGTTTACTGTAGTCGGTTGGGCCCTTGGGCTAACAGATTATTTACTTCCCAGAACTGAAGAAAATGTTGGTCAAGAAAATGGGAATGGAGAGCCTGGGTTGCAAGAAGAACTGCAGGTGGTACATCTAGGTGGACAGGATCAGGCTTTGGTGGCTCATGCTGCAGCTAACGACCCAAACCAAGTTCCTGCGTCTGGAAACTTGAGTAATGAGGAGTATGATAGCGAAGAGCAGACTGATTCAGAGTAAGTTCAAATTCTTTGCTTTAAGCATGAACATCATAGATTCATAATTGTAGGAGAGCTGCACTGTCATTGCTCTCCTTTTTCTCTCTTATGTTTGTGGTGTGTTCACTTCATTTTTACTTAAAGCCATGGTGAAGCCTTTCAACTCTTAGTTTACTTCTTTTGAATCAATTATTTGTGGTTGGGTTTAAATGCCTCTTTACATATTTGGTGTATCATCTAATCGTATGGGCTATTTCAGGCATGCTCAAACGTCTAACATTTATTTATTTGTATTTTAGGAGGTATAGCTTTGCTCTCCGCATTGTCCTTTTGTTGGTTGTGGCATGGATGACTCTTCTTGTCTTCAACTCAGCATTGATAGTGGTACCAACTTCACTTGGACGGGCACTTTTCAATGCCATCAAAAAGCAAGCACAAGTGTAATCCAAAACTTTAGTTCCATCAATTTAGTAAAGTGATGAGATTAAGTCTAAAACATTAGGATCACAGATTCCAAGTTCTATATATCAAAAACAGGCAGTAAAATAACAAAATCAAAAGATCACAACTTTCTAAAACTGACCTTTGTTTCTTTATCTACAAACACAAGCTTCAAACAGAGACCAAACAAACAAGTTCAAATCAAAAACCTCAAAAACAAAATCAATCATCAGATCAAATCCTTAAGAAAAAAAAACATCATTGCAGATTAGTTCCATCTTCCAAATTCATAGATCCATTTAAGGATTAGAAGTTCCAAACATCGTCAAGAGCAAACCAACATTTTGACATCAAGAAAAACACAAAGCCATTACAGAAAAGAAGGGGAAAAAAAATCAAAGAACAGAAAAAGGAAAAAAAAAACATCCATTTGTTGAACAGTGAGACACAAAACATAACAAAAACAGCAACAAAAAGGAAAGACCAGGAGTGAAATAAAATGGCAACTCACCTTTAAATTTTTAATTTTTAATATAAATTTTTCCTTTTTCCCCCCTTTTTCTAAGGAAAAATGGTTGGGTATTTTTAGGAAAATTGGCAGTGACTTCGAACTGAGCGACCCTTCTTTCTTAAGGCTGGTGGAGTCGACAGGTGTCTCACCCAGAGATCTGAGCTTAAATGGAGGATTTGAGAGCTTACTTTTCTGGGTTTTTTTTTTTTTTTTTCAAAATACAAAAAATAAAAATTTGAACTTTATTTTTAAAAAACTTTCCTTTTTTTTGGATTTTTTAGAGAGAAATATTATATTAATAAGCAAAAGGATCCATCTAGATTAAGCAACGTGGACCAATGGAAGAAGGTTTGAAAGGTGAGGTTGACAAGAGAACCAATGAAAGAAAGAAAAGTGGGGAAATGTGTACCGTTGGATTTAGCTTTCCGACAAAAAGGATGCGATTGTAATATTTGCAGTTTTATTGGTTGGTAACG
The DNA here is from genome assembly GCF_025177605.1 of Cucumis melo. Lineage (NCBI taxonomy): Eukaryota > Viridiplantae > Streptophyta > Magnoliopsida > Cucurbitales > Cucurbitaceae > Cucumis > Cucumis melo. The sequence goes on from NC_066857.1 coordinate 507,419, forward strand.
GTTCGAGGTTTTTTCTACTCCTAAACGACATTATCCGATACTGTTAGCCAATGGGATTTTGACAAATTGTCATTCAGAGAAGACAATTCTTTTAGACTAAGAAACTGTTTTAGGATCTTTTTCTCTCAGAATAAAACTATTGTAAAAACTACAAAAAAAAAAAAAAAAAAAAAAAAACTAAAAATCTATTTTGGTTACAAACTTCTATAAAAATTAGTGTATTTGCAATAGAATCCTATTGATGGATCGATCTTAATCGAACCCAATCGCAAATGATCATATCTAACTTAGGTATGTTGCAAACATAATTCGATTAGTATTGATACGGTTTACTTTGCATTTTCTAGTTTGATAATCACTTTTAAACTTCAAGAACCACATCTAGTGATAAAGTTCGAAAATATCCGCCTTTGAAATCAACATCAATGTTTAGTTTTCCTCTTTAAACACTCATTTCTCTCAACTTCTTACTCAAACTTTGCTTTTTCACGTATTCTTCGAACCAATAACGAGTTAAGTCGGTTTCTTTCTTCCTTTATTAATAACACACAATGATTGATGGAATATATAAGTTTCTTCCTTCCCAAAATGAGTAAGGGAACTAAAAAGAAAAAGACTATAAAAGGTTTGTTTCGAAAAAGTCTAACAAAGTATTATTTTTAATGGTCCACATATTTCCCTCCCCAAGGGGGCGAACTATAGTTGACATTTCACTCTCATTTTGGTTGCACCATTCAAATCGTTGAGAAAAACTATTATTTTAGTTTTCAAATTCCAACTCTAAATATTTCTAAAGTTTTAAATTAGAAACGACAAAATATTTATGATTATCCAAACCAAACACAAGTAAACTAATTATAACCAAATCCTCAAAACTTTGTTTTCTAACCCTAACCTTTTTTCTTCCTTCGTCAATTCGGTATATGAATTTTAGTAAGTATCTATTTAAGACACGTAGGGTCAAATTCATAACAATTTTATCCATATTTAATACGAGTTCAATAAAATTAAATGTCAACTTCTCTTATTTAATCAATTATGATAAGTTAACAAAATTGTTAAAAATATTTACGTAACGATGAAAATAATATTTTAATTTTGAAATAATAGAGTAGTAGTAAAGTTGAAGAACGTCACACCCCACATTGACTATTGGGTGTCAGAGATCCAATTCATCCGCCTCACCTTGAGGATAGTACACGTGTCGTCTTGTCAGTCAGATTTGGAAATTACAACCAATCAAATCCCCCTCTCTCTCTTCCCTTATTCTTTTTATTTTGGTAACGTCTTCCTTTTGGTCTATACATATGCAAAGGGCTATGTGCACTTTAATTCATATCTAGGTCTTATATGTTGCATACCCCCCATCATATGACACCATTAATACCACACAACCACATCATCCAACGCTGTAAAATTTGAAAGATACTCCATTTGTTCATCTCATTCTGTCCAAATGTTAGTTTATCATCTTTTCAACGACCAACCGTTAGAGTATCTTTAATAACCCTTGTTTATAGAGATTGAAATAAGTTTTATCATCACTAATCTCTTCATTGGATTAAATGTTTACTATCTACGTGTATGTTTTGACCTCTTTAGTCTCTACGACAAAGTATGACTTTGATCCCATGCCTTTGTCGTTGTTAAGTCTACTTTAGCTAATACATTGAAATTGTCAATCACGTACGTGGATGATTTATCAACAAATGATAGATGTTGTTTTGTTTGAGACAATCATTCTTTGTGAGTAAGTGAAGGTTGTCAACTATGCTTTGTTCAAATGTACTAAGTCTTTTTTCCCCCATTTTTGTGTAAAAACTCGAGTTGTAATTTAGTTTGAAATTGCTTTTCTTTATTTGGAGGTTATACTATACCTTCTTTAGTTTGGAAATGAATAACTACAATAATCATAAAAAATGAGGGATGTGCTACTCTTTTTTTTTTATAAATAATTTATCACCAAGCAATTATATATGGAGTGTAGACATTGTTGTCAGATGAGTATTGTGTGTACCTTATAATTGCTAGCCAAATGTTTACCTTTTCAAAATATATATATGGATATACATACACAATTCAGCCCTTGTATATATATTATTTTTTTCCTTACTCGATTTTATTTTCCCCACTAAAAATAATAATAATAAGAAAAAAAAACTAAGTGAAAAGTGAAAATAATAATAGTAACAATAAAAGGCATGCATTATTTTAAACTTATTCAATAGAGTATTGGAGAAAAATTAAAAATTATTGTATTATTGAAAATAGCATTAGATCTTACATTAATCTTCCATTGGCCTACTACAATACAACCTTGAAAAAACAACTCAACCTTGACCATTTATTTGACACATTATCGGCATCATTTCATACATAGAGACATTATGAACATCAACATGAAATTTATTTTACTAATCACAAATATTCCCATTTCCCCCCTTTGCATCAAATCCTCTCTCCCAAAATTAAGAAGAAAATAAAAAAATGTGGAGGTAGTAAATAAATGAAAATAGGAAAGTAAAATGGGAAAAAGTAAAAATTTAATATAACTAAAAATAAACTAGAGATAAAAGAGGACCACGTTTCTCTCTTAACTTTCCTTTCTTTGTCTCTCTCCAAACACTCTTCTTTCTCAACTTCTCCACTCTTCTGACCTTTGACCTCTGCTTACCCATTTTGCCATTTTCATGGAACGTCCATTTCGTCTTCATCTCTCTCTCTCTCTTCACTCTTTCATTTTCCTTATTCCACCTAATCTCATCATTCCTTCAATACCCTTTTTCCCTTCTTCATGAATTCCGACGAGCCACTCACTCCCGCTGGCCGCCTCTTCCTCCGTCCTGAAATCAACCAGATTATCCACTGCCTCGTTGGAGTACAGAACTCCATCGATGTCGATTCCGTCAAATCTCAAATCGCTGATTCCATCATGATTCAGCACCCTAGGTTTTCGAGTCTCCTCGTTCGTGACCGTAACGGCGTTGAGTATTGGCGGAGGACTTCAATAGAAGTCGACCGTCACGTCATCGTCGTTTCCGATCGTGTATCGGATGACGTAGGAGTAAACGATGAGAAGGCTGCGAATGAATATTTAGCTGATTTAGCGATTTCTTCGTCCATGGATTACAGTAAACCTCTTTGGGAGATTCATTTGCTTTTGGCGCATAACTGTGCCGTCTTCCGAATCCATCACGCGCTCGGTGATGGAATCTCGTTGATGTCGTTGTTCTTGACGTGTTGCCGTCGGGCTGATGATCCGGATGCCTTGCCTACCATCGTTTCGGACTTGAAGGCGGTGAGGAGTACTAGAAACAGAGGGCGGAGGAGTTTGGGGGAGATGATGTTGGAGTTTCTGTTAGCGGTGTGGTTTAGTTTGTTGTTTGTGTTGGAGTTTATAGGTAGAGCTTTGTGGGTTTGTGACCGGAAAACGCCGATATCCGGTGGGGAAGGGGTGGAACTTTGGCCGAGGAAAGTGGCGACGGCTAAGTTCGCGTTGGAGGATATGAAAGCGGTCAAGAAAGGCGTTCCTAACGCGGTAAGTTGGACTTCTTAGCTTCACCTTTTCCTTTAACTAAATTCATATATTTTCATAGTCTCAAATAAAATTCTCTCACCTAAGTATAGTATTTTTGTACATTTAGATATATCCAAAACCAATACAATTTTAACTAAAATGTTAAAAGCTAAACATTCATAATAACATTAGAAATATTTTAATTTGATTTTAGTAGTAGTTGATTTTATTGGGGGCTGACTATATACATATATGACTAGAACTACTTGTATTTTTATATACGTAACTTCTAACACAAAAGACCAAACCATTGTTTTGTTTTCTTAGGTGGAATATTCTTATGTGATTTCAAAACAATTTGATAAAATGTCAATTCCTTCTTTAAATAATAATGGAACCAACATTTCCTAGAACCATAACATCTAATTATTTCCCCAGGGGGTCCTATGCTAAAATAAAGAAAAAAATAGATAAAAAGAGGCAATCATTTTTTCTCTTCTTTACTATGAAATTTTTGTTCTTACTATTTTCTTTTAGCAAAGTTTGTTCTCTTAGACATATATAGTGCCATAGAAAAAGGAGGGAGAACATGTTTGAGAAGTCATCAAAACCAAAAACATGTTATTTTTTTATCCAAAAATAATTTTGGTTAGTTTCTAAATAAGGGAGAAAAAAAAATGGGTGTAGCATAGGAAAGAAATATTAAAGAACATATTTTAAAAGTTTAGTACATAGTAAAATGTAGTTGGATTAAATATGTTTTGAAATTAGAAATAAAGTGTGTGTACATTTATGGTTGGTTGGCTGCAGACGATAAACGACGTTCTATTCAGCGTAATAGGGGCAGGGTTATCGAGATACTTGGAGCATAGGCAACCCAAGGGTTAGTTTCTTTTACCACTTCCAACTATTTATTTAGCCATGGTTGGTTAAATTACATTTTTTGCTATTCAAATTTCAATGTATTATTCTTGGTTTAAAGTTTTATGTCTAATAAATTACGGGCCTATTAGTTACTTTTGTAAGGTAGGTTTAGTTGGGGGCATCAAATTAATTGTTCATTGACTTATTGACGTTACTTTGAAAATTAGATAGACTTTTAAAATTACATTCAATCAGTGAAAAATATAACAAAAACTTTTTGTTACCAAATATGATCTAAATCATTAATTATTTATAAAATGCTATTTTTAGCGATTCCAACGTTCTTTTTTCTTTTAGGTTTGAAAGAAGGACTTCAGTTAACTGGAGTAGCTATGGTTAATCTTAGAGAGCAACCGGGATTGCAGGTTTTTGTAGATTATTGTTTTTAAATAAATAAAAAGACATTCTTTTTGTTGAAGAATTTTCTTCTGTTTTATTATATGGTTGCCAACTCTTTATGGTATGTATGGTGTAGGATTTAGCTGATATGATGAAAGGAAACAGGGGATCTCGATGGGGTAACAAGTTAGGAATTCTTCTCCTTCCTGTGAACTATTACAAGAAAACACTTGATCCTCTTCAATACGTCGAAAGAACAAAAAAGATGCTTGATCGGAAAAAACGGACATTCGAAGCTCATTTTTCGTATGGAATTGGCAAGCTGGTAATGTCCTTTTTGGGACCAAAGGTAGGATTATGGACATATAAAAGGTATAGTTCAGTTTTTTTCTCATTGTTTTTAGATGTTTAGTAAATTATTTGTATACAATATGTTTGCAGGTAGCTTGCATCCTTAATTTTAGGATTGTTTGCAATACAAGTTTCACCATCTCCAATGTGATTGGCCCTAGAGAAGAGATCACCATTGGAGGCAATCTCATTACTTACATCAGAGTCACTTCAACAAGCTTATCCCATGTACTACCTTCCTTCCTCTCTTCTTACCTATTTCATAATATTCCATTCCAAATGTCATTTTAAACATTGTTCTAGTAGTTGATCTTGAAAGAATTATATTGGTTAGTAGAAAAACATTATGTCATAGAAATGAATATGGTTTGATGCAGGCATTAACAATGCATATGATGAGCTATGCTGGAAGAGCTGAAATGCAAGTTTTGGTGGCCAAGGACATCATTCCTGATCCTGAATTTCTTGCTGAATGCTTTGAGAATGCCTTGCTTGAAATGAAAACAGCAGTAGCAACATTAACCACAAAATAGCTTATACCATAACTACCTTAATTTAATTCTCAACTTGTTTATACATTGTTTAATCGACTTTATTAGATAATCATTTGATATTTTTAATTTTATCTTTCAAAATTAGTCTATGAACCCTCTTTTCAGCTTCTTATTTCAAAGTATTTTTGAAATAGTTAAAAATGTATTTTTTTTGTAATTATGTTTATATTAAAGTTTATTTTGGGTTTGTGTTGGAAATATCCTGAAAAGTGAAAAGTTATAAGTTTTCAATGGACAATTGTCACTACCCAAAAAAAAACTAAAAGACAAAAGAACAGAAAAACAGAGGCAGAAAGGGAATGGTAGAATTGTATAAACCACATATTTTGTCTACTTTTGATTTCTTTCCAAGTTTTAAATTTCCTTCTTGAAAAAGATTGAATGAGGTCAAAAATGATCTTTGACTAAATAAATAGTATCAAATTTTACCATAGACTTTTAATCAAGGGCAAATTACACTTTTATACTATAACAAGTAATGCAATATTTACATAAAACTTAAAGGAAGTGTTATTTAGAGGAGATTTTGATAAAAGAAATCATGGAGATTGTTAAAAAAAAAAAAAAAAAAAAAAAACTATGGTCTTTTTAACTAATTGACTCTATAGGTGTTTATTTATTTTTCTATTTACCATTGTTGAATTCACAAGCGTCGGTGTAAAAATGAACTTAATTTTTATTGATTTGTAGTATGAACGTTACCATCTCTAATTTTTTATATGCCGATCATTTTCTTCAATGGCATAAACTTCAATCTTAAGATTAGTTCATCTTCTTAAATGGTCAATCTTTGGGCTTAACGATATTTAATTGGATGATTGGCCTTAGACTTGTTGATTAGTTTGAATTGAGATTTGACATTATTGACTTGGTTTAAATGGACATTTGATTTATTAATCTAAGTTGGATAAACATCTAGTCATTATTGGTTGAAGACGGAGAAGAAGGGTAGTTGGGGTTGTTAATTTAATAGCATTCATAAACATATTTTTAACTGTCTAAGCAAACAAAAAGTAGAAAGGAAAAATAACCTGAGATTACATACATACATTTGGTCTCTACGTTACAAAATGAATTTTAATAGAGGGCCAAAAAAATACATAATATATGGTAAGTGAGTTTTAGCCAAATGGACGGAGGATATTAAGTTTGACTTCCAATTCTACTGATCAACTAAAACGACGTAGTTTAGGGACAAAGAAAGAAAAGGGGGAAGGGACGGCGTAGTTTTACTAAACCGACATAGTATGAAATTAAATGAGTCTATCGGGGGTAAATACGTAATAACATCCTATGTTAGGAGGGCAAGATTGGAATAAAGCAACCTTCACCTCATCTCGACTTTTTTCTTCTTCCTTTCTGCGTTGCTCTGAGGAATACGGGAGAAGAAGAACGTCATCGGCTCCGACGACCTTCAAATTGACTTAGTTAGGCGATCCACGGTTGTCATTCGTGCCCTGGTTTACATCGTTATCTAGCTATGGAGATTGCACCGGCGGCTGCGCCTTCGATCGACAGAGATGCTGCCTCTGTGGATGCAGTTCAACCATCGTCTTCATCGACGGATTCTGTACCAGGGAACGAGGCGAACTTGTCCACGTCTTTTCCTGGACCTAAGTATGATGACGATGAAGAGGAAGAGGACGTCTGCCGGATCTGTAGGAACCCTAGAGATGCGGATAACCCGCTAAGTTATCCCTGCGCTTGCAGTGGCAGCATCAAGTTTGTTCACCAGGACTGTCTCCTTCAATGGCTTAATCACAGCAACGCCCGTCAGTGCGAGGTTCATTTTCATTTCTTTTCTTTTTCTTTTATGCCTGTTTCTTGTTCGGTTACTTCCTTGATTCAGTAACGTTTCTTGGCTGAGTTCTGGGAACCTTTCGAATTATCTATGGGAGAAACTTTTGGGATATCTTGTTTATGAAGCGATTATTGGGGTTGGCAGCGACGAGTTAATGAATGAAATTGGGAAAGATTTAGACCTGTGAAAATTCAACTTGAATCCCTTTAGAAAATTATTTGATTGTGGGTGAAAGGGTAATTTGTGAACTGGTGTAATTCTAAGACACTTCGTTCATTTTGTGTATGGGTGGGTATATATTTTTTAGTTCACCCTGAAAAATTTATACCCCTTTTTATGGTTGTTCATTTTCTTGGGAAAATGTGCTTAATAGTTAGTGTTCCCTTCGCTAAAACTCTAAGAAGAAAAATGCATTTCGAACTTTAATTGGTGTTTGCTGATGTTTTTGCTGGGTGTGGTTATATAGAACAGTTAGGGTTCATGAGAAGTATGATATTAAATTTTAAATCTAATTGTGTAAGAAACCCGGGTTCGTTGAAGAGGTCAGCTTATTTTTATGGGTTATTCATTTTTCTTTTGCGTATTTTGTATCTGTTTCAGAACTGATGTTTTCGGTTTCAATATTTCAAGAATAAATTTTATATCTGCCTTTCTCATGCCAATTTACATATATTTTCACGTGTCGCAGGTTTGCAAACATGCATTTTCCTTCTCCCCTGTTTACGCCGAGAATGCTCCATCAAGGCTACCTTTTCAGGAATTTATTTTTGGAATAGCAATGAAAGCTTGCCATGTCCTGCAGTTCTTTTTACGACTAAGTTTTGTGCTCTCTGTTTGGCTACTCATCATACCTTTCATTACTTTTTGGATATGGCGGTTGGCTTTTGTGAGAAGTTTTGGGGAAGCTCAGAGATTATTCTTGAGTCACTTGTCTGCTACTGTTGTTCTTACTGATTGTCTTCATGGCTTCCTACTCTCTGCTAGCATTGTATTTATATTTCTTGGAGCTACCTCCTTGAGAGATTACTTCAGGCATTTGCGGGAACTTGGAGGTCAGGATGGCGAGCGAGAAGATGATGCAGATAGAAACGGAGCTCGTGCTGTAAGAAGACCTCCAGGACAAGCTAACAGAAATTTTGCTGGTGACGCTAATGGTGAAGATGCGGGTGGTGCCCCAGTACTTGCTGGAGCAGGTCAAATGATTAGGAGGAATGCAGAAAATGTTGCTGCTCGGTGGGAGATGCAGGCTGCTCGTCTTGAAGCTCACGTGGAACAGATGTTTGATGTGGATGATGCTGATGGTGCAGAAGATGTTCCCTTTGATGAGCTTGTTGGCATGCAGGGTCCTGTGTTTCACTTAGTTGAGAATGCATTCACAGTTAAGTGTTGCATCATGTTTCTATAGATAATTGGGCCATGAAAAGTTACGTTTAAGTATTATTTCTTATGAGTATTTGCCTCAATTCATGTACACTGCAAGCATATGGGGTTTAGCCCAGAGATTAGTTCTTTTGTTTCTGGAGGTGATGTCTTGTCCTCCCCCATTCAGATAAATTTCGATATCATTGATTTCTCTCTTCCTTTTTCACTGAACTAATAATTAAGCACCACCTCGTCATAATATCTAATTGGTTCCACTTCTTTGCAGGTCTTAGCCAGCAATATGATATTTCTTGGTGTCGTTATCTTCGTGCCCTTTACACTAGGTCGGATCATACTTCATTACGCATCGTGGCTTTTCTCTTCAGCCAGTGGTCCTGTTTTCTCAACTATGATGCCACTTACTGAGTCAGCTCTCTCCTTAGCAAATATTACATTGAAAAATGCATTGACAGCTGTTGCAAATTTGTCATCAGATGGTAAAGAAAGTGGTCTACTGGATCAGGTTGCAGAAATGTTGAAAGTCAACTCCAGTACATTAAACGATGTCTCAAACAACATAACTGCTCCACTTTCGGTAGATCTTTTGAAAGGGGCTGCCACTGGAGGTTCAAGGCTTTCTGATGTTACAACTCTCGCTGTAGGCTACATATTTATATTTTCTTTAGTTTTCTTCTATCTTGGTACTATTGCATTGATTCGTTACACGAGAGGAGAACCTTTGACTATGGGGAGGCTGTACGGCATTGCATCCGTAGCTGAGGCTATCCCTTCTCTCCTTAGGCAGTTCATGGCAGCAATGAGGCATTTGATGACCATGGTTAAGGTTGCTTTTCTCTTGGTCATAGAACTTGGGGTATTCCCCTTGATGTGTGGCTGGTGGCTTGACATTTGTACTGTAAGGATGTTTGGGAAGTCAATGGCTCAACGTGTTCAGTTCTTCTCAATTTCTCCTCTTGCAAGCTCATTGGTTCACTGGGCTGTTGGCATTGTATATATGCTACAAATAAGCATATTTGTCAATCTACTTCGAGGGGTATGTATCCTTCATTTTTCTGATTTTGGTTTAATTTTCTCATCAATAATGGTTATTCCAGTATTCATGATCATGTCAACAATTTTCTAGGTTTTGCGCAGTGGAGTTCTGTACTTTCTTCGTGATCCGGCTGACCCAAATTATAACCCTTTCCGAGATTTAATCGACGATCCTATGCACAAGCATGCTCGCAGGGTTCTTCTATCTATTGCAGTTTATGGAAGTTTAATTGTAATGCTGGTGTTCTTACCTGTGAAGCTTGCTATGAGGATGGTGCCCTCCATTTTTCCTCTTGATATATCGTAAGTCATATTAGCTGAGTAATGCTATTTGTAAGCTGCAGTTTTATATTGAAACTTGGAATTCATTGGCAGTGTTCTTATTTTCTTGACAATTTTTGTGGCAGGGTATCGGATCCCTTCACAGAGATTCCGGCTGACATGCTTCTGTTTCAAATCTGCATCCCTTTTGCAATTGAGCATTTTAAATTGAGAACAACAATCAAATCGCTTCTTCACTGCTGGTTTACTGTAGTCGGTTGGGCCCTTGGGCTAACAGATTATTTACTTCCCAGAACTGAAGAAAATGTTGGTCAAGAAAATGGGAATGGAGAGCCTGGGTTGCAAGAAGAACTGCAGGTGGTACATCTAGGTGGACAGGATCAGGCTTTGGTGGCTCATGCTGCAGCTAACGACCCAAACCAAGTTCCTGCGTCTGGAAACTTGAGTAATGAGGAGTATGATAGCGAAGAGCAGACTGATTCAGAGTAAGTTCAAATTCTTTGCTTTAAGCATGAACAACATAGATTCATAATTGTAGGAGAGCTGCACTGTCATTGCTCTTCTTTTTCTCTCTTATGTTTGTGGTGTGTTCACTTCATTTTTACTTAAAGCCATGGTGAAGCCTTTCAACTCTTAGTTTACTTCTTTTGAATCAATTATTTGTGGTTGGGTTTAAATGCCTCTTTACATATTTGGTGTATCATCTAATCGTATGGGCTATTTCAGGCATGCTCAAACGTCTAACATTTATTTATTTGTATTTTAGGAGGTATAGCTTTGCTCTCCGCATTGTCCTTTTGTTGGTTGTGGCATGGATGACTCTTCTTGTCTTCAACTCAGCATTGATAGTGGTACCAACTTCACTTGGACGGGCACTTTTCAATGCCATTCCACTTCTTCCCATCACACATGGCATCAAGTGCAATGGTGCGACTCTACATTCATTTTCCACATAATGTTTATTTTTAATTCTTTTTAAGGAAAATGGCTAACTTGTTGTATGTTTATTCTTTACATAGACATGTATGCATTTGTCATCGGGAGCTACGTTATTTGGACAGCAATAGCTGGTGCCAGATATTCCATTGAATATGTCAGAGCAAGGAGGGTGACAGTTTTGCTGGGCCAGATTTGGAAATGGTTTGCCATTGTCGTCAAGAGTTCTGCACTTCTATCAATTTGGGTAAGATAAGCAATAATAGATATTGACCGGAAAATGCAGTGAAAGATTACTTTCATTCCAATTTTGGTTTGAACTTGAGAGGATTTCTTGATTGCATGAATCTGACCTAGTTTTGGTTTTCAGATCTTTCTCATTCCGGTGTTGATTGGCTTATTATTTGAGCTTCTAGTCATTGTGCCTATGCGAGTCCCAGTGGATGAAAGCCCAGTTTTCCTCTTGTATCAGGACTGGGCATTGGGCTTAATTTTTCTTAAAATCTGGACTAGATTGGTAAGTAATATGCCCACCTAGAAGGAACAAAAAGAAAAAAGAAAAATATCTGAAAATATGAGCATTTACTTCCAAGAATTACCTTCATTTAAAACCTACAATTCCACTTTCCCTACTTGAACAGGTAATGTTAGATCATATGATACCACTGGTAGATGATAGTTGGAGAGTAAAGTTCGAAAGAGTTAGAGAAGATGGCTTTTCCAGGCTGCAAGGACTCTGGGTTTTGCGGGAAATAGTCGTGCCAATTATAATGAAGCTGCTGACAGCACTATGCGTACCGTACGTACTAGCTAGGGGAGTATTTCCCGTATTTGGGTACCCACTGATCGTTAACTCAGCTGTTTATCGATTTGCTTGGATTGGATGCCTTTGTGTTAGCATGTTGTATTTCTGTGCCAAGAGATTTCATGTTTGGTTCACCAACCTTCACAATTCCATTCGTGATGATCGATATCTCATTGGTCGTCGACTCCATAACTTTGGCGAGGATTCTGAAGAGAAGCAAATTGATGTGGGGACTCCATTGGAGACACAAAATGCACATTTGTTGGGCACCGGCCATGCAGCAGTGGCTGGTGAAGGATTGCGGCTGAGACGAGTTGTTGGTAACTGAGATGCACATATTTATGTTAAGACTCTCGGCTGTGTTAGAATGGTGTTTTTGAGGCCCCAAACTGGGCTAATAGTCAGTATTTTTGGTATGTGCATATGCTATCTCTTAACATCGTAGCTAGATAAAGCAAATGAATGGAAAATGTGTGGATCTTCTTATGTCTATAAAGTTTCAAATACAGGCTTTTCTTAATGATATACACCGACTTCCTTTTTCCAACTTTTAGGAGGTTGATTTGTAAATCTATATTGAATAACTTCATTTATTAAAACTTTTAACATCTTCAAGTGACCCAAGCTTAAACTCTTCAGGAAATTGAAGAACACACGTGAAAGATTATCATTATCATTTGGATTTCGTCGAGTAGAAAAATAAAGAATGTGGTATGATTTCTGATGGGGAGGACTCCCTATAAACTATAAAGCAATAAATACAATACTAACACTCCCTATTTTGTCCATTGTTTTAATGATTCGTCTTGGTATCTCAGACACAATATCTCCATATTTTTGGGGTAGATCTCATAATAGGAGATGCATTTTCTTTCGATGATGCTATATTTCAAGTATATTGAAAGCTAATTGAGGATATGAGATGGATGAGTTCGCGACTGTTGGAAGATATGATCAAATTTGATTTCTAAGTTGTGCAACCGCAGGTTCTTTTATTTCAAATTTCAAATTTCAAATTTCACCTAGAAGATAAAAACAATAAATTCTCATACCTTTTATTCCTTAGGTTCTGAATTAGTCTTCATCTTTGTTTGCCGAGTATAAAATTGATGGATTCGAAGTGTTACTTTTAGAAGTTCTGTTTTTGTTTCCATAGCACAAGACAATGCTATTGAAACAATTAGCAAAAAAGTGTTGCTATTTCTAAATTGTCTTTTTGTACTATTTCCAACAATTATCCAATTTTTAGCTTTAAATATATAAAAATATGCATCATCTTTGGTGAAGTGTTTTATTTAACTCTTAAATAAAATTGTTCCAAAGAACATCAATCATAGCCCATAGGGTTTTGTTTTCATCGTAATGGTAAGATGACCGATGAGGCATTAGAAATTATAGATTACATCATTATCATCATTCACTCAAATTGACGTTGAGATTGATATTAATTGTTAACGATAATACATATCTATATAATTGAAATTTAATTATAAATTATAAAATATCTGCTTCAAATTTTACACATACTGACAATATTTTCCCATCATTGAAAAAAAAAAACGAAGCACAAATATAGAAAGGAACATTTCCTAAACGGATATTTAGCATCTTAAGTAAGTTTATTTCACTGATTTTCTTACAAGATGGAGAAAATGTACATGTATTAACTGATATTTAGTACGCAAAATCATATACCAAAGGTAGAATACTTGAAATAATCTAACCAACGTTTTAGCTTTTAACCGAGTGAACCTCTGCTTTCCTACATTCTTTCTGAGTGCATTAGAACTATAAGATAAAATAAATCAAACATTTAATTTCAATTAAACCAGAACTCATAAAAGGTAACTTCCATAGCACATTTGTAATGAAAAGCAAAACGCTTCACAACAAAACTTAAGCATAGGTTCCCACAATCATTGCCAGTAATAAAAATCACTCTGTTCGAACAAAAATAGTTGAACTTCGCATCTCAAAGTTGATATAAAAAGCACCAAGTAAAAAGGTTTGCAGCTCATGAAAGAAAACATAAGGGGTTGCAACATTCAGATTAAGAATCAAGATTGTCAGTCAAGGATAGTGAAGCCAATTGATCAGCTGCATTGCCGGTCTGCTGAGCGACACTTCTTAAAACCTCCATTGCTTCTGCCACCTTCGCTTTCAGAGCTTCGGGCGACTCAAGCAAATGTAGAACCTCAGTTTGGTCCATTTCCAATAGCATTCCTGTTACCTTGGCCGCATTATCAGGTTCTAGCTGTTCAACAAGTGGATAAAGGTTCTCCCCCAGCATCTGAAGAACAACAAAACAAGCAGTCATAACATAATACAACACAAACAAAAAAGACAGGCTAACAAGTAACAAGAGCAAAATGCTTTGCGTCACCCCATTGAAGTACATCACTACCTATAACCAAAGAGAGAACTCGATGACAGATTGATCTTAAAACCTACCGTTCTCTGCTGGTCTGGAGTTGCATTTGCAAGAGCAGAAGCCAAAGCACCCACAGGAACTGGTTGAGGGTGAACAGCATCACGTGGTGGCATTCCACCCATCTCATATGGAACAGAGAACATTCCTCCAGCAACACCAGGCATGGGAAGATCAGGCAGTCCACGTCCAGGAGGATAACGGTAGACGCGTCCTCTAGGTAGCATCTTTTAGGTTAACAAATATATGCATTAGTGTCTTGATTAGAACAGGCAATCATGGTCAGAGAGGAAAAAAGAAGGCAGAAAAAGCAATACCAACCTGCTGCTGCATCAAAGGAACAGGCTGCTGGGTTTGCTGAATGGCACCAGCACGTCTGCCACCTGATCTTTGCCCTTGCTGGCCCTGCTGAACCATCGGCACAAAGAAATTTGGCATGGGACCTCCACCAGGCCTCATTCCAGGCATGAGTTGCTGTTGATAACCAAAGCCAGGCTGAAAAAATTCACAGAATGATTTGAATGCAGTCACAATTTGACTCTTCAATTGAACAAATATAAAGAAAAAATAATCATTTTAAATGCAAACCACATTGATCTAGGAGTTCTTTTTTCCTTTTGGAGAGAGAAGTTACCTGTGAGGAAATAATAGTAGGTGGAGCTTGTCCATAGAATATTTGTTGTCCGATACCTGGACCACCTGGAGGATACATTGGCATGCCACGAGGAGCAACTGAAGATGCCATCGCCATTGGCTGCATTTGGGAAAACTGTGCCTGAGATTTACACAGATAAAATAGGGTCAATGTTGAAAAAAAAAAAGAGGAAATAGATAGATAAATATAAGGACACATGTGGAAAACAAACAAGAAAGAAAAACTCCATCCACAATTGAAAATACAGACGTACTTGCAACCTAGCTCTTCTATCTTCCTTCCTCTGTGCAAGTGCAACATAAAGAGGTTTGCTCACAATCATTCTTCCATTCATCTCAGCAAGCTATCAGATAACAGAAACAGATAAGAAGAGTTCCATGGACAACAATTAACTGTAATACGACAGTCGACAATAAATAAAAAATAATCTAAATAATGATCTTGTGCACAATAATGTAACTCACAGCTCTTGCAGCCTCTTCAGGAGAAGAGAATGCAACAAAGCCAGATCCTCTACTGATTCCATTGGGGTCACGCATAACCTGCAGGTATGTAAAGGTTCAAGACATTTGTTAACACTCAGCTGGAGCATTTAAGAGTCTAAGACAACAAAACTTATTTAATCCTTACAACCTTGCATGAGGTAATGGTTCCAAAACCAGTGAATAACTCCTTTAGTTTGTCATCATCGATGCTATCATCTAAATTCTTAACATATAAGTTTGCCCCTTGATACTTGTCAGCGGCTTCTTTTACACTCTGTTCAAATCGATTTTTCAGTTCAACTTCTCTTTCAGATTTCTTCTGGGCTTTTCCAACGTACCACTCTTTCCCATCAACCTTCTTTCCATTAAGTGCTTCAACAGATCTGGCGGCATCATCCGCATTCTCAAAATTTACAAAGCCAAAGCATTTTGATTTTCCTTCTCCATCCCTCATCACCACAACACTGGTGATTGGTCCGAACTCCCCAAACATATTTTTCAAATCTTCTTCAGAGGTAGTTTCTGCTAGATTTTTGACAAAAACGTTATTGAATTTTGTTTTCTCGCTGACACTTTCTCTTTCTTGCTTGCGAAGGAAAGGTCCCACAAACACCTGCTTGTCATTTAGCAGCATACCATTCAACTTTTCTATAGCTTTTAAGGCAGCTTCCTCGGTGTCAAATTGCACAAAACCAAAGCCCTTAGACTGGCCTGATGAATCTGTAGCAACCTTGCAAGATAGAATACTTCCAAATGCAGAAAAAGTATCATGCAAGGCTTTGTGATCAATTGCCTTGTCCAAGTTCTATGATTTAAGAGCAGCATAAGTCAAAACACTAACAACCAATCCACTGAGACAAAAAAAAAAAAGAAAAGAAAAGAAAAAAAAACACACACACACACACACAAACACAAACAAAAAATCTTGCTACAATACTTACCTTGATAAAAATGTTTCCAGACCCACTTTTCCGCACGCTAGGGTCACGATGAGAATACATGACTCTAATAGGATTTCCATTCAAAGGGGTGAAGTTTAGCACATCTAATGCCCTTGAAGCTGTAATGAAGTCCAAGGTAAAATGAAAAAGAAAAGTTATAATTAGACATAATTCTTCAGAAGGATACAAAAGAAAACAAAATCAAGCAGAAGCTAAGAAAATGAAAGCATTCATTACATGAAATGAACAGAAAAACTACAACTCCCTCTGCACCCAGCATTACGATATTACAATAACTTCAGAAAGACTCAAAATTGAAATCCAAGAAAGAATAAAAAGAAAGACAAGATAAAAACGGAAATGAAGTAGAAACAAAACAAGAATCCATACTCAGCCACGCATTTCTTGCTAACGACAAGAATCCAACACAATCAAGAATATAAAATTAAAGCAACAAACATGTGTTGTTATTCCCTAAACGAAGCAACACATTCAATGTTTCCATACATGTGAATGAAATTAAGACATTTACCAAGCCCAGAAAAACAAAAATGCGTTGATATTCCCTAAACGAAGCAAGCAACAACAATAGGCCATAATTCCGAAAATGTGAAACAAGACTCCATAAAAACAGAAAACTCAAGCAAAGATTCAAACATGGAAAAATGTAGAAGAATTAGACACTAAAGATTAGAAGGGTTGGACAAACCATCCACTGGGTTGCTGTAATTGACATAGCCATAACCAAGCGATCGACGACTGGTTAAATCCCTGCAAACCCTAACAGAAACCACCTGCCCCACCTGATTAAAAAGATCATAAAGCTGGGAATCGGTGACGTTAACGTCAAGATCCCCAACATACAGGGAGGTGGTGACATGCTGATTTGCGCCTCCATTGGCAGCCGGATCGGCGCCGGAGTTAGGAACTTGAGGTTGAGGTGGAACCTGAGCCATGGTGGAGAGAGAGAAAAACTCGGTGAAATGTTGGGTGTTCTTTTCTTTTTCTTTTTTCAAAAAATTTTTAGATTTTTTTTTGTCTTTGACTCGCTTCCCTCTCCTCTATTATTCAGAAAAAAGCAGTAACAGCAAGATGAACAGAAAAAAAAAGAAGAGAAATTGATAGTATGGAAGAAATAGGAAGAAGAATGTTTTGGAATTTTTGTTTTGTTGTAAGAAAATTTATGGTAAAACAACAGGTAAGAAGAAAAAGAGTTTGTTTTTTTAGGGTTTGTTGTGAAGGGGGAAATGATAGTGGAGGAGAGGGAAGGTAAAAGAAAGGATAGATGGTCGGAGCCCTGGATCCGACGGCGGAGAAGAAGACGGAGATTTGAGGGTTTTCAATCGGAGGGCAGCTGAAACTGCACTGAAGAAAGAAAAAAAAGGGTTTTCGATGCTTCAACTATTTATATATGTCTTCTCAATTTTGCCTAAAAACCCTAAATCGGAGATGATAATTTTGGAACACATCGCCGCCGTAGATTCCTTTAAAAGATCATGTTTTCTTTTTTCACATATATATAATATAATATATATTCTTTTTTTTCTTTTCTTATCAATTCTTTTTGAGATAAGGTAATGTTTGTGGATAGTTTATTCTTTTTTTTTTTTTTGTAATAACTCTCTTTTTTTTTTTTTATCTTTAGCATTAAAAATTATATTTTTCTTGATTCTTAGGGGAGAAATTTGAAATTATAGGGCAATTTGTATTATTTGGGTTTTTTAGAGTTTAATTTCCATTTTTATTTGATTTTTCAAGTTTACAAGACATGTGTGAGATGGGATGTTTGAAGTTGTTTTTATGATTAGTGGCACTCTTGTTTTATGTAAAGTTATCGTAAAAGATCAAAATGTAATTTAAGTAAACTGTAGCAAGCCAAAGTGAATATTATACATGAAATACTAAGCACTGACATGGTGTTAAAGTTTAAGATTCAAAACATTGACGTTTATTCTTCATTCGATCTATTAGTACATTCTTTTATCGTGCTCTATTTTTTTCTAATACTTTAAATTTAATGACTCAACTAAAATTTAACCCAACGAGTAGCATAAATATGTACCTTTCTAGTCAACTAAGTGGGCTTAAAACATGAAGATGTGACATTTGAGTGAGAATCATTTCTTTGTCAAAGATTTAGGAGTGATGTTATTGTATGAGTTAGTTTTACTTAGGACGTGACACATTTGTGAGTTTTTAGGTTTATGTGACTTCTATGGTTTATTTCCCTGATACCTTGGTCAAGTTAGAGATAGCTGAAAGGTTGGCTTCGACTTAACACTAATGGGGAGTCCAAACAGGTCTAAAAAGCAACTAAAAAGATAGGAAAATTATGAAGGTCGACATAACCTAGATTGTCACAAGGTATGACAGAGTAACCATCAGTTAATTCAACAACCATAAAAATTATTCACTCAACCCCTGAGGTATTCATCCACAACGCTTGGGAAGATAGAATGTGCTCCCCTTTCGTTGAATTATTTTTCTATCGGATGACTGAGGTGCCACAGACATGCGTATAAATACACTTTTCCTTGATATTATTTCATCGCTAAAAAACTATAGAACTTTCCTTTCACTTGCTCAGAGCCAATGTGCTTTTGTATGACTCTCGACTTGTGAAGATAGAAATCATAGCTCCATATTCTGAAAAATTTTCAAAATTGTAGGCTTATTGAGTCGCAATCTGATCACTCTCGCCCATAGGTATCAAATGATTGACCTTATAGACTCATTTATAACCCACTCAAGATTAAGGTCAAGCTATTTATGGTCATCCTATGAAATGTTAATTTCTTCCATTAATGTTAGTATAGAGAGATTAAACATTTGAAGTCTGCTCTTCTACAAATTCTTGCATTTGATACTTCCACTTATATGTCTCCACATAAATGACAAGAATCACATCATTCCTAACACTTTACAACTCTTATAACAATTGCAAAGTGTGTTATATTTGAAGTGTTAACAAGATAAGATACTTAATTTGATCCCTATAATACATACACTTTTGGTTATTGATTAAACACGATCCAATCCTGTACGTCAAAACCACATACATGTCTAAGTTTACGTAAAAATAACCAAAGGTGTTATTTTATTAGATCGAGTTAATGCAAACAAAAGATCAAATAATATAGCAAAAGTTCATATCTACCATTGGTAAAAGTCTATTAATGTCTGTCGTTGATCTATCATTGATAAATTCAAAATTTTGTTATATTTTGTAAATATTTTCAACAATTTTGTAATTTACAACAATTTTTTATTTTAAAATTATTATAATAATTTAGGACAATTTGGTGGTTGGTTTTCATAAATCAAGCATATACATAATACTTTCATCTCCATAATTATTCATTTGATTTCTATTGCTCTTACCAATTGTCTTAAAAAACCAACCAAAAATTTGAAGAAAAAAAAACAAGATTTAAACTTGTTTTTAAAATTTGGCTGAGAATTTAACCGTTGTATTTAAAAGAAAAACACATCATAAAAAACAAGAGAAAATAATCTTAATGTTAAAAAACAAAAGAGACAGAAATCATAACAATTACCAAACAAGAATTTAACTATTAATAACTAATTAACAAAAGAAATGCCATACACATACACATATATTCAAAAATCTTGACATTTAAAACAATTTTTATAACGTTATTAAGTCCAAACATTAGCAACAACCGTAAAAGAAAATAGAAAAAAAACAACTTTATTTGACTTTAATAGTATTGATTGAGCAAATTAAAAGAAAATCATCTAATTCAAGTTCTTTTAACGGTTAATAAAACATGGGAAAAAAAGAACGACCCTCGAAACTACGTAACCACTAAATTAATTATAAATATTAAAAATTAAATACATTTTTTATATATATCATATAAAAATAATAAAGTTGAAAGAGTTCAACCTGCTGAACCTATATTAAATCCGCCGGTGTTCACGCTCGTGTCAAATTAAATTTCTTTCTCCATGCAAAACACACACATATATATAGTTAAGGAGTTAACTAAATTGGCTAAACACATCAAAGTTAGCCCATCAAAATGGACCTTAGGAGTTTTGGGCTCCAAATCCCAATAGGCATAGAGTCTATTGTAGGGAAAAATGGGACCAAAA
Source organism: Cucumis melo (assembly GCF_025177605.1). Taxonomy (NCBI): domain Eukaryota; kingdom Viridiplantae; phylum Streptophyta; class Magnoliopsida; order Cucurbitales; family Cucurbitaceae; genus Cucumis; species Cucumis melo. The sequence goes on from NC_066857.1 coordinate 527,971, forward strand.
TGGAATTTGATTGAGCTTATAATGATAATAATAATAATAATACATATCTTCTATCCATGACCATAATTCTAGCCTAAAACCATACAAATATTTAATATGATCCAAATTTTTCCACACCTCTTTCATTGAATCAGTGTTATGTGACATTTTGTTTGTTTGTATATTTTTGTTTAGATTGTACTTTTGTATTACATTCATACCCTCAATTTTAAACCAATAATTTCCTTTTTCTTTTTTCGATCCAACAACCTTTCTTTTCGTTCTTTAATTTAGATTATTTCTTTACATATATCACCAAATTAAATAAAGAATGCAAAGTTTTTAGTACGACAATTACACGACGAAGGATCGAATCTTTGACCTCTAACAAAAAGAAAAATGTTATACCATTACTGTTGAAATTTATTTTAATTATGAAATTTGTTTCTAAACAAATGTATTTGCTTACGTAAACAATCGCTAGAAATAAAATGAAAGACATATGGGAATAGGATCTATTTGTAAACCATTTCTATTGTTATCTTCCTCATCAACTTTGATGACACTCTCAACTTTCTATATTCTTTCACTAATTATTTCTTAAATAGTTACTTTCCACGTGAATTTTAAAAACGTGGATCAACCTTTTTACACGAGGCATTTAAATTTACAAAGATATCTATCAAACTAACGTGAATCTCATTGCAATCTTATACATCTTGTATCCTATATATTCCTATCCTCTAAATTTAAACATCTTAAACATCCTATTAAATATTTAATTATTTGAACATTTCGATGCATACTTTTTCCCAACCAAATTGATCATGAATTCATACGTAATGTTTACTTTAAGACGGGTGTATAGAACAAGTTGGATATTATCAATACATGCCAAGTTAATCTTATTAGAGATGTTTATAATGACTCATGCATCAAAAGTTAGTTTGGTGTGTGATCAATAGATTGAATCCCGTGTTGTGAATATATATATATATATATATATATTTATATATATATATGGTCTCATAAGATAATGTTTTTATTGTTTGTTTGCTATATAATTTGTGTGCACCTATGAAAGACCATATAAATATCCTATAGATACTTTGTGATGGAAGAATCTAGAGTGAAATCAATTCATTAATTCTATTTAAAAAAAAAAAAAAGTCAAAATATTTCCCTAAAGGTCAACACGTGTCCAGCGTGTGGGACCCAGACCCCGCAAGACGCGCGTTATTAGTCAAACGAAAACTATTAAAACGTACGTGGCAGAAACCTATTCGTTGAACGAGAAAGCAAATAGTAATTAGAATTTGATTGTTTCATATTCCGTTCCCGATGGCCGATTCCGTTCCCTTTCCATGAAGTCGCCGCCTTTCCCCTATAAATCACCATTTTCATTTCTAAATTCATTCAAAAAATTCTCTCAACTATTATTTTATTCTCCGCCGAAATAACCCAAAAACAGAAAAATAGGAAAAAAATGGCCTCAATCTCTACGCCCTACGTTCCCTCTTTTTTTTCTAATTCACGATTGCCGACGACGCAATTCCGGCATGCCGGGACGTTTGATTCATCTCCCTCGAGTCTGTTTCGGTCTCCGGTTCTCGCGTTAGCATTTTCCGGTCACCGTGTGGCCAGTTCTATTCCGGTAGGCTTGAATATTCGAATTTTCTTGATTTTATAAGACACTGTGAAATTATTTTGGTTAAAGAAATCAATATCAATTATGTGTGTTTGTGTTTTGTTTTTTTCAGTTCAGGAATAATGGATCGTATACGGTTGGAGATTTCATGACGAAGAAAGGGAATTTGCTGGTTCTTAAGCCTTCCACGAGTATCGAGGAAGGTATCTCAATTTATAATTTAAGCTAGTCTAATCGTTCTTTTGTGTCATATATATATGTTGCTTTCAAATTTAACTTTGAGGTTTGATCGGATGAAACAGCCTTGGAAGTTCTGGTGGAGAAGAGTGTATCTGGATTTCCTGTAGTTGATGACGACTGGAAACTGGTAACAATAATAACAACACCATTCATTTGATAAATGTATTTTCTTTTAGGAAATGATTGGAAAATCTTCAAACTCCATAACAGGTTGGCGTTGTCTCAGATTATGATTTGTTAGCATTGGACTCAATTTCAGGTACATCCCCATTACATATAGATATCCTCAAAGTTAATTACTAACATTTTGAAGTTATAATTAATCTTTATTTGAAATGCTGATGATATATGTAGGTGTGGGTGGTGGTGACATTATTAATATATTTCCAGATGTTAACTGTAGCTGGGAAGTAAGTAACAAAAAGATTAAAATATGTTCTTTTTGAGTTTCCATTTTTCTAATTTATTTAACATTCTTGAAGATAAGTTGGATTGATTATTATGTTATTGTGGCAGAGCTTCAAGTTGATACAGAAATTGTTGAGCAAAAAGAATGGAGAAATTGTAGGAGATTTAATGACACCTGCTCCATTGGTTGTTAGTGAAACCATGAACTTCGAAAATGCTGCAAGGTCTGTGTTCTTAATTAATTAACATTGATTCCCATTATTAAATATGAAACTACCAAATTAAATGATAATATGTGACACTAAAAAAAGATCAATAAGCTAACAACGTTGATTAATATACATAATTAGAACCACAAAAACCTAATCTTTTCTTATTCCTTTGTGTAGGCTATTGCTTGAAACAAAGTTCCATCGTTTACCGGTGGTAGATTGTGAAGGGAAGTTAGTAAGTAAATTAAAGCCTATTTAGTTATGATGCTTCTCATTATACTGTGATACGTAGGCAAATGCTTTCTTCACATTATAACTCACGCAAATCTCTTTCTTGTTCAGGTGGGAATCATTACAAGAGAAGATATAGTTAGAGTTGGCTTAGAGATGAAACGTACTCATTCAAAAGAGTTAATATGACCAAGAAGATACATTTTGAAGTTCAAAGAGATCAATCAAACAAAGAATGTTATCGACAAGGCACATACCAATTTTGCCTCTCATCTACTGTGTAGCATCATTCATTTATCACATAGTTTATTGATATATTTTTTCATGTATAATTTATTAATTTTATTTGTAGTACTTTATCGACGAAACTTTTATATAACTAAAGATTGATAAATTGTGATTTGATTAGCTATGGATGCATCATAATATTTTCTATATCCTTCAAATGTTAATGATGTGTCAAAAGAAAAGAGATAATCAACTAGCTGTTACTCAATCGAATTGGTTAAAAACATGAATGTTTATTAACACATACAATGAGAAATTTTTGTGATATGCTTGTATATTTTGTTGGAGAGATGATACTTTACTTAAGCAAGAGAGTTTTCTTTCAAAGTAAAACATTTTTACAATAGTTGCTATGTCATTTTACTTGATCAATTAGTGTAGGGTTACCAAAACAAAGTATGAACCAAAATGAAAAGCTCATTTTAAATGTGAGTTTGGAACAAAAAGTAAAAAAATGAAGTTAGGCCTATCGTCATGTAACATTATAGGGTTTGGATGGGGACCCAACCTCTAGATCAAGTTAGGGCTACCGTGTAACAATGGACTAGACTTGAAGCACACATACTTGAGTTAGCCTACTATACAAGTATTGTTGGATTTAAGACATAAATGAATCACTCTAATATCTTATTTTCTATACCTTTTTAATAAATTTCTAGAAGTTGGTAATCTAAATCGATCGATATCAATAATATGCAACTTTCCAAGATGAGACGTGATTACTCGAACATAATGATACCAATGGGATGTGACTATTTTGATAGAAATGGCTCCATATTAATCCGCTAGATTGATGTGTATATAATAAAAAAGAAACGTGTTATTTATATTCTATAAATTGAGCTGATCATATGTATGATTGAGAATAAAACATTCGTATACATCATATCATGTATTTAAATATTGTTTTAAAACATTAAATTTAAGAACTTTAAAACTTTTACTTGTAGTACACGTTCATTAGTAGCATGTTTGAGATGGTGAATTTATGTTCTCTATGTTTTGAATAGTTGCATGAAAAAGATTTAAGGGCATTAAAAAATTTATACAAAGTCCAAATTAAGAGATATAATTTAATAATTTATAAAAAATAATATTATAAAGTTAATAGTTTTCTTATTTCGTGGAGGCCAAGCACAATCCCACAAGTCTTTCTTTATCATTTCAACCCATTGTCTTATTAAATATCATATTATAAAGCTCAATGCTTAAACCTAACTTTCAAGAAAATAGATTACTCCTTATTTTACTTTTCTTTTTTGTCGTTTTTCATTTTTTCCTCATTATATATATATATATATATATATATATACACATATATACATATATATGTACTTCCCTCCTCTTTTTTCTTCACACATTTCCCTTCTCTTCTCTTCTCCTCTCCAACTTTCATTCTTCGTTTCTTCATTTTGTTTGTTTAGGCAGTAAAAATGAGTAGCAATGACAGTGAGCTTCACATTTTCTTGTTCCCTTACTTGGCTCGAGGCCACATGATCCCCATGGTCGACATGGCCAAATTGTTGTCTTCTCGTGGTATCAAGATCACCATCGTCACCACCCCTATCAATTCTATCTCCATCTCTAACTCAATCAAAATCTCCAAATCCTTCTCTGCTTCCAAAATTCATCTTCTCATCCTCAAATTCCCTTCTGCTGAAGTTGGCTTACCAGATGGGTGTGAAAATCTTGACTTCGTTATTAGTCCTGCCATGATCCCCAAATTCATCTCTGCTTTGAATTTGCTTCAAACCCCATTTGAGGAAGCTGTTATGGAACACCACCCCCATTGTATTATAGCTGATATGTTCTTCCCTTGGGCTAATGATGTTGCTGCTAAACTTGGAATCCCAAGGCTCAATTTCCATGGCTCTTGCTTTTTCTCCTTCTGTGCTTCAGAGTTCGTCAGGATTCACCAACCTTACAACCATGTTTCGTCGGAAACAGAGCCTTTTCTCATTCCCTGTCTACCCAGAGACATTACTTTCACGAAAATGAAACTTCCTGAATTCATGCGGGAGAATGTAAAAAATTATTTAAGTGAATTTATAGAGAAGGCAATAGAGTCAGAGTCAAAGTGTTATGGGGTTGTTATGAATAGTTTCTACGAGTTGGAGGCAGAGTATGCAGATTGCTATAGAAATGTCTTTGGAAGAAAGGCTTGGCATATTGGCCCACTTTCTTTATGCAATAAGGAAACCGAAGAAAAAGCTTGGAGAGGAAATGAATCCAGCATTAACGAACAAGAGTGCTTAAAATGGCTTGATTCGAAGAAATCCAATTCAGTTGTGTATGTGTGTTTCGGAAGTATAGCGAACTTCAATTTTGAACAGTTGAAGGAGATTGCAAGTGGGCTTGAAGCTTGTGGAAAAAATTTCATATGGGTTGTGAGAAAAGTGAAAGGAGAAGAAGAAAAAGGAGAGGATCATGAGGAATGGTTACCAAAAGGGTTCGAACAGAGGGGGGAAGAAAAGGGGATGATTATAAGAGGATGGGCACCGCAGGTTTTGATACTGGAACATCCGGCAGTGGGTGGATTTGTGACACACTGTGGGTGGAATTCCACACTAGAAGGAGTGGCTGCCGGAGTTCCTATGGTGACGTGGCCAGTATCGGGGGAGCAATTTTACAATGAGAAGCTTGTGACGGAGGTGTTGAGAATTGGAGTTGGTGTTGGAGTTCAGAAATGGGTGAGACTTGTAGGGGATTTCGTGAGAAGGGAAGCTGTGGAGAAGGCAATAAATAGAGTTATGGAGGGAGAAGAAGCAGAGGAGATGAGAAAGAGAGCTAAAGAATTTGCACAAATGGCAAGGAAAGCTATTGCAGAAAATGGATCATCCTACTCTGATTTGGATGCTTTAATTAAAGAATTGAAATCCTTGGCATAATGAAAATTGGTATAATCCTGAAGAGTTTGTATTTATAAATCAAATCGTAAGTGTCAATAATAAATATAATTGGATTGATTTTGATAATGTTTGACTAAATATTTTATAAATGTAATGAATCTTCTTACTTTTACTTGTGTTAAGTTGATGAGTAATAAGAGTGGTAACCATAACTCTAACCTTACCATCTTCATAATTTAATGATAACGGTCCATATAATTTAAAAGAAAAATGGGTTGAATACTTGTGGTTTTAAAACTCTTCTATTATTAATCTATGTATTAAGAATGATATTATAAGAAGTATTTAGTATGTCATCATATAATATAAACACATGACACACACGCATGACTTGGGTAAGGCACGTGTGTAGATCTCAAGTGGTAGATTTTTCAACATTATCTTGCATGGTGTGTGACGTAATTGCTTACATCTTTATTTGACATGAAAACTTATTTTAAGGCTAATTTAGACTCTAAAATTGGGAGGTTCTATATATAATAAAAGTAAAACCTCACATTAATAATAATAATATCGATTCAAAATATTTTATAAAGTTATAATAAAGAAACACAATGATGTAAGATAGGAGAGTTTTGAGTTTTGTTTTTGACTTTCGAGAAGAAGCTTCAATATTGTAATCTATAAATATCTCCACTTTCATGTTCCTTAGTATATGTATTTTTAACAACTCTTTCTCTGCAACTCATCTTCTTCGTTTCAGCCACTAAAATGGAGACTCAACTCCACATGTTCTTATTCCCTGTCATGGCTCCTGGCCACATCATTCCCATAGTCGACATGGCCAAATTGCTTTCTTCTCGAGGTGTCAAGATCACCATCGTCACAACCCCTATCAATTCCATTTCCATTTCTAATTCAATCCACAACAATTCCAAATCCATTTCTCCTTCCAAAATTCATCTTCTCATCCTTAAATTCCCTTCTGCTGAAGTTGGCTTACCAGATGGCTGTGAAAATCTCGACTTCGTCACCAACACTGCCATGATCCCCAAATTCATCTCTGCTTTTGATTTGTTCCAAACCCCATTTGAGGAAGCCGTTAGGGAACATCGCCCCCATTGTATTGTAGTCGATATGTTCTTCCCTTGGGCCAACGATGTTGCTGCCAAATTTGGGATCCCCAGACTCAATTTCCATGGCACTGGCTTTTTTTCCACCTGTGCTTCGGAGTTCATAAGGATTCACGAGCCTTACAAACATGTTTCGTCGGAAACCGAGCCTTTTTTCATTCCTTGTCTACCCGGAGAGATTACTTTCACGAAGATGAAACTTCCTGAGTTCATGTGGGAGAATTACAAAAATGATTTAAGCGAATTTATGAAGAGGGCTCACGAAGCAAACTCTAAGTGTTATGGGCTTGTTATGAATAGTTTCTACGAGTTGGAGGCAGAGTATGCAGAATGCTATAGAAATGTTTTGGGAAGAAAGGCGTGGCATATTGGCCCACTTTCTTTATATAACAAGGGCATTGAAGAAAAAGCTCAAAGAGGAAACAAATCCGCCATTGATGAACACGAGTGTTTGAAATGGCTTGACTCCCAAAAACCCAATTCAGTAGTGTATGTGTCCTTTGGAAGTATGGCGAAATTCAACGCTGATCAATTGAAGGAGATTGCAATTGGGCTTGAAGCTTCAGAAAAATTTTTTATATGGGTTGTGAGAAAAGTGAAAGGGGATGAAGAAAAAGGAGAGGATAAGGATTGGCTACCAGAAGGGTATGAAGAAAGGATGGAAGGAAAAGGGATGATTATAAGAGGATGGGCACCGCAAGTTTTGATATTGGATCATCCAGGGGTAGGTGGATTTGTGACACACTGTGGCTGGAATTCCACTTTGGAAGGAGTAGCTGCCGGAGTTCCGATGGTGACGTGGCCCGTGGCAGCAGAGCAATTTTACAACGAGAAACTATTGACAGAGGTGTTGAAAATTGGAGTTGGTGTTGGGGTACAGAAATGGGTGAGAACTGTGGGGGATTTCATCAAAAGTGAAGCTGTGGAGAAGGCAATAAGGAGAGTTATGGAAGGAAAAGAAGCAGAGGAGATGAGAAACAAAGCTAAAGAATTGGCTGAGATGGCGAAGAAAGCTATCACAGAAAATGGATCGTCTTACTCTGATTTGGAAGCTTTGATTAAGGAATTGAAATCCTTTGCATTTTGAAATTCATTCAGTTTTCTAATTGGCTCTAAATGTGTGGTTTTTAAACTCTATAATGTGAGAATAACAACAAATATTATTCATTACTTATTACGTAGGTTGGATTTAGATTTTTTGTATATTTGCGGTTTTGTTGTTTGGTGCTATTAGTTTGAGCAATTTGTTTTTATATTTGCAACCGCCTAATACTATAAAATATAAATTAAACAACAAATCAAAACGTTGTAAAATGTGAGACCTCATTATCTTTACAAGGTATGGGCGAATGTTTACAATGAAGTACTTTGGCATTCTTCGATTACAAAAATCCCCACTTCAGTATTCCTTTTTCCTCCATTAACACCTCTCCTCTGCAACTCATCTTCTTCATTTCTTTTTCTTCACACCTACTGCAATGGGGAATCAGCTCCATAGATGGAAGGAAAAGGAATAATTATAAGAGGATGGGCGCCACAAGTTTTGATATTGGATCATCCTGCGGTGGGTGGATTTATAACACACTGTGGATGGAACTCGACGCTGGAAGGAGTGGTTGCCGGAGTTCCAATGGTGACATGGCCGGTGGCGGCAGAACAGTTTTACAATGAGAAACTGGTGACGGAGGTATTGAAAATTGGAGTTGGTGTTGGAGTACAAAAATGGGTGAGAACCATTGGGGATTTCATTAACAGTGAAGTTGTGGAAAAGAAGATAGGAAGAATTATGGAGGGAGAAGAAGCAGAAGATGAGAAATAGAGCTAAAGAATTTGCAACAATGGCAAGGAAAGTTGTTGTTGAGAATGGATCATCCTACTGCGATTTGGATGCTTTGATTAAGGAGTTGAAATCGTTGGCCTTTTGAATTCATTCCATTTACAAATAGTTATAGGAGGAGGGCTTGTTGGTGACAAAAAATTCAAGAAGAAGCAATAAAAAAGGAAAAAACTTTTGATGCATCGTAAGATATACCTAACCATTGCATTGCTTTATAAAATTTCAAATAAAAAATCAATACCATAACACATGTGACAAATTTTATTATTTAATAGGATCAAGAGACAACCTCTTTTGTTTTTTTCTTCCTATTTCAACTCTTTTTTAATTTTAAAATAACAAATTAAGTGTGAAGATTCCAATCAAAACATTAATTAAAATTATTAGAGATTAGGTATTATTAAGAAGCTCCAAAAGAACAAGATTTAAATAAGTGGACACATTTATATGTATATACACTTTCGTGTTCCTTTTCTTCTCCATCAAAGACTTTCCTCTCTTCAACTCATCTTCTTCATTTCATTTTTCAACACAACCACTAAAATGGGGACTCAGCTCCACATGTTCTTGTTGCCTTTCATGGCTCGCGGCCACATGATTCCCATGGTTGACTTGGCCAAATTGCTTTCTTCTCGCGGTATCAAAATCACCATCGTCACAACCCCTCTCAATTCTATCTCCATCTCTAATTCAATCCAAAATTCCAAATCCCTATCTACTTCTCAAATTCAACTTCTTATCCTTAAATTTCCTTCCGCTGAAGTTGGACTACCAGACGGTTGTGAAAATCTTGACTCCGTCATCACTCCTGATATGTTCCCCAAATTCATCTCTGCTTTTAATTTGTTCCAAAACCCATTTGAGGAGGCTGTTATGAAACAACGCCCCCATTGCATCCTCGCCGATATGTACTTCCCTTGGGCCAACGATGTTGCTGCCAAATTTGGAATCCCCAGGCTCAATTTCCACGCCACTAGTTTTTTCTCTAGCTGTGCTTCGGAGTTCATGAGAATTCATGAGCCTTACAACCATGTCTTATCAGATACAGAGCCCTTTCTCATTCCTCGTCTTCCTGGAGATATTACTTTCACGAAGATGAAGCTTCCTCAATTCGTGCGGGAGAATCTAAAAAATGAAGTGAGCGAATTTATAAAGAGGGCTCACGAATTGGGATTCGCGTGTTATGGGATTATCATGAACAGTTTTTACGAGCTGGAAGCAGAGTATGTAGATTGCTGTAGAAATGTCTTAGGAATAAAGGCTTGGCCTATTGGCCCACTTTCTTTGTGTAATAAGGAAACTGAAGAAAAAGCTCAAAGAGGAAATGAATCCAGCATTGACGAACACGAGTGCTTAAAATGGCTCGACTCCAAAAAACCCAATTCGGTGGTGTATGTGTGTTTTGGAAGTATGGCGAAATTCAACTTTGATCAACTGAAGGAGATTGCAAGTGGGCTTGAAGCGGCTCGGAAAAATTTCATATGGGTTGTGAGGAAAGTGAAGAAGGAAGAAGAAGAAGAGAATCATGATTGGTTACCAGAAGGCTACGAACAGAGGATGGAAGGAAAAGGGTTGATTATAAAAGGTTGGGCGCCACAAGTTTTGATATTAGATCATCCGGCAGTGGGTGGATTTGTGACACACTGTGGGTGGAACTCCACGCTGGAAGGAGTGACTGCTGGAGTTCCGATGGTGACATGGCCGATGGCGGCAGAGCAGTTTTACAACGAGAAGCTGGTGACAGACGTGTTGAAAATTGGAGTTGCAATTGGAGTTCAAAAATGGGTGAGAGTTGTAGGGGATTTCATTGAAAGAGAAGCTTTGGAAAATGCAATTAGAAGAGTTATGGAAGGAGAAGAAGCAAAGGAGATGAGAAACAGAGCTAAAGAATTGGCAAAGATGGCAAAGAAAGCTGTTACCGAAAATGGATCGTCTTACTCTAATTTGCATGATTTGATACAGGAATTGAAATCGTTGGCGTTCTGAAGGCTTCATTCTGGTGGCTGTGCCCGTGGTGCTGTTTGGATTATTACATCTTCTTCACCTGAGTAAACGTGGTTTTAGTTACTTTACTCGATGCCCTCACTGAGTTCAGGTTATTGATTTGAAAAGATTCACTCAAACATAGTTATGTTTATCATAAGTATTATTGGAACATGTTTGAGACTGATGTTGAATAACTTTCAGCTGAAAATCCTTCTTTTTTAACATGATATTCTTTATGACAATGGTAGTTAACGACATGTTTGGTAGGCTATCTCCCATCCAGGAAACCCTACAAGAAGTAGTTTAAAAACGAGTCTAAAATGCCAATGATTTCAACTCCTCAATTAAAGCATCCAGATTCAAATATGAAGATCCGTCTTTCTCAATTGCTCTCTCCGCCTTCTTTGCAAATTCTATTGCTCTGTTTCTCATCTCTTCTCCTTCTTCCTCCATTATTCTCTTAATCGCCTTCTCCACAACTTCACTTTTGATGAAGTCTCCCACGCCAGGTGCCCATTTCTGAACCCCAACTCCAACCCCTATTTTTAGTACCTCCGTCAATAGTTTCTCGTTGTAAAATTGCTCTGCAGCCACCGGCCACGTCACCATTGGTAGCCCTGCAACCACTCCTTCCAGCGTCGAATTCCACCCGCAGTGTGTAACAAATCCACCCACCGCCAGATGATCCAATATCAAAACTTGGGGTGCCCATCCTCTTATGATTAACCCTCTTCCTTCCATCCTTTGTTCGTACCCTTTCGGTAGCCAATTTTGTTCGTCTTCCTCCTCTTCCCCTTTCCCTTTCCTGACTACCCAGATGAATTTTTTCCCAGAAGCTTCCACCCCAATTGCAATCTCCTTTAGTTGAGCAGAGTTGAATTTGGCCAAGCTTCCAAAACATATATACACGACCGAATTGGGTTTTTGCAAATCGAGCCATTTCAAGCACTCATGTTCGTCAATGGTGGATCCTGTTCCTCTCTGCGAGATTTGTTCGGTTTCATTGTTCCATAGTGAAAGCGGGCCAATTGGCCACGCCTTTCTTCCTAATACATTTCTATAACAATCTACATACTCTGCTTCCAGCTCGTAAAAACTGTTCACAACAACTCCATAGCAATATGATTCTGACTCTTTAACTTTGGTGATAAATTTGGAGTATTCATTCTCGACATTCTCCCGAAGAATGATGGGAAGTTGCATTTTGGTTAGCTTAATATCTCCGGGGAGATAAGGAATGAGAAAATGCTCTGTATCGGACGAAACATGTTTATAAGGCTGGTGAAGTCTGACGAACTCGGAGGCACAAAGAGAGAAAGAACCAGTGCCATGAAAAATCAGCCTGGGAATCCCAATTCTATCAGCAACATCGTTGGTCCAAGGGAAGAACATGTCGGCCACAAGGCAATGGGGGCGATTCTGGTGAAGAGCTTCCTCAAGAGAAGGTTGAAGCAAGTTGATAGCTTGGTAGAATATGGGGAGCAAATCCATGGTTGGAAGAGAGTCAACATTTTCACAATCAGGCGGCAAACCAACTTCAGCAGAAGGAAATTTGAGAATGAGAAGATGAATATCCAATGAATTTGAATCATTGTGAAGTGATCTGGAGATGGAGATGGAATTGAGAGGGGTTGTAACGATGGTGATCTTTATGCCACGAGATGCAAAAAGCTTGGCCATGTTCACAATGGGAATCATGTGGCCGTGAGCCATGAATGGAAACATGAAGATATGGAGCTGTCGACCTTCGGTAGCCATGATGGATGAATTAAATAAAAAAAAAATACACAAGAAATGAGTTAGTTAATGGCAGATAAAGAAGAAGAAGAAGAAGAAGATGAAGAAGAGAGCAGGAATTTGGGAGAATTTATAAGAGAATGTGGATGAGATTCTTCGATGTGTTTACTCTTTCCTTTGGTTAAATGAATCAACTTTCTTACACACATCATTTCCTAACCTTTAGTTTTTGTCTCTCATGCTTTAATAATCATTCAACAACTGGTTGGTCGAGACTGTTGTTCAAATTTATTGGGATTGAATGCAGTCAAACCTAAAACTGACTAAATAATAATGAGGAAATGATTATGAATTTATTAGTGACATACCATTTATCCTATGTCAATTTTATTAAAATTTAGTCCACCTAATTTTGGAACTTTTATACTAATCCTAATGTCTTTATATATAATGGGATGGATGCATTAGGAGTGGTGTTATATGTAAAGGGAATATGCTGAATTTTTGGTCAAAATTGGCGTTTATAATATTGTTTTTTAATAAAAGTAAGTCCAACCAAACCAATTATTTTACACAAAGTTTTAGCTTTTAAAATAAATTATGGTATATATAATGGATATTTACACTTTTTAATATGTAAGTTTGAGATGTGAATGGAAAAGGTGGGAGAAAAATGAAATTTTCTAAAATAAAGAAGACATAAAATATATATTTTCTTTTAAACTATACTATTGAAGGGCTGCTGATATACTTTTAAAGTGGTTAGTAATTAGTTTCGAAGTTTGATTAAAATAAAAGCTATGTTGATCATTCCAAGCGTTTGGTTATAAAATTGGAACTTAATTTTCTAAGAATTTGACGGATCCTTTTAAAAGTATTGTAAAGATTGTATTTTGCTTACGATGATTTTGATATAAAGTATTCAACATCAATACTTGTTATAAAACAAATTTCCTTTTACATTTTTTCGTCAGATCGACAAGAACAACATGATCATCAGAAGAATCAGAGACATGCTCATAGACATTTCAAATTCAACCGTTACAAAGATAATTTAGAAAATTAATCATGATTCCAAATAAGAACATCGATACCAACATTTATATATAAGATTCACATACACTAACAACATAATTTTGACATTAGGAACAACATCATGATCAACCATAGCAGGGGTGTGCATGCACATTCAATAATATATTTAAATCAGAGAAAAGAGCAATCGGAACAGGAAAATCAAGATTATCAAATGGAATATTGTCTTTTGGAAACACATGCAAAGGAGCAGAGGATGAGACATGCACAACAACACGTTCTTGTGAGAAAGTTTGGAATGATCAATAACAACTACAGTGCGTTTGGATTGAGCTTTGTCAAGTCCAAATTTTCTCACCATCTTTTTAACATACTTCTCTCAAGAAGGAAATATACGAACATCCATTTGCTTAACCTGGAAAACAAAGAAATATGTGAGCTCACTTACCATGCTCATCTCAATTATTAAGCTTTCAGTTGATCAACAAAGTTGTCTACCATGCATTGAGTCAATCCACCAAAGATAATGTCATTAACATAAATCTAAGCAAGAATAAACTTCTCACTATTTCGTCAATGAACTGGAAGAATGATTGATCTTTTGTATTCTAACAAAGGAACTTAGTTTCAACGACTCGTTTTCATCAATATTAGATTCGATAAATTCAGTGTCATGATACTCTATGTCAAAAGCTTTTGTTGAAGCAACAAAAATCTTTTACTAAATCTTTGTCAGTAGATCTGTCTTTCACTACTTTTTCTCGGTGCACACCCAAACATTTGATCCTCATCATCATTACCATCTTTTCACATGAGGAGACAAAAGACTACACTCCTATTTCACCAAAAATTACACAATCTAATTGAAGAAACGTAGTGCTGATATAAATGCCCCAGATATGGAATATAGACAAAGTACCTTTGCAGAATCCAACAAAGATTCAACCACAATGGATATCCATAGTAATTCTCTCTCTTTTTTTCTATAATCTCTACTCTTTTCCTCATAAACCAATTTGAATTTTAACCATAGTGTCTGAGTCAAAAAGTTGTAAATATATTCCAAATCTATTTCTAGAATTTAAGCACATCAATCAAGAATGTCAACAAATTAGGTGCAATCAAAGACAGACTTATCATTATCTTTATGGACTTCTTTTCTTAGGCTTTTATTAGATATAATTATTGAGTATGAAACTCTTCCAATGGTCTTTTTATTTAGGTTAGTAGAATTCAGACATTAAGTTTGGAAAAATGTGTTTAGTCATTCAAGAATTTTAATTTTAAAAAATTGTTTAAAAAATCGGTGGAATTAAATATTACATTAGATCTTTAACCATTATTAGGACATCCTCTCATGTTCAAAACCATTTGAAATTTAAAAATTCATAGATTATTGTGTATTATAAAAAATAAAAAATAAAAACTAAATACATTGATCATACACATTTGTAATAAATAATAAAACCTCAAAAAGCTAAACCAAATATTTAGTAGATGACTTTGAGTTGGAACATGAACTCACACACACCCATCCAAGAGAAGTCCCACATGAACTAATTTAGTTGGAAAAGTGAATCTAAAATGCCAACGATTTCAACTCCTCAATTAAAGAATCCAAATTTGAATATGAAGATCCTTCTTCTCCAACTGCCCACTTTGCCTTCTTTGCAAATTCTGTTGCTCTCTTTCTCATCTCTTCTCCTTCTTTCTCCATTATTCTTCTAATTGCCTTCTCCACAGCTTCACTTTCTATGAAATCTCCCACGCCAGGAGCCCATTTCTGAATCCCAACTCCAACTCCTGTTTTTAGTACCTCCGTCACCAGTTTCTCATTGTAAAACTGCTCCGCCCCCACAGGCCATGTCACCATTGGAACTCCCGCAGCCACTCCTTCCAAGGTTGAATTCCATCCACAGTGTGTCACAAACCCACCTACTGATGGGTGGTCCAATATCAAAACTTGCGGTGCCCATCCTCTTATGATCAGCCCTGTTCCTTCCATCCTCTCTTCGTACCCTTCGGGTAGCCAATTTTGCTCCTCTTCCTCTTCTTTCCCTTTCCTGACAACCCAGATGAAATTTTTCCCAGATGCCTCCAGTCCATTTGCAATCTCCTTCAACTGAGCAGAGTTGAATTTGGCCAAACTTCCAAAACAGATATACACAACCGAGTCGGGTTTCTGGGAATCGAGCCATTTCAAGCACTCATGCTCGTCAATGGCTGATTCTCTTCCTCTTTGCGTGATTTCTTGAGTTTTTTTGTTTGTTAATGAAAGTGGGCCAATTGGCCACGCTTTTCTTCCCAAGACATCTTTGTAACAATCTACATACTCTGCTTCCAGCTCGTAGAAACTGTTGACAACAACACCATAGCAACACGATTCCGATTCTTTAACTTTGGTGATAAATTTGCTGAATTCATTCTCGGTATTCTCCCGAACGAAGATGGGGAGTTTCATTTTGGTTAGCTTAATATCTCCGGGGAGATAAGGAATGGGAAAAGGTTCTGTATCGGACGAAACATGCTTGTAAGGCTCGTGAAGTCTCATGAACTCGGAAGCACAAAGAGAGAAACAACTCGTGCCATGGAAAATCAGCCTGGGAATCCCAATTCTGTCAGCAACATCGTTGGTCCAAGGGAAGAACATGTCGGAGATGAGGCAATCGGGGCGATTGTTCTGGAGAGCTTCCTCAAAAGGTGGTTGAAGCAAGGAGACAGCTCGGAAGAAATTGGGGAGAAAATCCATGGATGGAATGGAGTCGGCATTTTCACAACCTTCTGGTAAACCAGCTTCAGCAGAAGGGAACTTGAGGATGAGAAGTTGGATGAGAGAATCGGCGGAATAATTGTGAAGTGATTTGGAGAAGGAGATGGAATTGAGAGGGGTTGTGACGATGGTGATCTTGATGCCACGAGATGCAAATAACTTGGCCATGTCCACCATGGGAATCATATGACCATGAGCCATGAATGGAAACATGAAGATGTGAAGCTGTCGGTCTTCGCTGCCCATAGTGGATAATGAACTATATTATTATTGCAAGAGATGTATGAAGTTGCAGATGGAAGATTGAATTAATTTCGTTGGAGAAGATGAAGACGATGAAGAGGAGAGTGAGGGATTTGGGAGAATTTATAAGAGAAGAAGCCAAATATGAATGGAATTCTTCCATGTCTTAGTTTAAATAAAACCCAATAAAAAATGTAGAAAGGTTGTCTTGATTTGGTTAATTAGAAAAACGAATAGCTTTAGTTGCTGTCTCTCATACTCATACCCATTCATTTCCTCTTTCCCATATGTTTTGATAATAATTCCATCATTTGGGACACCAATTTGAAATTTATTGACTTTGGTCGCAATCCAACCAAAATTATTTTAAATGGTAAAATATTTATAAATATTCAAAATGAGTACTTTTTATATATAAAGCTCAATCCTTAAACATATATACATCATTCCATTCCAAAAGGGATTAATTTCTTTTTAAGAGATTAAATTCTCCCAATATTCAATTAAATTGGTGATTTAGACAAGGTAGATATTATCACTTGATTCTAAGATGACGGTCGATTCAAAACCTTATTTCAAAAATCTAGAAGAAGCTAGAATGAGATAGCATAAAAAGGTGGGGTTTTTCTTTTCTTTCTTTCCTGTCAAGTATCGAAGAATATAAAATGGAAGTTTGAAGAGAAAGTCAGGATGGAAATATCTAAAAAAAGGTTGAAAAGTGAATGAAAAGGAAGGAGGCATGAATTTGATGGAGTTTGTAGTTTGTATGAATCAAAGGTTGGAGGAATGAATAAAAATGGGGACTCTGGTGAGAATAGTGTCAGCACTTGCGTCACTCACAAATTAGGGTCGAGTGGGTATATAGCATTTGACCCAAAATATATTAAGGATGTAGCAAAAATTATAAAAAATTGCAAATATGGCAATTTTTAATGAAAAAGACGAAATTACCCCTACATATGATTTCTTCCACTTTCTTCGTGTTTCAAGCACATTCTTCGTGGGAAAGTGCAGACGATTCTTCGCGACTGTAGCCGTTTCATCCTCTTCCTATTTTCTTCCACTTTCTTCCTCCCATTTGGTTTTTCGGTGCCGGTACTTTCCTCCTCTTTCTATTTTCTTCCACTTTCTTCCTACTTCCATTTGGTTTTCCGGTGCCGGTGCCGTTCTGGCCTACTACTTTCTTCTATTTTATTTTCCTTCCGCCACGCTGCAGGTACTATTTTCTTCTATTTTGTTTTTATTCCACCGCACTACATTCTACGCTGTGTTTTTCAGTTTGTGTCTATCAATGATGTGTTTCTATCACTGATTTAGGGTTTAACTTGTTTATGTTGAAATGTTTAACATGCAGATCTGTTTTAGGTTTGTGTGTTAGTGTATAGGGTTAGGGTCTATCGGTGATATATTTGTATCACTGATAGTCTTGAGGGATATTTAGTTTGTTTGCATTGGGATGTTAGTAGATAACCATTTAACGGGCATTGTTGTTGCCTAGGGTCTATCGTTGATATGTTTCAATCCCTGATAGTCTTCGAAGATGTTTAGCCTGTTTGACTTGGGAAATTAGTAAAAGCTCTAGTCTAATTTAGATTTTGTGTGTTATGTTGCTTAGGGTCTGTCAGTGATAAGTTTCTATCACTGATTAATGAATTTGGAGGATGTTTAACTGGTTTATGATGGAATGTATAACATGCTGATCTGTTTTAGGTTTGTGTGTTAGTGTATAGGGTTAGGGTCTATCAGTGATAATTTAGTTTAATGTATATTTTTAGTTTAGTGTATAGGTTTGTGTGTTAGTGTATATTTTTATGTGATGTTGTTTATGTTCTATCAGTGATATGTTTCTATCAGCTTGAAGGATGTTTTACTTTGTTTATGTTGGATTGTTATTATATGTTTGTATCACTGATATGTTTGGGGGATGTTTAGTTCATTGGGTTGATGTGTTTGTTGTAATTTTAATAGATGGATAAGAAAAAAGATATTATGGAAAGCGAACCAAATGAAAAATGTGCAAAAAGAGTCTCAACACACGAACCTTCATCAAGCAAAAAGAAGATAAAAAAAGAGAAGGTATTCCATTATATATATATATATTGTTTTGTTTCTAAGTTAGTATGTTGCATATTTGTAACAATTATTTTGCTCTAAACAAGGAAAACAATTAATTATTCCCAAAGAAATGTGGAAGTCAACCTTAAGAATCACTGTGTACTGTAATCTACAAACTTCTGACCATATTATCGAAAGTTTATCACCTAGTTGTCTAGACTTGTTTAAAGAAGGACCATTTGGGCACTTGTTAAATTTAAAAATGACAAAAATACCTTTACAACTATTAGCACACTTGATTAGAAGACAATGTGTCTCAACGGACAACAATGTTCTTCTTTTCAACATCGAAGGTAACATTGTGGAGTTTGGACTGCGAGATTTTTGTTTGATTACAGGATTAAATTGTGGTGAATATCCTATAGAAGATGTTTTAGATGCAACGGAAGAAAATGAGTCTATGGTTAAACAATTGTTTTTTAGAAATAACACTTCCATTAGTAGACAAGAATTGAAGACTGCTTTTAACTATCACTGTAAATCCTGCACCGATGAAGAAGAGCTAGTAAAATTAGCCAACCTTTACTTCTTGTACAATGTTTTAATTCCTAAACAAAATCACAATATGTTGGATTTAAAACATGTAAAGATGTTGGATGATAAAGAGAAGTTTAGGAATTATCCTTGGGGAAGGTTGTGCTTCAGTCTTACAAAGCAATTCATTCAAAATGCGGTGAAATCCAAAAGAAAGTCTAAGAACTTAGAAACAGAATCTAAAGCGTGTGCCTTTCTACAAGGCTTCCCTATGGTTCTAGCTTACTGGGCATACGAAATACTTCCTCAACTTGCTAGTGGGTATGTGACAAGAATAGGGAAAGGGTGTCCAAGAATATTAAATTGGGAATCCAGTGAACAACTCGATTGGCAAGATCTTGAAGATAACATCTTTCTGGAAAAAAATGTAAGTTTCATTTGTTTTCGTTTATAGTATTTTCTAAATTTGTTGTTACTAAGTGATAGATCCATATCAGTGATAGATCCTTATCAATGATAGATCCTTATCAGTGATAGATCCATATCAGTGATAGATCCTTATCAGTTATAGATCCATATCAGTGATAGTTTCTTTCTTGTTTAACACTGATTATATATTTTGTTTTTTAGCTATCTGTGGTCCCCATTGTTGCATCAGAAGAAGAAATGAAATCTGAGTACTTCAGATATTTTTTGGAATTAGAAAATGATAAATTGGATGAAGAAGCATGTGCTATGAAGGAAAGCAATATGGCAGAAAGAATATCTTCTTTACATGAAGATATTCAAGATTTAAAAAAACAGCACAAAGAAGATTTAGAGTGCTTGAAGAAGGGACAAGAGGAGATTGTTCGTTTGTTACTTTCACTGACAGAAGTGGTAAATCAAAGACTTTCGCACAAATGTGAAAGTGAAAAACAATCTCAAGAGCCCTTGGAAAAGAATCCTCCTCCACCAATAAGTTTAGAAATGATTGATGCTGATGTTGATAAAGAGAAAGAGGTAAAATTACTAATAGTTCTTTTACTTTTATTTTTTCCAAGACTATTATGTTTGTGTGTGAAAAGTCTATCAATGGTAGAAATGTATCAATGATAGACTATTCTTTCTATGATTTAAGTCTATTAGTGATAGACTATTCTGAAATTTCAATTCTGATTCAAAAGTCTATCAATGATAGGATATTGACAATTTCTATAATTCTTTTCATTGCAATACTAATATTAATATCTGCAAAAGATTGAAGATAATGAGGAAACCGAGGAAGATGATAATCATCGTGAAAATAAGTCAAAAATGGTGCATGACACATCAAACAAAGTGAAGGTATTATAATAATCACATTTTGTTGTTTTATGATAGACTTAATGTATATATGTAGATAAACTCTAATTCAATATTATATATTTTCAGGTTGTTCAAGAAAAGGCAAAAGTGAAAATTATGGAAATAGCGACGAATATTGAAAAAGCTAGGCCGAAGAGACAACCTAAACCATCAAAGAAAGTGTTGGAGAATGTGAAAGAACAAAAGAATGTAAGAGGCAAGAAGAATGATTCTCCAAAACCAACAAGATATTCTCCTAGAATAAGGGATCTAGCACCTAGTTTTGATTTGCAAATCTCTCAATTATAAGTAGATGGATATTGTAGTGCAGTAGTTTTGTTGATATTTGTGGTAGACTTCACATTGCAAATCTCTTAATATTTAGTAGATAGATATTGTAGTGCAATAGTTGTTTTGTGGATGTTTGTGACAGAGTTCACATTGGACCTTCATATGCTGTTAGTTGATTTTACCATATTAATCAAGAAAAAGTTTTTTGTCTGTCTTTGTTTGCATTGAGATTAGTATTTATTGAACCATTCCTTTCATCAACTAAATCCCTTCTAGTTCCTTCAGTTGTACATTGGTTCCTATCATTGGTGATGACTACACAATAAAGTCTATCCTTGATAGAAACTATCTATGATAGACTTTATAGTGGATTACTTCATATTATTACTTTACAAAATCTATTGTTGATAGAAACTATGTGTGATAGACTTTACAATAAAGTCACTTTTACTTTTATAGTCTTGAGAAAAAGGTAGATTATTATTGAACGGTTTGAATCAAACAAATAGAAAGTATTTACTACACACACAAAATAAATGCTCTATATGCTAAAGCTAAAAGTTTATTATAGAAAACATAATATCACGTCACTGTAAAAATGGTGGAAATTTGCAATTTCTACGATTGTGACCAGCACGATGACAATGGCTGCATCTTGAGTGAATTTTCTTCTCGCCAATTGATAATATTCTTTGTTTTCGCGGTCGTCCTGCTCGACGCTTGAAAGTTGGAGGTAGTATGTTATTCTCAATCCCAATAGATTTCCAATTGGCATGGTTCCCAACCGGACGAACTGATCCAGTATAAGTTGAAATCAAAGTACTTGACAAAAAATACTTGGAAACAAAAGAGTAAGTATTCATATTACGCCCACGAAGAACAGCAAGAGCGTGGGCACATGGAATTTCATCAAGATCCCAAACGCGACAGGTACATGATTTGCAATCTAACCGTACAATAAATTGTTTTCTTCCATCAATCACTTGAAATTCAACATCATTAATAGCATTAACCTGAAGAAAAAAAACTTAGTCAACATATATGGTTTATCCCTGATAGAATCTATCGCTGATATAAACAATCACTGATAAGAATCTATCAGCGATAGAGACTATCATTGATAGGTCTTGTTACATTACCCTTTAACTAAATAAATAAACATTGAAACACAAAAACTTACTGTGAAGCTTCTTGAGTTTTGATGTTGAATTCGTAATTCTCCCTCAGCCCAACTAGTTAAAACAGTTCTCATACAACATGCAACTTTTCTTCGATCATAAAACCAATTTTGAAGTATTTGTCTGATAGAATCGAGTAATGCTGCAACGGGCAAATCTCTAGATTCTTTTAGAACTGCATTTAAGCTTTCTGAAATGTTTGTAGTCATCATTTGATATCTTTTCCTTGTACAATATGCTCGAGCCCACTTTTCAAAACTAACCTTACTAAGATAGTCTCGTATACTAGGATACATAGACTCCATCCATCTCATGTTAGTCTCAAAATCAACAACTGTATATGCTTTTCCACATCTAAAGAAGAGCTTATCAATTATAGGGTCCTTATATATCAACTTCAAACTTTTTAGAAGGTGTTGCAAACAAACGCAATATTCAGCATTTGGAAAAACATTATGAACACTTTTTGGGATACTTAAATGTCGATCAGATATTACAACTAAATCTTCCCGATCCCCTAAACTATTCTTTATATTCTCAAAAAACCATCTCCATGATGCATCATTTTCAGAATCTACAATACTAAAGGCCAATGGGAAAATTTGATTATTACCATCAATTGTTGAGGCTGTCAAAAGAGTTCCACCATATTTAGATTTCAAAAATGTACCGTCAACTGATATATTGGGCCTACAATATTTCCATCCTTCAATGCATGCTCCAATAGCCATAAAACAGTACTTAAAATGTCCCTCTGTATCAGTTTCATAAGCAGTGAATGAACCTGAAATAAAAAATATTATTAAAATGTCCCTCTGTATCAGTTTTACTATAGGTCTGTCACTGATATGGTTTATCACTGATAGACCCTATAGTAAACCACCATAAAACCAGTCGTCTGATGATATGCTCATTTACTATAAGGCCTATCACTGATAGAACTTGTCAGTGATAGACCATATCATTAAAAGCTTGATTGATGATATATAAATTGTAAGAATAAAAACATACCTGGGTTAATTTCTTTTAGTTTCATGAAAAAGTTTGGAATCAAGGCATAAGATTCTTTTGCTTCACCATTCAAAGAATTCATAACAAGTTCCTTTGCCCTCCACGCTTTATAGTAGCTAACATTTACACCAAGTTTAGTACGCATGTGAATCATAATATCATTTGGAGTTGAACGATCAAAAGAACTAAAGTCTTTTCCAATACAATCACTAATCAGTGATGCAGATGCTTGTTTATGAGTAGTTTGAATAACATTTATGGAGCAATTGTGATTAGCAATATACTTCCTTAGCCGCCATAATTCCCCACCCTTGTAACGAGATGCACGAACATACCATGGACAATTATCTTGGGAGCACTTAAACTCAATAGATTTAGAATTTGATCTCACAGTCTTGAACTCAAAGTTGTTCTTTATAGCAATGTAGTAAAATGACTTTGATAGTAATTCCTTGCTAGCAAACATATCCTTTTCTTTCAAATCAAATGTAGAAGACAAGCTACTAACATGAATATCCGTAAGAATTTGAAAATCGTCATCAATGGAAGAAGAAGGCAGCAAAGAACACAAATTATCCATCCCACTGTCAACAACACTAGACCATTCTAAATCCATATCAGGGACATGAGCAATAGCATGGGCAACTAATGGATGTCTTGTAATTTGCCCTTTAACTAAACTTAGAAACCAAGTAACATCTTTATCCTCTTGAATTTGAACCACAGTTTGAATATTAGTGATACCATAATCCAATAAAATTGACAGTTGTATTGAAGAAGGAGATGCATCAAATAGAACTTCTCTTAATATCAAACTCACAAAATTTTCAAAAGACATCATCTCATCAACCAATACACCTGTAGTCTTGTAATTCAAGTAACTATTTGTATCATCCCACTGTCCACTGTGAAACACTACTATGGGAAGTTTAATCATAATTCCAAATTACTGCAGAATGTGCAAAAAATAGTGTATTAGTGCTAGAAGACAAAGTGTCTATCAGTGATAGACTTGTATCATAGCGTATTAGTGATAGACTTCTATCAGTGATACACTAGGATACAAGTCTATCACTATCATTAATAAATGAAAATGATAGACATGTAATTCTGCAAGAAGATGAATTTATATCCAAGATTACAAACAGAAAAGCTAAAATACTAAAAAGAAAGAATCTAAAGATTTAACGAAACTAAAATGAAAGACTACATACCAGATGATTTAACGAAACTAAAATGAAAGACTACATACCAGATGGTTGGAGGCGGAAGAAGTTGTGGTTGGAGACTGAAGATGACGACTGGTTGGAGACCGAAGATGACGACTGGTTGGAGGCGGAAGAAGGCGTCGTTGGAGGCGAACGAAGGCGTCGTTGGAGGCGGAACAAGGCGTCGTGCGGAAGAAGGCGTCGTGCGGAAGAAGGCGTTCTTGAGAATGGTAAGGCGGAAGAAGTGAGAAAATCGTGGAGAATATATTGGAGAGGGAGAAAATCACGCAGACGAATGGAGGAGGAGAAATTCGCGCCAGGATTGTTTTTAAAACAAGGGTAAAATTGGAATATATTTTAAAAAAATCATCAATTTGCTATATTTGCAAATTGTTTCATAAATTGCCATATCCTTAATATTTTATACCAAATCTGTTATACATTACAAAAACTCCACAAATTATTATTGAAAAATCCTTTTGACTTTACTATTAGTGACGAACGCGCTTTCGACTTCCTTCCACATAATCCCTACAAATCCTCTCCTTCCACCTCTCATTCTTCCAAATCTAAATTTTGGAATCCACAAAGTTTCTGGTTAATTCTCAATTTTCATTTCTCTTCTCTATTTTACCTTCTTTTTGAATTAATCCTAAGTTCAGTTAATTAATAGAGATTAATATTAATAAAATGGAAATTTATTAAAAAGAAGAAGAAAAAAATTGCCGCCGGAAGTGTAAGCCCCGCGATGGGTATTAACTTCGGGTCAATGGGCTCCCAGGCGCTCCCACATGTGTCTCAGCCCACATCGCAGTTGTTCAGTGCGATGGGCCTATTGGTCTTTACCTTTCCTAGGCCCAATTGTCCATATCAGATTAATTGTAGTCTAACAAAATTGGCCAATAAATTTCACATATTCATAATTTTCATTACGATTGATCAGAAATATTTGATTGAGGTGAATGAGCAATTAATGTCTAACAAGAATGGAGCATAATGATTGGGCAAATTCAGGTCTTAAAAAAAGTACTTTGGGGTTTGAGGGAGGGAAAAAGTATTTAACTAACCAAACTCAAGGAAATTAAAAAGGAAAAATGCAATGCTTAAATGGACCCCAAATTAAACAGCCACCTTTCACAAATTTTCCTGCTAATCACTAATTTAATTTTGCCTTTTCCCCTTAGTGATTAGTGATTGCTTTGCCTTCTTAAGTTAAAAACTAAAAAGTACCCCCCCCCCTTTTTTTTTAATGAAAAGTTAAAATATTTTAATGATTTCGTTTGATTAAAACAAAAATGATAATGATTTTTAAGAAATTTTAAGTTCTATCATCGTCATGGTCCAATCTACTAAATTACAAGATGGTGTGATCGGTCTTTTAACGTATACATTCCAACTTGATAATACAGTATAGATGGAAGGTTGGTAGCTACTTAATTCATTTAAAAGATGAAAAAAGGGAAAGGCAGTGTGATTAGAGAGAGAAGGGAAGGAGGGTAAGGTGGGGGAGTTCCCTACAGCAATTAAAATGAAATAATAATGAAAGGTTAAGAATGGAGCCCTAAAAAGCTATGCAGATCCCATGTCTTTTATAACTTTAAAACATACATTGATTACTACTCTTAAATTAATATTCACATCATTAATTATTATTATATACCCACCGGAAATTAATTAGAATGTAATAATTAAAGTTAATTTCTTTTTTCTTTTTTTTTGTATTTCTTAATTGATAAATTAATAACTTTGAAATGATTGGGACTGTCATGCCTCAATTATTATATATATGTATGTATGTATATATGCAAAGTAGTGTTGGTGAATTTGCAAATGTGTCGGTCTCTTTTTCTTTTCAATATAATTTTGCTCTTTTAACTTTTCTTTTTGTTTTTAATTTTTCTTATTATGCGTAGTGGAGTGAATTTTTCTTTTAAAATAATGTGTTCTTTAAATGATGCATAAAAAATAGGATCGGAAGAAAAATATTGACAAAAAAATACGAAAGTTTGGACGAGGTTGTGTACTGCGTTCACAATGAGTAGCATGTGGACTCCACACATTTTTCATTTTTTCATTATTATATATATATATATATATATATATATATATTCAAATTTTCAAAAATATATTTTCTTGTTAAATATCTTTCCAAATTTTAAATTCCAAACTCTAATTTTCAATATATATATATATATATATATATATATATATATTAACAAAATATGTTATCAAAAAATATATTAAACAAATATTTGCAATCAATCGATATTAACAAAATGATATTCTTGTTGCCATAACTCTTTTTATTTTGATTCTAAAAGAAAATTAGATATTCTTCCCATACAATAAAATTAGACATTTTGATTCTAAAAAAAATTAAATATTATAATTTCCATACAATAGAATTATTCTTGTCATAACTTTTTTTCAATTTGATTTTAAAAAAATCAGATATTTTGTTAATATCAGTAGATTACAAATATTTTTTTAATATATTTTTTTCAATAGCATATCTTGTTAACATATTTTTTTTCCTCTACCCACATTAGTTTTATAAAACACATTATTTTAAGAAAAATTCAATTAAAACAATTACAGAAATGTTTTTTTTTAATAAAGCATTAATTCTAATTTTAATATTTCTAAAATATAAATAAAAAAAAAAAGAAATATTTAAAATATTTTTTTTTAAAAAAAAGATAGTGAAAGAAGAAATACATTACTAATAAGAAAAAATTAAAAAAAAAACTTAGGGAAGAGACACACCACAATAAATCCAAGAAAATAACTATATTTCTCAAACTAATTTTTCTTTTCAAAAGAACCCTAATTATACAATTATCCCTAATATTAAAGCCATAAATAACCTAAAAGAAACAAAATTAATGTGTAATAATAAGAAGAAGAAGAATAGGAGGAGGAAATGTGAGTGTGTTGGAAAAATTGGATGCGTTTAATTAGTTAATAAGATTGAGATATTTTGTGCGGCCGCTAAATGCGGAGTCCATATCTCTCAATCTCATTATATATACCTTTTTATATGTTGGTTTAGTTTCTTTTTAAGTTGTCAATATTTGGTCAAGTTATCTATTCAACAATGATTGCACTCCGGTTTTGTGTAGTTGTTCGGTGCCTTTGACATTTGTCTTACTTCTTCCTAATTTAGTCTCAAGATTCTTAGTTAAAGTTCAAAAACGATATTCAAGTGAATTAATTTCTTTATGATTTGTCATTTACAAATCCAAATTAAACCTTTTAGCTTCCTAACTTGTTCCACAACTTGGATTGGTACAAGGATTTAAATAAGCAACCATGCACATTCCTCATCATCCAAATGAAATGGTTAGGAACAAGTCAAGTCCTTTGTAGATCATGTAAATGTGTAGAAAGAATCCATATATATCCTACAAAGTACTTCCAGGATCCCCATCACCATTACGTCAACAATATTCAAATTTCACTGTTCTTTTAAGTATTTTATCTTTGTAATTATCTGATTTCAACCCATATTGGAAAATCAATATGTGCTTAGATAAGCAATCAACATCTAGAAAAAATTTAAATTTTGAAACAAGGAAGGGAATGAAAAGTTATTGAAAGTATAAACTTCTTAAAAGCATAAAAACAAAGAGGGAGATGGAGATAAAAAGGACAGGGAAGGTCAAATCGGTATTTTGAGAGTCAAAAAAGTAAATTTTGAAAAGTGAATTTCCGGTAGTACCCTCCTACCTTAAACTGCTCCCTCCATTCCGGTTTGTCCTTTTTTGACTTCTACCACAATTTCTTGCTAATTTTCCGCTTATTGATTCTTTTCTTTTTCTTTTTTCTCACTCTAATTTATTCTTTTCAAGAGATGTGTGTGAAATTTTTTAAAATTAATTTGAATACATAATATTTTGATAAAATTAGAGTAATTTTAATTTTGATAATAAAGTAATTGTTCATAACTTTTAGATTAAATTATACTAAGTATCATTAAATTGTGTACTTTGTGTTAAGAATATCTTTAAAATTTTAAAAATGTTGAGATGTTTTACGTAAAGAGTAACTTTAAACTTTTATTGAAATTGGAATATTATTACTTTCATTTACTTTTGTACTCCAAGTTGCCAATTTTTTAATTAATAATAAAGGTGTTTGAAATTACACAATATATATGTTTTTAAAATACATATTTAAAATTTTGGATGGGTAAATAAATAAGTGGGGTGGCAATTAATGACAATGACTTATTATCGAATATTATTTAAAAAATTGTTTGTTGGTGGCATGTTCAATATTAATAATAAAAAAAAAAACAAAATTAATTTTAGAAACCAAAATAACACATTCTTAGTTAGTAAAGTTTGATTCTAACAGTGATTTGGTTGTCAAATCAGAGATTATATTTGAAAGAAAATGCAATCAAAAAAATGTTCATCATCTCATGAATCAACATCATGCCATAATGGACATATCTTTAAATTTCACATTCATTTTCACGACCACTTTTTGTAGCTTATTTATTTTGTATTTCTATGTTTTATAGTTTTATAGTTTTAATTTCATAAAAATCTAATATTTCCATCTAATTAAGTGTTTATTGACCAAAAAGATTAATGGGTACATAACTAATTATTTTCTTTTTCCAATGGCACTACATTTTTTTTTTTTTTTTACTTTTAGCAAAGATTGGATATTTAATTTTATTTTTTGTAAGAAACAATATAGTAATGAAAAAATATTTTCCATGTGAAAAAATTAATTGTATAATTTAATATATATATATATAAAAAAGAAAAAGAAAAAATGATTTATTTAATGAATTATTGTCTTCAAATTCGTACCGGAAAAATAATAATAAATTTATAGAGAAAAACGCATGGTCACCTCACGCGTCACCTTGACCTTCGTGAATTCCACTCGTCTCCTACCTCACTCCCAAAGTCCTTCAAATTACAAATAGAAACTTCTCTTCTCCGTCCCATTTCCCATTTCTCTCTTCCCAACGCCATGAAATCCACCGCCAACGCCAAGCTCATCCTCCTCCACCCTTCCATCCACAAACAACCCCTCCCCACTTCCACCCCCGCTACCGGAGCACCCACTCTCTCCCCTCGCCGTTGGCTCTTCTCCTTCCTCACCTTCTTCACTCTCGCCTTCACTCTCACCCTCATTAACTCTACCTTCTCCACTTCCACCGCCTCCCGCCGCTCCCTTGCCGGACATGGTCCCAACGTCGCCGCCTCCACCGCCCTCCCACATTCCATTTCCTCTGCCCTCCTTCACTACGCCGCCGCCGACACTAACTCCACCAAACCCCACATGTCCACCGCCGAGCTTTCCTCCATTGCGGCCGCGCTCTCCCCTTGCGCTCCAGCTTGTAATTTCTTAATCTTCGGCTTAACCCACGAATCCCTCCTCTGGCGCGCCCTCAACCACGGCGGTGCCACCGTCTTCCTCGACGAAAACGAATTCCAGGTATCTAAATTCGAGCAATCGAACCCGGGAACAGAAGCGTACGATGTCCAATACACAACAAAAGTAAGCGAGATGAAAGAGCTTCTATTTCAGGCCAAATCACAAGTAGATAACGAATGTAAACCCGTTCAGAATCTCCTCTTCTCCGAATGCAAACTGGGCATCAACGATTTGCCTAACCACATTTACCAAGTCCCATGGGATGTGATTCTGGTGGATGGGCCTCGTGGGTACAATGCGGGATCGCCGGGAAGGATGTCGGCGATCTTCACGGCGGGAGTTTTGGCGAGAAGTAAATGTGGGAAACGGAATTCGAAAACCCATGTGTTCGTTCACGAAATGGGGCGGGAGGTTGAGAGGATTTACAGCGAGGAGTTTCTTTGCCGGGAAAATTTGGCGGAATCGGTGGATTCCTTGGGACATTTTGTGGTGGAGAAGGTAATCGAAAGAGCCGGCGGTAGATTCTGTAAGAATTCTTCTTCTGGTTCGTCGTAACCTTTTTGATTGTTTGATTATTACCATGTGGGTTTGTGATTATAGTTTTGTAAAATCTTAATAGTTTTGTCTTTTTCGTTAGTATCATACTGATGTGTGATGGATGTATTAAGTTTTAGGTAATCGGAATGTTCTTTTTCTTATGTATGTGTTTGGTTTCCGAGAAAGTGCGAGCAAAATGTATATATATATATATATATATATATATGAAAGCAAACAAATTCGTTGCTTTCTTTAACTGTTTATCACTTTTTTCTTGTCATCATTCAACAAAGAAATGAAAATTACTTTCTCTTCCGGTGGCATAAAATCGAGCGTGCCCACAATTATAGTAAACAAAAATTGAATAGATAGCCATGAGTTCCTTTTTAGGCTTAATCTCTTACTCCACATTGGTTTCATTGAAAAGATGAAATGAGAAAGAACAAAACTTTTGTTTATAATATTTTGATTATTAAAACGAAAACGAATTTCCGTCTTTTTTATTATTCAAAATTGAGTTAGTGAAAAGAAAAGAAAGGAGGAGGGGACAAAAGAGAAATTAGAAGGACAAGGAAGGGGGTTATGATAAGAAATTTGGGGATGGGGGTAGGTGTCGGTGATGGGAGGGAACAGTTTCTTCTTTTTAAAATAAATTCCGAACATCAAGAAAATTATTATATGTAACGCGATCGAAGTTCGGGAAAAGAGAACGCGCTTGGTGATATGTCGGGAAGTACACGTGGGAGTGTGTTATTGGTGGATGGAGAATTAAATTCACGTGGTGGTGATAATAGTTCGGAAATTTGAGAAGAAAAAGCGTACGGAGAAAGAGAGAGGTGTCGGTGACAGAATTATAAAAGAATCCGTTGTTAAGGGCATTCACGTTTTTATTTGAATCAACGGTTCACCTTCAACTGGACCGCTCTTTTAATTCTAATTTTACCTTTTCCTTTTTTTTTTAATTTTAAATGATACAGACATTTATTTTTAATAATGTATTTTTAAAAAATATTGTTAAAAATAATATATAAAGTAAGTTATCGACAAAAATAGACTAATTTTGGGCAAAATCGTATATATGATACTACTTTGAATTTCTGGGGTCCACGATTATACATCAGTAAAATTTTAAATTTTATCAATGATAGACATTGATAGACTTCTATTATTCTTTATTAATACGATTAATAGAAGTATATCGTTGTCTAAAATATGAAATTTTGTTATATTTTATAAATATTTTATTCAATTTTTCATCTTTGATAATTTTCCTTATAATATTGTCTTTTCTCTTTTTTTTTTTTTTTTTTTTTAAAGATGAAAATAATTTCATGGGAATAAATAGTTTAACTTATATTCAAATCAAAATTGTTTTTAAACACATGAAAATGAACGAAAATATTTACCAAACATAGTATAATTTTAAATTCCAACAATAATAGAAATCTTTGGATGTTTGTTATATTTATAAATATTTTTTTTGATTAATAGTAATAATAATTATAGTAAGATTAAAGAAGCTAAATTTATTCCATCCCTTCTCATTAAATAAATTATAAGCATGATTTTTATTAATAACAATTCCATCCAAAATCATATTTTGTTCCAATTTTTTTATTCTTAATTTTTAGATTTTTGGAAAGTATCTTTACCAAACCAACCTAACATATTCCATGAATCATTCTCTATCACTTCATTTTTTTTTTAAAACCAAAGTGGTTTGATTATATTCTCTAGAAAATTTAAAAAGGAAAACTTTATATTTGTTTAATTCTGGTTGTTAACACTTTTAAAAGTCCTATGCTAATTCTTCAACTTTATTTCAAAGTCCCTTAGCTATCAATATTATATTGGATTAGATTCTGATAAATTATTGCAATCTATTTTTAGATTCTCTCTTTAGTATATTTCTAGTTTCATCCATTATTATTATTATTGATTATAAGTTATGATAAGATATGGACTCTTCTATGGAAGAAAACTTTAGAAACTATATTGAAAAGAGAGTGTGCTTACAAATATGGAAATCAAAGCCCAAGCCCAAGCCCAAGCCCAACTTCATTCTCCATTTATCACGACTTTAAGCCATATATTGAAAAAAGAAAAAAAAACCAAAATGATAGACAAATCTTTCAACTCTCAATTTTTTGTCTAATAGAATTGACATATTTAAATTTAATAATTAGTAGATTTATTAGATTTCAACTTAGTGTTGAGCACATACGTGAACCTTTAAACAATATATAAAATGTTAAACATCTGTAGTTCATGATTATACAATAAAATCATAACATTGTATATAACAATAATTGTCAAGATCTTCGAACTAGATAATTTCACAAATTGAATTTAGTTAAAGAACAACATACCTTGATCTATGAATAATCTTCCTGAGAAATTGTGTTTGTCTCACTTGCCTTCCTTTAGGACTTAAGTTTCTTGATGGCAAGAATAAACTACCTAGAGAGGATCAATTCCATTTAGGACATTATCTTTTAACCTAATGGGTCTGATAAAATGATAGGCCCGAACGAAAGAGATAAAAAACATATAATGCAATTGGACTACGTTAATAATATTATTATATTTAAAATAAATCTAACATATTCTTGTTATATGATGTCATTTAAACCCTTTAATTTCATATTTAGTGAGTGACATCGTAAGTTTACCATCAATCAATTTTGACCTTTACTAATACTAAATATATAAAATAATGTCAAAACGACCTAAAAAGACTTTTGGTCAAAACACTACAAATAATTTTGACATTTTATTAAAGTTTCAAGAATGATATTTGGTGAAAGTTTAGACTTCTACGATGCATGTGATTGATACGTTGTGACGGTATCTAGATCTTAATTTCGCTTTCTAGTTAATAACTTTAAAAAAATAGTAACAATTTTGAAACCATTTCTCATAGTTTGTGGTCCATCTCATATTGAAGAAACATGGCATGGTTTTGCACATTAATTAATTTTAATTTCATCAAGTATATAGTTGTATGGACAAGACATTTAGCAATATATATATATATATATATATATATAATAAGATTGATGCATTTGACACAAAGAGGAGGGCATATTTATTTCAACCAAACTAATTAACTAGCTACTTTTGTCTACAACTCCCACATTCATTATATTTGGTGTCTACATCATTGATATATGTATCATCATTTATCAAAGACACTAAAACAAAAACATTGATGTTCAGCTACCTAATCCTTAAAATTAGCACAATGAATATTGAAACGGTCCATACTAATTTGAAAAGAGACTAGAATGAAATGATTGTTACTTAGAGAATGATGTTCATCTCGAGAGTTTTCATATAGATCTCGTAATTGTCAACATAGATGATGTAGTATCGTTTCAATCTTGAATCATAGCTCAATTGATCGAAGAATATCTCATTTGATGATCCCACGTAATGTTAGAAAAAAATAATTGTGGTTGGATATTGAAATGTAATGAGAAAAATAAATAAATAGTTATGAGTGTTAAAGTTAGCTATCAAACTTTATGAATGCTTGTTACAAAGCAGTGCATGTGGATGCATGTCCACACTTTATTACTCAGTTTTCACATGAAGATATACGAAAAGGTGATAGCAAAGTATATATAAGAGATTGAAAACAAAAATGTATTTAGTTTTCAAACAACTCTTTTAAAAAAAATCAAACTAAATTATAATTAAAGAAAAATGGGGTAAAAATAGGAGCCAAGCTTGTGAGTGTTATACATTATTGATTAGATTTCAATACAAATAAAAATCATCTATTGCATAATGCATACATACATTTTCACAATTACCAATCTCAATCTCAACCTCAAATCTCTTTATTTTCCATAGCATCTTGATGATGATGATGATGATGATATATATATATATATATATATATAAAACTATATGATTAATTTGTGGACCAAATAGCTAATAATAATAAACACACAGAAAAGAAGAGAAAAATAAACATCACATTGAATGCGAAATTTAATGTACTGGGGAAAGAGCTGCGTAAGTTCTCATCTCCGTCACTTTCCTGGCCGGCCGACGGAGTACGTCGGCGGGATCTTCATTCAAATACCAACTCCCTTTACAAGGAATGTACTTCATTGACTTCTCATCAGGACACAGCTCAACATGAGTGAAGAAATGAGTACATTCCTCTTCCGATCTCTGTTCCGGCAGACCCAAAATGCAGTTTCCTGAAACGTCTAGAACTTTCTTCGAGATCAAGCTCCGGCAGACGGGGCCGACTTGGGTGATGAAGTTGTTGCGGAGGGTCAAGTTTTGGATGTTTGGTAACTTGCACACACCCTCCGGCACGGCGCCATATAAGGTGTTGTCCGCGAAATTGAGAAGCTGTATTTTGGCTAAGCAAGCAAAGGAATATGGGATTGGGCCGGTAAGAGAGTTGTTACTTGCGTCGAACAGTATGGTGTTCTCTAAGAGACCGATCTCCATCGGTAAGCAGCCGGAGAGCTTGTTGTTGGAGAACAGGACTTCGATTAGGTTCTTCTTTGTTTTTCCGATTCCGATGCTTTTCGGGATGGGGCCGGTGAACTCGTTGCTTGTGAACGTTAGGTACCTTTTGGAAGAAAACAGATAATTACTAGTTTCCTTGGTTAATATTAAATGAATCTGCATATCATATTTCCTGATAATTATATTACACTTGATATGAATTGAAAATTGGAAGTGTGGAAGTATTTTTACTGTCTCTGATCTGTTATATATTAATTAAAAAGTGTAAATTATGTATATATATTTATATAGTAAGCCTCACATACCTAGCAGGGGTGTTGCCGAGGTTAGCCGGAATGTAGTGGTTAAACTTATTGTTATTAAGGAAGATAGCCGTGAGAATGTCCATATCAAACAGTTTCTCCGGCACTGGACCGGAGAAAGTGTTGAACCTTATATCCAAGAACGTGAGTTTTGTAGCGCCAAGGACTTGTTTTGGAAAGTCGCCGGAGAATTTGTTGTTGCTAAGGTCAAGCTCGTAGAAGAATCTGAGATCAGAGATGAGTTCAGGGATGGTGCCTGTGAAGTTGTTGGAGTTTGCATGGAAGTAAGCGATATCCGGCAGCTGGTCGATGAACCCATTTAGAGTCAGCTTAGAACCACTCCATCCGTAGCCGTTGAGGCTTACTCCCGACGCTGCTTTGGTATTCAAATCCGGTACTTTATCACACCCAATCCCTTCGTATTTGCAAACGTCTGGCCCTTTCCATGTCTTTAACTTTTTTTTCGGGTCAACCTCGACTCTTGGTAGGAACTTTTGTATTGTATTAAATGCAATTTTAAGTCGCGATGGCGGCCGCGGCCGAGGCGGAGGGGGTGGCGGTGGTGGCGGTGGCGGTGGAGGTGGTGGCGGAGGCGGTGGAGGCGGTGGAGGTGGAGGTGGTGGACGTGGGGGTGGTGGTGACGGTGTGGCACAGAAAGGTGGAGGAGGAGGAGGAGGATGTGGAGGCGGAGGTGGAGGAGGAATTGGAGGTGGAGGGGGAGGAGGAAGTATTGGAGGTGGAGGGGGAGGAGGAAGTGGAGGTGGAGGTGAAGGTGGAGGAGGTGGAGGAGAATGCCAAAAGTAGAAAAAGAAAGTGTCGGTATGTTTAACTTGAGGATCAGTAGAGGATGATGAGTGTAGGAGGGGGGTGGCGGTGGAGAAGAAAGTAAAGAGAGAGAGAATAGAAGAGAGAAATAGTAAGGCAAAAGGTGAGGGCTTGGCCATGTTTTCCTCTGCCCTTCCCATGCAAACTTTTATTTTCTCAAGACATCGTCGGTCCTAAAATGCCATCCAAATTATTATATAGAATAAACCATAATGAAAAATTAATTAATTATATATATAAAAAAAAAACAAAATTATATGTTGAAAAGTCAAATTTATGAACCATAAATGCATTATAGAACAATTCCATAAACTAATTTAATTTTCTACATTCAAACTTAACTCATCAAAACTCACCATCCAAATTTTCCACTACCTTATTATAAACTATTTATATATGTGATAACAAATGTCAAATTTTCTTATTTTTTTTTCTTAAATTAAGAGTACAAGAAATATCCAAAGTTGATACTGATAGGTCCATATTTTCAGAAAATTGGCATTTAATGCTTTTACCAACAAAGACAATCCATTTTCATGGTTTTCATTTCTGTTATAAAATTTCAATAACTATAAAAGTACATTTCCACTATTTATTTTCCATTGGGATATATTTGAGTGTAAGTATATAAGTCCTACTAAAGTTTGACCAAAATTAATGTGCAGATTCATTCATAGATAAAAGTTGAATCTTTCTCATTCCAAACAACTTTTCTTTTTCAATCCAAAGGGAGTGTAAATTTGTTTGTGATTTTCCAATTTGAGAATGTAAGTATGAATGTCAACTTTGATCTACCCATCATTGGGCTTGGAGGAAAGCCATTATAATACTTTCATTTGAAGCTCCAACGATTTCTAGAAGTGGAGTTAAAAAGAAGTCAAGGTTCTAATACTCAATCGTAAATCTTAAATCATCGTTTCTTAATATCATAAATCTATGTATCGACTTTTAATACTTAATCCAAATGAACTAACATAATTAAATTTACATGTCTCTCTATGATGTTAGATATTGATAGTACTTAGATTGTTGTAGTTTATTATAGGTAAATATAAATAGATGATGATATTTTATCATATGTATGGAAGTTTTTATTATTTAAAAGCAAGATGGATTTTGGATTGTTATCACTCTTTTATCTTTTAGATATTTTCATTGAAATAGAATAGACCATACATTTTTATCCACTCTCATATGATTTTTAAAATATTTCGAGATAGTCGAAAAAGATTTTAAAATCTAAAATTATAAGTTGAATATGATGCATTCATATGAAAACATTAAAACATAATTATTTGATAGTCCGACTCTTCTTCAAGAGGTTATTGTAAAATTCAAAAGACCTCAAATCGACATCGAAAACTATATTGATATTCCACACCCACAAATTACAATAAATATATAATAGTTATGATATATTGGAGATAATTTTGGAGATAATTTCAATATTATGTTAAGTTATTGAGTGGATTCATGAAAGAAATAGGTATGTTGAATCTTCAAACACAAATAGACAATCATATATAGGATTAAGTGGATATGTTTTTTTTTCAACCCTTTAAAGAATTAGAAAAAGAAAAAAGAAACCTAAAAGAAAGGAATTTAAGATGGATTACTCCAATACAAAACAAGTAGTAACAAAAATTATTAACTTTGCCAAAGTGCTTTTGTCACTAAGCGATGCCATTGCCATGTGCAAATGCATGCAAGTTGACTCCCCCATCCTTTTGGTGTTCTTTGACATGACATCCTAATTATTCAACACTTCAAAACAAAAACACAACAAATAATTTCTACCTTAAATCTTACCAAATAACTAACCCTTTCTTAATATATACGATTCAATCATGAGAAAGAGTTGGAGCATTTTACTTAGTACACAAATCTTAATCTTAGGAATTGATAATACAGCTTCATATTGCAAACTTTAATGATACTAATAGACATAAAATCAATTAGGAATAAGAGCGGCATAAGTTCTCATCTCCGTCAGCTTCCTCGGTGGTGGTGGATGGGGCCGGTAATCCGTAGCCTTACAAGGAATGATCTTCATGGACTTGTCATCAGGACAAGAATGAGGTTTGCTAAAGAAGTACGTACATTCCTTCTCCGGCCTCTGTTTCGGCAGACCCAAAATGCAGTTTCCAGAAACGTCTAGGACGTCCTTCCAGATCAAGCTCCGGCAGATGGGGCCGACTTGGGTAAAGAAATTGTTGCGAAGGTTGAATCTCTGGAGGTTGGGTAATTTACAGACGTCCTCAGGCACGGCGCCGTATAAGTTGTTGTCGGAGAAATTGAGAATCTGCATTTTGGTTAAGCAGCAAAAGGAGTATGGGATTGGGCCGGTGAGGGAGTTTTTGCTTGCGTTGAAGAGAACGGTGTTCTCTAAGAGACCGATCTCCATGGGTAAGCAGCCGGAAAGCTTGTTGTCGGAGAACAGAACTTCGATTAGGTTCTTCTTTGTTTTTCCGATTCCGATGCTTTTTGGGATTGGGCCGGTGAACTCGTTGCTCGTGAACGTTAGGTACCTACGCAAAATGACTCATTAATCATGGAAATCATTTTAAACCTAAATGCTACTCAGAATATCTACTCAATAAAGTTGTTGTTTTTGTAATTCCCCTAAATATTAGGTTTGAGAAGGAAAAAGTAAAAAGTTCGAGGAAATGTGGTACCGAGCAGGGGTGTTGCCGAGGTTGGCAGGAATGTCCTGATTAAACTTATTGTTGTTGAGAAAGATGGCGGTGATAATATCCATGTCAAACAACTCTGATCGAATCGGACCGTAATATTGATTGAACCGGATGTCCAAGAAGGTCAGATTAACGGCGCCCAGTACTTCACTCGGGAACGGCCCTGTAAAGTTGTTATTGCTAAGATCGAGCTCGTAAAAGAAGTTGACGGTGGAGATGAGTTTGGGGATGGTGGAGAAGAAGAAGTTTGAATTCGCATGGAAGAATGTGAGATCCGGCAGCTTTTCCACCAGCCCATCCAGGCTCAATCTTCGGCCACTGAAATTGAAATTGTTGAAGCTAAGGCCCGAAACCCCTCTCTGTTTTCCGTAATTGGGAACTACTTCACAACTGAATCCTGTGTAATTACAAACGTTTGTCCCAACCCATGTTTTCTTAATCTGCAATGGGTCATTCTCGATTCTACTTTTGTAGTTTTTTATCACATAATACGCAATTTTAATTCTCTCGCTCTCAAATCGCAGCGCCGGGGGTTTCTTTGGAGGATTTTTTGGGGAGGTCGGTGGTGGTTGCTTTTTTGGCGGCTTTGGCAGCGGTGGAGGAGGAGGAGGAGGTGGTGGTGGTGGTGGTGGTGGAGGAGGAGGAGTGTTGCAATCAGGGGATTCCGACGGCGGAGGGGTCTTTCCATTGCCGCCAATGCCGATGCCGATACCGATATCGAGAGCGACAGCAGCAAATGTGGAGAAGAGGAGGAGATTAAAGATGGATAAAATTGCAAAGGCAGAGGTTGTGGCCATTTTCATTCATGGGCCGTTATGCAAATATGTGTTTGTGTGTACAATTATTATATTATATGAACATGGAAACTATATAGAAAGAAAAAGAAGGAAGAAGACAGAAGACTATTTTGAAAAGTCAAATTGAAAGGAAAATTTGTGATTCAGTATTTATATATAGATATGATGTATAAGAGAATAGGACAAGTTTAGTTTGGTTGTATATTATTCCACTTTTTTTGGTGGGGTTTATTAGTTTTTGATCTATATCTTGATTGGTTCTCTAAAGTGTAAGGGGTTGGATGTGAGTATCTTGATTGGTTCTCTAATTTTTTGGTACATGCATTTTGAGCTAAGAATTTTTGTTAGATGGTGAAATTTCTTTATGATTGTTAGTGGTAATTTTTGGGTAGAAGTGACTAAAAAGAGAAAGTCAAGAAAACCATAATAATTTGACAAAAACTTGGGCTGATGGAATGAAATGGCCTTGACCTCGACTAAGAATGAGGTTGAGGTGGACCCTCTTCGTTTGATAAATGAAGTGCACCATGACATATTCGAGGGAAGAAGATAGTTTTAGTTACAATTCTAAACTAACCTCTTTGGCTTCGAGCCTCAAAATTTTAAGAATGATGCATGGCAGATGCATGTCTTGATCCATTTAGTTCGGAAGATAATCGAAACTCAGATAAGAATACTCAAAATTAGATTCTATAACAAATACATCATCACTACCCTCTATGAAAGTACATAAGTTCATTCTAATATTCAAATTATCTACTTGCTACACATATATGCTTTCTATGCAACAAGCCGCACTTGCAGGTCACATTCTTTCCCAAATTACAAATTTATCGTTGCCAAGTGTGTTTTCTTTAGTCCAAATTTTGACATCAACGAAAGTAATGCTTGACTGATTGCTAGATTACATTATTTTTCTTTTGAAGTTTTGTCCAACTTGATCAACCAAAATTTATCAAATGATTTTTTGTTTTCCACCCTAATTTCATAGTATTAGGGTAGCAACGGATGGATCCACAAAGAACCAATCAAATTTTCTTTAAGATTTATAACTAGTCTTTGGCATCATAACTCAATGAGATGATGAATATCGTTAAGTTCAAGTGCTTCTGGATTACTCCATGTGGTTGCATCCCGTTGCACACAATGGAATTCTTTCGAATGTTTATACGGATCCTCACCTGAACAACCATGAAAAACAAGAAGTAACTAAATTAAACCTATTTTTAACTCAAATGAGATTATAGACTCGAGATATAGGACACATAGGGGCTCTTGAGTTGTATCAAGGGCGGCTAGCTCCCTCAAGGTGTGCTCTCGCATGGTTGGTCTCCCATTTCATTCTTTTTGGCGACTTCCTCTCTTGCCACTAATAAACCTCTTTCATTTCAATTCTATCTTAGGTTCGGGTTCAAGTGTGTGGCCTCAACACTAACTTGCTCAATTTATGCAGCTCACGCTCTTACTTCTTTCATTTTTTCTCTCTACTTCAATCTACAAACTAACACTTCCCTATTTTCTCTATTTTTTTCTTTTTTGATTCCTCGTTAACCATTTGAGTTTAATTTGTTTATCTCATACAAAAAAAAATTGAATAACGAAAAGCACCCGAGGGATCTCAAGATTTAAATATTTTGTTTTAAAAAATTAAATACATAAGATTGTAGTTTATGGAGTGATCATGATTATGTCGAAGGTTAAAAAGAATGAATGAAAATGAATTACAATATTACATTACTAATTGACTATATATATATATTTAAGATGTTGAAGTAAGACATATGAGTGTATCAATCCTATACTATAATCTAATGTCAATAGACCTTAGTAAAATCACATTTTATCATCTCTAACTAATCTATACTTATTTCTTCAAAATCTAAAATAACATTTAATTTCTAACTAATGTGAATAAAAGGAAAACCTTTTTTTTTAAAAAAAAAAAAAAAAGTCACATTTTATCTCTATCTAATATCTATTTCAAGTGGAGATTTTTTTTTTAATAACTTCATCTTTAAGTAATACCTTAAATTATAAATAATAATTCTAACTATCTCAAACCCTCACTTAAATGATGGTTTTTTACCCTAAAGTTTTGAGTTTTTTTTTTAGTAATATAGTTTTTAAAATTCATATATTTATATACCTTTCAATGTTTACTAATTACAAAACTTAACGACGTTGGATATAATAATTTTCATGTGAAAATTGGTATCCCTAATTCCAATTCTCCAATTAGAAACCCAAAATAATGTCTCATTGAACCGAAGTTAGGATATCCTTTGTTTGGTATAATTTATTGTGCCCTTTTTTGTTACCCCATTCCTCACGTCTTATCCCATCCATCCTTCATTTGTTTTTGGCACTTCCCTTAATTTGGTACCTATCATCTTTTCTTCTAAATAAAAAAAAATCATCTCAATTATTGCATTACATCTCTATTTAATTTCTGGTCTAAGTCAAAATGAGCATAATTCGACTACTTATGTCAAGGAATTTGCATTCCGTTCAACTTCAAACCGTTTTTACATTGGTATAAAACGAAGTCATATTAAAAATATCGAAAATTTATATTTAATAGCGCAATAGGTATAGAAAAGTAGGACGTAAATTCCAATTACGAACGTTGCGTGTTCAATAAAATATAAGAAATATGTATAAAGGAGGAGAATAATGTGTTATATATTTATAGGAATTTATTTATTTTTCTTTCTTCTTGAATTTGTTACCTAAGCAATATGAGACTAAACTTTTTCTCCAACCCAAATTATGCAAAAAGGTAAAGGAGAATGACGTATTTATTTATACCCTTTTTTCTTCAACTACGTAACCTATGCAATGTGTGACAAAGGGACTATTATCCCATCTCTCTCTTTTTTTTAATCTAAAATTAACTCGTTTTATTAAATTCAAACATATTTTGAGTAATATAACTTTTGTTTAAAAAGAAAAATATAAATGAAAGAGTATTCAAACGAATATGAAACTATGAGAGGACAAAAATATCACTATTCCTACTCGTTTAGGTTAGAGCCATGTAGGATTTTGTTTCCAACCTTTATTATAACTCCGATCCTTTGTTTGACAATCAATTTGCTTTATAAATAATTCTATGGTCAAATCCTTATTTGGCCTTTGGTTCTAATTTAAAATTTTAAGAAAAAAAAATGTATAAATCAAGGTGGTTACGATTACACTCTTTAAACTTTCTATTTGATCGATTCTCTTATATTTTGATTATAATCGAATGTTTTAAAATGAATAGACGAAAATAAAGATTATCTTTTATTTGTTTTTTTTTTCTTACTTCTTTTCTTTCTCCATTCACCATCCCTCCATATTTCTTCTTCTTCTTCTTCCTCTCCCCCTTTTCTAAGAAACTTGGTTGGTTTTGGTCCATTTCAAACATAAACTCATACTTCGGAGGTGGTTTATGCAATTTTTCCAAATTTGTATTTGGTTGTGAAATATGAAAATACAATAATATATTTCGAACCGGAAAACAAAATTCAAAAACAAAGAAAACAACAGATTATCATCGTTTTTGAAAATTTACTATTTCTAAAGTTATTTTTGAAAATAATTTTAAAATTAAGTATACCTAACACATTTTAATTGTTTTTTCTTTTTCCTTTATGTTCTTAAAAATATAGAAACGAAAACAAAATTACAAATGACAAATCAAACGAGACTTAAAATCAATAGCAAATCAAAAGATTTTGTTATCATTCTATGTAAAATATGATTGGTACCTAACTATGAATCTAATATTGTGTATACGTCTCTTTTTAAATTCATATACCATTCCTAAACTTACTACCTAACTTCTATTATTTGAGTTAATTACTTCAAGGTATATCCAACACGATCATCGTTTATGAATATTTGGTTTCATTCTATCTAATTTATTATTATTTTTTTCAAAAACGAATCTAGTATCATATTTTGTTAATTATCTATTTGTTTCTTTAATTAATAATTTAACAAAATATCAAATAGATTTTGATTTGGAACTCCAAAACCTAACATATCCATACTTGCGTTTTCCAAACTCAATTAAAACAAAATAAAAACTTGGATCCATTAACATCAAAAAGTAACAGAAAAATTCTCTTTTAAAAAAATCACTAATTTCAATAAATTAAAAAGAAAAAAAAAATCTTAGTCAAAGCATATTATGAGTAATTGGACGAATCTAAAAAAGTAGACTAATTCCAATGAAAGTTTGGTTATACTCTTTCTTTATCCATTCTAATGGTGATCATGGACACATAAAATTTGGATGCAAAGAAACATACACACACTTATCAAAATAACAATAAGATTGGATTTTTTGTGTTAAAAGAAAAATTTAAAATGATACTTAAAAATGAAAATAGATTTTAAAGTTAGTAATTAACAGTTCATTTAATAAATTTCATCCCAAATTTAGAGATTACTGGATGAAGAATAGATGGTGAGAGCTTTTTTGTTTTTCTTTTTTTGTTATGTCTCTTGATCACTCCTCATTTAAAGCAATTATCTCTTTTGGGACTAATCAACAACTAACTAAATTAAATTATAATCCATCAATTATTTGGTCTTTTTTATTTTTGTAATTTAATTTCATCTTTTGTTTTTGTATTTGGCCAAAAATTTAAATTTAGAATCTTTATGGAGAGCCCACACAGCAACGGCGGAAAGATGGAGTTTTTCAAACGGATTCGAAATAGCAAATATTCTCTGTAATTTGTGGACTTCTTTTTCCCAAATCCCATTTCTTCTTCTCCACTTCCCTATTTAAATTCTCCAATCCCCCCTTCACTTTTTCCTTCATACCCATTTCTTCTTCTCTCCCAAATCCCACAAAACATGGCGATTTCTTCACCCATTTTCTTCGCTTTTCTTGCCCTTTTCCTCTGTCTTTCCCCTTTTTCATCCGCTTCCCATTCATCCACCTTCTCCATCATTGATGAAAACGCTAAACACCACTTGGGTATCCCTGAAATTCCCCATTCCGATGCCCATCAACGTACCGACGAGGAAGTTGCCGCTTTGTACGAGTCCTGGTTGGTCCATCATGGAAAAGCCTACAATGCTCTTGGTGAGAAGGAGAGACGGTTTGAGATTTTTAAGGATAATCTCATGTTTATTGATGAACATAACCGGGAATCGCGGACGTATAAAGTTGGATTAACCCGTTTTGCTGATCTTACCAATGAGGAATATCGGGCAAGGTTTTTGGGTGGCCGATTCTCCCGGAAGCCTAGCTTATCCGCCGCCAAGAGCGGAAGGTACGCGGCGGCGCTCGGTGATGATCTTCCGGATGATGTCGATTGGAGAAAAAAGGGCGCTGTTGCTAATGTTAAAGATCAAGGACAGTGTGGTGAGTTTTCTTTTTATTTTTTTTTCTCCTTTTTTTTTTAAACTTTTTATTTTTTTTGTTGAATTGATCCCATGAGAATGATGCTTGGATTTTGTGTTTTCTTTTCGTTTTCTCATTTGGTCTTT
The DNA here is from genome assembly GCF_025177605.1 of Cucumis melo. NCBI lineage: Eukaryota > Viridiplantae > Streptophyta > Magnoliopsida > Cucurbitales > Cucurbitaceae > Cucumis > Cucumis melo. The sequence goes on from NC_066857.1 coordinate 572,708, forward strand.
GATATTTTGACTATTGTGTTTGGGTCGTTGCTGATTTTCCCAGGAAATTTGTTATGAGATCCATATTTATAGGTAACATTTCTCACAAATAGATTCATTAGATATTTGTCAATACTCAACCTTGATCGTAACTTGTATGTGTTATAATTAGCTTCGCTTCATCTCTGATGATTTGTTGATGGCCATCGATAACATCAGAAAACGTATTAGAAACTTTCCGCTCAAAACTTGTTTTCCAAGTAACCTTTTATCTCGAAGGATTGTTTTAGTAATGGCTTTTGATGGATGGCGATTGACGTAATTGGGTTATTTTTGGAATGAAGGGAGCTGTTGGGCTTTCTCAACAGTTGCTGCAGTGGAAGGAATAAACCAAATTGTCACTGGCGAATTGATCTCTCTGTCAGAGCAGGAACTTGTGGATTGTGACAAATCATTTAACATGGGTTGCAATGGTGGTCTTATGGACTATGCTTTCCAGTTCATCATTGACAATGGTGGAATTGACACCGACGAAGATTACCCTTACAAGGGACGAGATGGCGCTTGCGATCCCAATCGGGTTTGTCCCCAATCAACTTCACTTGATTCATTTATCTTACCATTTATCGTAATTTGACTGGTTTTTAATGTTTTGTCCAAAGAAAAATGCCAAGGTTGTAACCATAGATGGATATGAAGATGTTCCTGAGAATGATGAGAGCTCCTTGAAAAAGGCTGTAGCAAATCAACCAGTTAGTGTTGCAATTGAAGCTGGTGGCAGAGCCTTCCAACTTTACCAATCGGTAATCTCTTCAACTTTGAGCAATTTCCTGAATGTTGTTTCACAAAGCTAAGGTTTTGACTTCTCTGGCTTTCTAATGGTGGTATCTGTTTTGGAAGCTTATTCGAACATATTTTGTTGTGTGTTAATTCATCATTCTGGTTTGGGAATCAATATTCGAGTTTAATCTGTTGTGTTTGCGTGTCTTAATGACAAAGATAATCTGTATTGATCCACCATTTAGGCATGGGAAATGTTAGCTATTTCAAACACTTTGTCCTTATGCATCATATAAGGTGTTTTGTGTGTTTTAAATACAATATGTGCTTATGCATCAATTCAGGGTGTCTTCACTGGCCGTTGCGGAACCAATCTAGATCATGGTGTTGTTGCTGTTGGATATGGAACCGACAACGGTACAGATTATTGGATTGTGAGGAATTCATGGGGTAAAGACTGGGGAGAGAATGGTTATATCAGGTTGGAGAGAAATGTGGCCAACAGTACCACAGGCAAGTGTGGTATTGCAGTAGAGCCTTCATACCCCATCAAATCCGGATCAAACCCTCCAAAACCTTCTGCTTCTCCCCCATCTCCTGTCAACCCTCCAACTGAATGCGACGAATACTTCTCGTGCGATGAAGGAAGTACCTGCTGCTGTATCTATCAGTATGGAAGCACCTGCTTTGCTTGGGGATGCTGCCCCCTCGAGTCCGCAACCTGCTGTGATGACCATTACAGTTGCTGCCCACATGAATATCCCGTTTGTGACCTTGAGGCAGGAACTTGCCGAGCGGTACGTCACATCACATAGTTTTCTAACCAATGCTCATTCTTCAACGAGTTCTTTGTCATTCAAGTTCATGTTTGATATAATCTAATCATTGTAAATGGATGAAACACAGAGCAAAGACAGCTTGATGGGCGTCAATCTGCTGAAGCGCCTTCCTGCAAATCAGACAAAGCGGATTCAAAAGCTTGGGAAGTTGTTCGTTGGTGCTTGAGAGGTTTGGCAATGGTGGTCGGTGTCGTCAGTGAAATAATCGACCATTTGAACACAGGTCCATAGTATAGAAAAGTTATTAAGAAGTGGAAAAAGGTTGATGTCCCCATTTATTGATCTTTGATATTGTGGGGCTTATTATTTTCCTTTAAAGTATTGAACTTTGATTATGATATATTATTCCCATTGCTCTTTCAAGTATTGATGGTGGCTTTGTATATAAAGTTTCCTCTGCTGAAAATTTGTAGCAAACTTCCATCTCATGTGCTTTGAAGATAAATTGTGTATATTTATATTCATCAATTCTTAGTAGGTCTTGGATGATGTGGTGGATCTCTTTTGAAATTTTAAAAACTTATAAAAGAAATTATTGTTTTTTTCTTTTAAACTTTATTATTTAATATTATTTTAAATTTCTTTACATTTAAATTTAAATCAAATAAAAAATAAAACAAACAAGCAAGAAAAAAAGGTTTTTCTTCCTTCCATAGTTTCACTTGAATTTTGAAATTTTACTTATAACATTATAACAAAAAAAAAAAAAATGTTAACTTGAACATGTTTGATTCTAATTTTTTATGATTCTAAAAAAAGAATTTGAAAAAGATATGTTCAATTACCACCGAGTTATATTGAATTTCACTTTCATCACTAAACTCCATCGCGCTATCGTTCATAAATGAATAGCAATCAAACTTATCAAAGTTAATATATCTATTGCCCTCTCTTTCAATAAGACATTAGATAAATTTCAATTAAACAATTACTAGAAGTTCGAATAGCATTTGAGAGCATCACATGCTAAAATGAGAATTGCTTAAACAATCCAAGAAACCATCCATAACAAAATCAAAACTCTTTGAGAACTAAGAAATTCAACAACTCATGTGGTACGATACAAATATTGACGGTTCATAATGCTATCTAAAATACAAAGAAAAAGATTAAAGAAGGAATTGAAAGAGTAGCAAGGTGAGGTCTTAACTCATGTACACGAGCTCTCATAATATCCTTCAAACAATCACCTCGATTGTCAAATCCTCCAAAGCTCTTGGTTGTCGCTTATGTCTAGAATCTGTCCCTGTGTAGACCCTAACTCATTTTCCTACTCTTGTGTTTTAGCACTAAGTTTGGCATTGCACAACACCACAATGTTTCATAGGTGTCTATTCATGGATGTGTAGATAGAAAAGCTTTCTAATTATAATAAGTTTGTTGGGAAGTAGACTATAACAACTGATGTTTACAGTACAAATTGTTGTGAAATAGCAAGGTTGCTATGACTGCTGCAATAAAGGGGAAAAAAGATATCTTTGTAGATGAAAAACTGTTGAATGATAACAAATCATTGGAATCATATATCACACTACAACGTTTATAAGGTGGTCTGATTATTTTTTTTAATCAATCCAAATTAGAAGGGCTATATATTTGATTGTTGCTATATTATTTAAAGACCTATTGCCATTGAAATCATAATTGCAACAGCTACAAAATTGTTGCACATGAAACAACAGTTGTTAGAATAATGCCATATTTTGATGTAATTAAGTACCTATTGAAGCAAATTTTGAAGCCAATTCCAACGTTGATAAAACTGTTGCAATAGACACTCTTAATACATTCTCTACTAACGGTTTGTTAATTGTTGCGACATATCACTCGATGCTTTAAAACTACTGCAGTTGCTCCACAAAATCGCCACAAATAGACCATTAATCTTGTAGGGTTCATTGTAAACAAAGTATTTGCATTCACTCAATTTCATTGAAAAGAAAGAATCTGTTAAAATAAGTTGCCCTACTATGATTGTTATATGACCTAACCTTCAAGTATACGTAGAGGTAAAGATTGCTAAGTTAGTTTCCCAAACTAATATTGGTGTTAATACAATGATACCCTATTCTTGTTGAAATGTACGATATGATCACTTGACTTTTGTAGAATGCAACTTGGCTATGTATTTGCCTAATGAGTCGGCTAAAATGTATTATAGAATACTACAATTTTCACCATAAAGCATAAGATGAATGCATTAACAATATTCAATAACATTCTTTGAAACTTTGGAAGTAGAGGAAGTATAATGGAGAGAGCCTTCATGAATGCCTCTAAGGTTTACGATCTATTATTGATGTGGAAAATTTCACAATGTCCGATTTGTTTAGACCATGAGGAGGTACTAACTATAACCCTTCTTTTAGAACAATTTATTTCTATTATGAATTTGAGAGATCGATGATACAAAATTAAAACATGGAAGGAAGTTCACGCGTAATAATTAATGAGACTAAGTATAGATACCTTTCAAAAATAGTGAGAAATTAGTTGAAGACGTAAACATGTGCATGGAAGCAAAAGGTTACAAAAACAAGAAACTATTGAAAAGGCAGATTATGATTAAATCGTAACATAAAAGTGTAAATGAAAAGTAAATACATAACCGAAGAGCCTAAAAAAAGAATAAAATAAAAATTTGCAAAGATGAAAACAAAACAAAACGCCAAAAAGTCAAAGTTATCGACGGTTAAAATAATAAGTAATTCAATCCAACGGTTTTCCTTGTATTCCAACAACAATTCTTCTACACCGTCCGATTACTCGATGCATTGACTGCGGGACCGTGTCGAGAACGAAATGACCCTTTCGCCCATTCCTTCAAAACCACGGCGATTTCCAGTTTCACCGCTCTAGCTCCCTCTCTCTGTTCCCTCCTCCCACCTTCCAAACCCTAAATCCACACCCTTCCTTGAAAATTTCGCACCCTTTTTCGCCTTGATTTGTTCAGCTATCTCTGGGTAAGATAAGATTGCGTTCTTATTGCTGGATTCTAATGGGTTCATTTCAGTGTTTTACTTAATTCACTCTCTTAGTGTTTTTAATTCTCTTGGATCTTTAGATGATATTGTTGATGGGTTCGTCCCCCTTTTCGTTATTACTCTCTGAATTCTAATCTTAATTTTTTTTTTTTTTAAAATAAAGGGTTGTTTGTTGTTTTGGGTAATGATGACTGCTGGGTAGCTTAATTGTGACTCTATTTCTCTCTTTCTGGAAATGACATGAAATTTATCATAGGAAATGTTCCTGCTTTCTTTGAATTGGATGGCATTTTTATGCTTGTTATCTTTTTGAGCATTTTTGCCTTTGACAGTCTCCAAGATGATCATTTTTAAATGCTCCTTTTGTCTTCTATGTTCTAATGGTCAGTTTTCCTGCTGTTTCGATATTTAGATTCTTCTGAAGGGGTAATGCGTATGTGGGGTTCTTGACACTATTTCTATATAATGGATCCAAATTCTACTGATTCCCCAATATCACCTACTGTTAATTCCTCGGAAACTAAACCACCAGAAGTACACCCTCAGGCTCCTGTTACACCTGGAATGAATAATGTAGCCCGTGATGCACCATCTAAGTTATCTCCTAGTGGCTTAACTTCATGGGCCAAAAACTTGAAAATTTCTCAACCACAGTCATCTTCACAAGATGGAGCGACTGAAAATGCTGGGAAGTCAGCTTTTGCACGTTTCACTAGTGGCTTGGGTTTGAACTTATCTCCAAAATCTCCTGCACCTAGTGATTCCCCAGATGGAAATTCCAAACCTGCCCAACCCAGTTTTGTGGGATCAATTACAAAAGGGTTGGTTGACTCTTCAAAGAGTGCTGTAAAGGCTGTTCAAGTTAAAGCTCGTCATGTTGTCTCCCAAAATAAGCGAAGATACCAGGTTTGTTGCCCATACCATTAGCTTCTTTCGTATTTGACCATTTTATAAGTTTTTATACACAGTTACAGTTTTCTTATGACTGTAAATATTGAGATTTACACTACATACGACTGAACCTAAGTTTTTTTAGAATCAGAGGAAGATAGGTTTTTATGTTTGCAGTTTTCATGGAGTAGTGATGTGATTGCATAAAGTTCATAATTGCTTTTTGGCATTCTAATTATTTTAATGAAATTAGAAAATACTAATTTTGGACCTCAAGCAGCGGTTATATCTGTTGGACTAAAATCGGCTGTCATATGTCTAATAACGTTATCTACTCAGTATGCTATGTGTATGTAATCCGTAAACTTCTAGTGTGTTCGTTATGTCCCATTTTTCTGCCTTTTCTATCAGTGAACATGAGTAATGGGAATACTAGGTGTGTGTTTGTTTTTGTTTAACACAATTATGATATAATGGTTCTGGTTAAAGTGTTCCCTGCATTTGATTTGTGCTTGCTTTTATATTATTATGATTATGATTATTTGGTTCCTTCTTTTACAGGAAGGTGGATTTGATTTGGATATGACTTATATTACTGAAAATATCATTGCCATGGGTTTTCCTGCTGGTGACATGAGCTCAGGGTTTTTTGGATATGTTGAGGTGATTCACTGTTTCTCATGTATGACTTGACTTACTATCTTTTTATGAACGATATTCTTGTATTTATAGTTGTGACTTGTGAGGCAGGGTTTCTACAGGAACCATATGGAAGAAGTCATAAAGTTTTTTGAAACGCATCACAAGGTATGAATGGCAATGTCTATGATATGCCTTTTTACTGTTTTAAACTTTCTGCAAGATCTTTCATGTTTTAACTGTGGACTCTGTTGTGAGATGATCATCTTTCCACGATTGATATGCATCGTAAATTTTCCATTTCATGTTTTCACGTTTTGTATTCTTATTTTCATCTGCAGGGAAAATACAAAGTATATAATCTTTGTTCGGAGAGGCTATATGATGCTTCATTATTTGAAGGAAAGGTTTGTGATGATCTCTTATTATCATTAATAATCTGAGTTTTTTATGGAGATGGGTCTCAAATTCTTTTCACAATGAAACCTGTGAAGCATTACAAGCGGTAAAATAAGGTTTGTTGAACATGAAAACTGCTAATGGAAGTTCCAGCAGGGTTCTCTCGGCCAAAAACTCAGTTCACACTACGATTGAATTTTATAATATATTATGAATAAATCACGTGTTCTTTACTTTAACGTACATTTATGCAATTTGTAGGCTGTTTTCTTTTTGAAAATTTTAATTTTAATTTTCTTTTGGTTTTGTGAAAGGTTCCCAAGCGCACCCTTGTTATTGATATTCTCTTGCATTTTCTTTTAATGAGATTGTTTCCTAGATTGTTTATTTTCTTTTAGATAGGTGAAAATTTGACGTGGGTGGTATTCTGGGATTTTTCAGGTGGCTTGTTTTCCTTTTGATGACCACAACTGTCCCCCAGTTCAACTCATAATATCATTTTGCCAAAGTGCCTATTCATGGCTGAAGGATGATATTGAAAATGTAGTGGTTGTTCATTGCAAGGCAGGAATGGCCAGGACAGGCTTGATGATTTCCAGTCTTCTTCTATTTTTGAAGGTTTGGATTTGCTGTCTAGATCTGCTTAATTAAGGAAGTTGTGAAAAAATGTTCATAATATCCCTTAATTAGGTTGTCAGTTCTCTTGATTTTTTCCGGCTTGCCTCTTTTGCAGTTCTTTCCAACCGCTGAAGAATCCATTGAATACTACAACCAGAGAAGGTGTTTTGATGGCAAAGGTCTGATATTACCAAGTCAGATTGTAAGTGAAAATGACCTTAGAAAATTTTGTATCTAGTCTTAATTTGTCTAAAGCTTCTTATATATTATCGTTTTCTTTCTTTCTAGAGGTATGTCAAATATTTTGAGCGTATTCTAACATACTTCAATGGAGAAAATCCTCCCAGTCGCAGGTACTAGATGCTTCAACTCTAGTATCATTCCTATTTCTGAATTACTCTTTTTTCGTTTATAGTTAGCATGTTCACATTAAATTTTCTACAGGTGTGTGCTTAGAGGTTTTCGTCTCCACAGATGCCCATATTGGATCAGGCCTTCCATTACTGTATCTGACCATAATGGTACGTCTCCGACTCTCCTTTAAACCAAGAAGTTCATTATTCTGATAAATAGTTTATGGTGTCATATTTGTCCTTGACTTTGTTTTCTTTGTTTTTCACTATATTCGTCACTTTGTAGGATTAATTTTGATTTTAAATCTCGTCTTTAAGCATAGATTGAAACTATCATTAGGGTTTAGAATATCTAGAATCTAAATTATGCTGATAGCTCGGTCTAATGCCTTTCCTCATTGGCAGGTGTTCTGTTCTCCACTAAAGTGCATCCAAGAACCAAGAGTCTCTCGGTATGTATTTGATTATTTTCCAAAGTAGGGGGGAGTGAGAATAGCCTCAATTGCATTCATATATTTTTGACACGAAATAAATACTCTTTGATATAATGAAAAAGAATAAGGTTTAAGGGATTTGAACTCCGGAAGGGAGGAAAAAGCAATACAACTTATAAGATTAACCATGAAAATAAATATACATTTAAAGAACAAAGAAAATTTATTACTCTTCGTATGAAAGTCTTTGGAGTCTGGAGAGCCTGTAAATGAATGATGGTAAGGCCTTCATCAAACACTGAAATCCAGTAGCTATTCCAAATCTTCCAAAGAAAACCAATAACTGATCAGAAAATTCCAATAAACAAAAACCTTTTAGAACTACAAGCAACCTGTTGCAACAAAATGAGAAAGGTTCCCAATACCAAATAACTTAATTCCATCGAACTCCAAACTTTAAGCCAAATCTTTTCTTCATCTTTTCAGGAATAGCTATTTCATAAAAAGAAGCTATAGAAAAACCATCACCGGGAAAGTAGTATTGCGAGGCAATTGAATAACCTCATAGGAAACTAAGTGAAACGTTGCAAAGCCAAACCACTACACATTCTTTCTCAAGCCAAAGAATTTCACCAAAACTCGACCTCTGGTTCTATCAAGGGAGAAAATTGGGCAGTATGGATGAAAGAATAGGAGTCTTCTTGTTTCAACCTTGAAATAGTAAGTTAAGAGCTGCAGAAAAAAAACTTTCTGAGAACATCAGCCTCGATACCGAGATCCACTGGCTGAATTACTGATTCCACACCACTCAAACTTATCTTAGAGTCAACATCAGATACGTTATCACATGGTGTGGGGTTCTTTTTCCAGTGAACAAATCTTGTTAAACCTATATCTGGATCCAAAGGAGTGAATAAGATATGGTTGTTTTGTGTTAAGTCTTGTTAAAGGAGCGATGGTTGGCATCTCCCTTGACAGGGTGGTCAAATCAATAGAATATGATTTTTTTAGGTTAAGATAGGTGGTGGAAAGGCTATATTCTGATAAGAGGGTACTACAATCATTGATGGATTGAAGAAAATGCTCCATGTTTTACGAATAGGCTGGACTCCTCTTAACACTTAGGGGCTTTGACGAAGACACAAACTTTTAACATTGGCTCGTGTTTCATTTTGTTCACAAGATGCTGTCTCCATGAGAGCACATCGAGACTTGGAGTTCGTACTTTATGGTTTGTAAAATAACAATGTCAATCTATTTACCTCCTTTGGTTTTTCTTTCCATGTATGTTATACTAGTGTAATACGGCTCATCCTTGTACTTCTGTCACTGTAACTTAGGAATACCATTTAAGAAAATGTTAAAGAATAAGGCCTTTCTAATTAGTGATCATTGTAAAAAAATGATACTTCTTTTTGCTATTTCTCATGATATACATACTGATACTGTTTTCTCATGCTCATGCTTGCCCTCTCCAAAATAAAAAAACTTTAAGAACTTTTTGCCTTTCATATTATGGCTTGCAACTGTAATATAGTCCTTTGCAAGCCTCACTAACGTAGTTAATATCTGTAGCCAGAAGATTTTTGGTTTACTGCACCAAAGAAGGGGATAATGGTCTTCGCCTTGCCTGGGGAGCCTGGTCTAGCTGAGTTGTGTGGGGACTTCAAGGTTCATTTCCACGACCGCCAGGGAGATTTCTATTGGTAATGATCCGAATCCTCACTCCCCAGCATCAGCTTCTTAGGTTTCTTAAAATAAGGGATTCTATTGTTGAATTTACCTGGTCTGTTTTGTTTTCAGTTGGCTAAACACAACCATGACTGAAAATCGGAAAATGCTGTACACAAACGATCTTGATGGGTTCGACAAGGTGAGTACTGAAGTTGCCGAAGTAGAGCTTATTATATTTATTAGGAGTCGTCCTATGTTTAACATTTTAAATTTTGCTTTTTGCAGAGGAAACTACCTTCCCCTGGGTTTCAGGTGGAGGTTGTTCTAGTAGATACGTCGCCCAACACGGACAACACTACCAAAAAGTCGGATGAAAGCTCAGGCTCCAAGCCTCCTACAGCTGATGGGAGTGAAGTTTCTGAAAACCAAAACAGAAAATCAGGAACTAATGATAAAGATGATGTATTTTCTGATAGTGAATCAGAAGGTGGTTCTTCTAAGAGCAAGAAGGAGGCAACTTCAGGTACAGGGGTTGAAGGATCAGCTGTCAATACAACAACTAAATCTCAAACGAGTATGACTTCATCAGACGATGTTGCGAGTTTATCACATGCAACAAAGCAAGTTTCCCTGGGAGATGGTGGAGCTAAACAGACTGCTACTGCCAGCGAACGAAAAGGCGACGGAGTTGGAAGATCTGATTCTCTTCCAGAAGTTCCAAATTCAGAAAGTGAATTCAAGGCAATGGCTGCTGATGCTTCTGTTTTCACATTTGGCGACGACGAAGACTATGAGAGTGAGTAAATGAGAAGACACAATGTTTGTTCGCCCCAAACCACGACCAGCCGTTTGTACATAAAAACCGTGCTTCAGGTGAACCTTAAGATTCATTCATTTGGATTGTAAATTCAAGTCTGTCTCATTATCTGGTTTATTGTTGAATTGAGATAGCATGTCAAAAAAAAGTTATTTTTAAGTTTCTTTTGAAGACGATACTGTTTTATAGAGTTCAATAAAGTTCAGAATGAAGACTGTTTTGACATTGTTTCTTTGTCATTTAGGCTTGTAATATGCTGAATCAGCTCGTGAATCTTGTAGATTGATTGCCTTTGGCCATGTGGACAAATGAAATGGATTTATTGTTTTAGCCCTTTTTTCTTTGTTATAATATTAAAAATCCTGCTTCTTGAATTGCCAAATTTAAGAAATAAAAACAAATTATCATTACTTTGATTTTTTAAGTTTTGATTTAGGTTTTTAAAACATTGATACACCAAAACAAAGAAACTTAAAAGATAGAGAAAATATTTGTAGGCTTAATTTTCAAAGAAAAAAAAATTAAATTAAGGACTTGTTTGCAACTATTTGATTTTTTATTTTTTCTTTTGGAAAATTAAACATACAAATATCAACCATTCCACTTTTAACATCATATTTTTTAGTTGCAATTAAAATGTAATAAAATTCTATGAACATAATGTCTTCTTACTTTTAACTTATTTTGTTAACTATAATGATGTTTACACGTAATTTAACTAGGATGAGCGTCATTTGCTACTCAATCAAATTACTGATTTTGATTACAAATTTGAAACCGATGCCTATATCTCACTACCAAATAGGTTAACTTTTTATATTACATCTGATTTGTTACACTATGGGATATACGTGGCCTATATTTCTTGATTTGTTTTATCTTTTACCAATATTTTAAAATATCAAGTCAAATTTGCAAATATATAAAGTAATGGTTAAACAATTTGTTTTTCGAATTTGAAATAGAAATGATCTAACAAACCTAATATTAAGAAAAAAAAAACAAATAAAATAGTTAAGAAATAGGGTTAAAAGTCTCATTTTGGTTTTGTGATGAATTGACTGATTAGAATATTAAAATCCATGAGCCAAATACAAAAGCTAATAAAATTCATATTTTATTATAATCACTTGTGATAAAGTATAGAGAAAGAGTCAATCACTGGTTTTGGTTTTAGTTGACCCTTAACCCTTAATTCACTATATTATTAAATTTATTTAAAATATTAGTAATATAAAGTCATTTTCTTTATATCAAATTGTTCAATCATTTTCTTTATATCAAATTGTCCAAAATTCCACATTTGTTTTATAGTCTAAATACAATTACCTATCTTATTTGAACTATCATATTTACAAGTGGAAACATCAACATTCGTATAAAAGATTATCCAATTTTTTTAGTATTATATATAGTTTTTGTGTAAATATTTTATCTACTTTATTATTTTTTACGGTTCTCTTATTTGATATATATTATTTTTTATTTTTATTTTAAATAATAGTGCACAAATTTGATGGTATGAAATTAATTTGTGCACATATTTATTATAATCCCTTTTGATAAAGTATAGAGAAAGAAAGAGTCAATCCCCTCTTTTGGTTTTGGTTGACCCTTAAGCCTTAAGCCTTATTCACTAAGTTATTATAACAAAGTCATTTTCTTTATATCAAATCATTCAATTTCACGTTTGTTTTTTAGTCTATGTACACGTGACATGGAACTATCGTATTTATAAACGATGTATACATTTTTTTATCTAATCAATACAATATTTTATGCAAAAAAAATAAAAAAAGGTATATTGATTTAATTAATGTTACTAACTACCATGAATATCATTATATTTTATTTCAAATTAATGTGCTAAAATTCTTAATTACATTTTATTCTAGATATGTTACTAACTACTATGAATATCATTACAATTTTGACAAGAAATTTAGACATAGGACATGTGGAACGGTGAGCTAAAATAATGATGTAAGAGTGTTAAAGTTTCAATTTTTTTCCAAGTCACAAGCCATAGTTGGGTTATTATTTTCATCCAACATTTTAATCAGTTTATTTTAAAGGTTTTGAATAATAGTAATATTGCAAAGGTAGTATTTTTAAAGAAAAGGTTAAATTTTGATTTGGAAGTTTGGAGTTGCAAATGGAAATGGAGAACTCGAATAACAATAAACTAAAATTTGTAAGAGAAAAAAAAAATGTTCTTTTCTAATCCTAAATAAGAAAGAGAGACCGATGCAAAGTTGAAAAATTCCTGAAATGGAAGACGCGGCAATATAATTGCGAGAGAAGTTTCTGACGGGGCTCCATTTCTTCTTCCTTTACCCCCAACCATTTCTCAGGTTCCTTCTACATCTCTTCTCTCTGTTTCCTTCCACGAACAACACACCACGCCGCCTTCTCTACTTTATATACAAAGTAAAATTCTCTCCTTTTATCTTTAATCCTCAATTCGATTTGGTTGTTTTTTTTTTGTTTTTTTATTTTGTGGGTTACAAGACCCTTTTGAATATTCTATTCTGGTTCTTCAATTTGATTCAGTTTTTTGTTTTGTGGGCTGTGTTCGACATCTCCTGTGAATATTCTGTTCTGGGTCTCTTCAGAAAAGGGTAAAAGTTTTTGAAGGGCCAAGTCGACTTTAGAATTATACCCATCTCGCATTTTGATTCTTCCATGTCGACATATAGCATTCAGGGTCAACCTCTTGAAGTCACCGGTATGTTCTTTAGTTCTGCTTTTTGAAACTGGCTTTGATTTTTAATTATTTTTTGTGATCAATAAGGAAAAAGTAGTTGATTTCTTATCTGGGTTTTGTTTCTTTTGTTGTTTTGGGTTAGTTATTGGATGCACAAAGTTGAAAGATACAGAATGGATTTCAAGGCAGGATCCTTACGTGTGTCTTGAATATGGTAGTACAAAGTTTCGTACCACCACTTGCACAGGTTTGATTTTTGATGTTCCTTGTTCTGTTTTTTTGGTCTTGGTGTAATTTGTTTAGATCTGAGAGGATGATGTTAAACTGAATGTAAAATTATTTGGCATTGTATAGATGGTGGTAGAAATCCAACATTCCAAGAGAAATTTGTTTTTTCTCTTATTGAAGGGCTAAGAGAGATTATTGTCACAGTTTGGAATAGCAATACAGTTACTTATGATGACTTTATTGGCAATGGAAAGTAAGATATATGTTTCTATTTTCCTTTTGGCTTTTGATGTGTGGTTGGTCAATCTTGCCATCTTGTTTAGCTAACCTATTGTTAAAGATTTTCCATCTGGGGTATTGAGTTCTTGAATTTTCTGTTTTATAGAATCCAATTGGCTAAAGTTCTAGCAGAAGGGTATGATGATAGCTCATGGTCACTTCAAACTAAAACTGGCAGGTATTGTATGATACGACTAAGAATTTGTTTGATAAAAAACTTCCCTTTTATAACCATGTTAGAAGCTTTGACATGCATGCAACTTGTGGCTCAAAGTTTTGCTTTTGGATCGAATGTTATGTTTATAAAATAGTTTTGAAGGGCTTATTTCTAAAACAGTTGAACTTCTATCTTCTGTCAAAGAACATAAGGTGTAAGTTAATTTGAACATTAGTTACATTACGAATCACTAGACCATAGTTTGGGAGAAAATTTTTGGAATACAAGCAGAAAATTGTTTTGAAAATAATCCATCTATGGTCCCTTGAATTCTTGCTCAAAGTATTTTCTTGCAATTAAGTCTATCATTGGTCATAATCACAATGAATATGGGTGTTGTAGTTTTTCTCCACCTTATTTATAGATGTAGTTTCTCAATAAGAAAAGGCGTATGTTCTGATAGCAATGCTTTGCAAACATTTTGTGGGCATTGCGTTTCTTGGATCTTCTATGCTTTAAGGTTAGGATAATCTTATCGTAGAACTATCGAGTTTGGCACAGCCATCTGATAGGCCTTGGCCTCAATTCATTTATCAACAAAGTGAGAATTCGAGCAGTCCCCAACCCCTCCAAAATCTCATATAGAGAACTGTTACAGTAATTGAGCGAAAAGATGATCTCTCCCCCAATACCCCAACTAGCAATATTCCCTCACACGTGTCCCCCCACCCCACCATTCACAAACCCACGTCTACATACACCCTTGATTCGAGCCTATCACCGTCCCCCTTTCCATTACCCAGCCTGTCTTATGGTGAAATCGCTCCCATGGACCCATATAGATTCATGTCTTCATTTGACAAGAAACCCCTAGAAGGTTTGATTTCTTTTTTTGTTAGGTTTTGAATGATAACAAATCTTCTGCTTGAGATTCACTTTGTTATCTGTGATTTGTCTGGATCATCTGGGAATTTCAATGTTCTGTTTTCGTTATCATTGTGATATGATATTTTGACAAGCATCATCAAATAACATCATTTCCCATTAGTCCAAAATCTCAAATTTTTAATTGTCACTTTCATCTTGTTGTGTAGACATGCTGGGGAAGTACGACTGATACTACATTTCGCAAATGCCAATGTAAGTGGAGTTCGTATCATAGCTTTAGTTACTGGTCAAAAACAGTTCACTACTGTTTCTATTTGTATAGCATTCATAAGCAAAGGGATGACCTATCTGTTTTGATTACAGAGACCTACATCAAGTTTTGCGCCCTCAGCACCACCATTTCATGCACCTACTCCACCCCAAGTCCCTGCGTACGCTACGATGCCACCGCCACCGGCACACCCCACAGCGTACCCTCCTCCTAATGCTACACCCTATGCATCATTCCAATCTCCCTATCCTTCTTACCCACCCAGCTCCGGAACATATCAAACATCCATGTATTCCTCCCCATACCCCCCTGGGTATCCTCCCACATCGTACCCCCCACCTCCCTCGGCTTATCCTCCCAATCCTTACCCACCACCTCCACAAGCCTCACCTTTCTATCCTCCAGGTAAATACATGTCTAATTCGAAGTATCATCATTATATGAAATCACAATGGAACCAAAACTTAGCTTGTTTATGTGTATTGTTGCTCAGGTCCTTACCCTGGAGTTTATCCCCCACCTCAGTATTGAAGTCGCAAGGTTGGCTCTGAATGATCATTTCATAAGTTGTATAGAGCTCCACGTTCTTTTAGTCTGGCTGTAGACTTCTATGCTAATGGGTTTTTTTTTTCTTCATAGTCCTTTTTTGTTTGGTGTAATTTGTAAAGACAGGGATTTGACAGTAATATATTGAGGTTGCTGTTCTTTTGATTTGTTTTCACTATTCAAATTCAGCTTAGTGTAGAAAAAAGGACAACAATTATAAACTCATTCATTTAAAAGTAAATAAAGTTACAGAGATGGGAATATAGTCAAAAGAGAAATTGGGAGGAAATATAATTGAGAAGTCTGAAGAGAAGAGAGGTAGATGTAAAAGCCTATCCATGGTGTACTTGGATTCTACAGAAAGCTAGGCTGAGCTTTGAAACTTCTACACAAATTTCTCTTCTTTTCATTGTTTTAGTACTTGTAAATCATCTAATATGGGGAAAAGAGAAGAATGGTAATCAACATCGTTTATCTTTCACTATTGAAGATAAGTTACAAGTTTAGTTTTGTTATCTCGTTCGTTTGTTCTCATTTTGACACAAGTTAATTACTATATAATCATTCTCATATGTTGACTAGCTACCATCAACTTGACTCGAAAGGACTAACAGAAACAAGTTCAAATTTTATACAAAATAAAATAAAATAATTTCACCCAATGTTCAAAAGGAAAGGACTTTTTCTTGGAGCTATTCGAACAAATTACTATTTATGTTTTCTTTTTTCTCTTTTGAATCACTTTAATTATATGCATTTTTTTCAGCCATAGGCATGTGATATGATAAAAGGAGAGGGAAAAGACTTTACTTAATTTAATTAATTTCCTTGAGCTCATTTAGATGAACAAAAAACATGTAATTAAATTAAAAGGAATCATAGTTAACTGAAGAATTTTATTTAATTCATCTCTGTTCTTGGCAGCTTGACCATATCACAACAATCAATCTCAGATGAAAAATACAAACATCAACAGAATCTCTCAGTCTATAATTAATTACAACATTCCAACAAAGAATTGACAAAATCTTATGAATTGAAATTAATCCAATCCTTACAAAACAATCTCTCTTCATATTCCCTTTCTATTAGCTTCACTCCAATAACTTTTAATTAATTAAATAACTCCTCATATGCTCACTATTTATTTTTTTTCCCTCTTCTAACATAGTGATTGCTTGAGAATCATTACCTAATCATTAAAATATTTCTCAATCAAATAGGGAAAAGAAAATCAGAAAAGATCAATATATAAATGGTTTAAATAATTGATCCTCTCTAAAAATAGAATGTGCTAATTTGGACTCATATCTATTTAACATTAATTTTGAAAAAAATAATATATTTAAAAGTATCATAGGTTGCACAAATTTTTAAACAATTTTTATGTGCTAAATTATTATTTTCTTCAATGTTCTTTAATTAATGATAGCATTGGAAGACAACTTGGTTAGGTGATTTTGGATTAGTAGCATTTGACATTAGAAAAATTATAGGAATTTTTTTTTCTTTTGCAGTTAATATGACACCTTTTTTCCCCAACTTTAATTTCACATGCATAACTTAATTAATTAAAGATGTTTTACAGCTGTTTTCATTTGGGGTTTTCCCTATATGCAATTCTTTAAGAATAAACATGGAGTCTATGTATATATATTATATGCACACACACATAATTAAACTCAATTTGGATGATGTCAAAAGTTTTCTTTTTCATAGTAATGTTTGTAGGTTTAGAAAATGAACTGACCTTGTATTTTATTTATAAGATAAAGTAGCTTCCGGGTATTCGTGATCATCTTATCCCTAATCAAGTTTCGAGATGGAAATTTAACGTTATCTAATATATTGTATCGAAAATTCATAAAGTTCAATGAAGTATATATTTGAAAGAAAAAGAGAAATAGAATTAATGATACTTAAGGGTGTTGTTTAATTTGGAGATTTATAATATGTAATCCAAAGCATACGATTGGATTGAGCGTTTTAAAAGGTACAACCCGATGATTCTGTCATACAATTTAGTACCACTCAAATGCTAAACTTATTTGTTCTCGTATTTTTCGGTCCAACCTTCTTTTTTATTGTTTTCGTGTTTTATGATCTCATTTCGGTTTCCTACCTTCGAACGTGAAAGCTAATATAAAGAGAGATGTTTGAAAAGAGAAAAGTGAGAGAAATAATTTGAATGATTAAAAGAAAAAGGGCTGAAATGTAAAATAAAATTGGAAGAGAGAGAGAGAGAGAGAGAGAGAAAGAGAGTCATTGAATGTCAAAGGAAAGCTGAGAGCACAGAGGACTTAAGCAAATCTCTACGTACACAGAAAAAAAGATCTCTTCATATCTATTACCTTTTTTCATTTTTCCTTTTTAACTCTCCAATCATATGTAATAATATTTTTTTTTTCAATTCTTAAAAAAATAAAAATAAAGATTGAATTAAAAACAATTCATGCAATTATTATCATTATTATTATTATTATTGTTTTGACAATCATTGAAATAAATAGAAAGAGATGAATTTAGAGTTTATAGGTTTGGTTATTTATGAACTGATCTACTGAAAACGTAGATTTGTTTTTTTTAGGAACTAAGAAGGATAGCTTAGGGTTTGTTGGAATCCAAATCTTTTCACCAAACTCATTATTAATTAACAAAGATTATTATTTTAAAATCATATAAAAGTGAAAGTTTTAATTTTTATCTTTAACATCTAGTTTGTAGCTCTTTCTTATTTTGAGGAAATTAAAGAGAGTTTTCTAATGTTATATATTATATTAATTTGTCACAAATAAATTAGAAAGTTGGTTCTAAAAATTAATATGGGATTATCTAAACTTGAAATTAAAAAAAGTTTATTAGTTATGTAACTCTTTTGCTCGGAAATTGTTGCATGTTCAATACGAAGTTTTGTTCGATAAAAAATTGTATCTTTTCAACTATAAGTTTGGTTTCAAAATTGTCTCTTCGTGCATTCTTTAGTTAAGAGTAAAAGTGATATAAATTAAACAACGAGATTTTCATGTTTAGTTTTTGGTAAAATGGGTTGAAAAGAAACAATGATATTTCAATGATTGACCTAATGTGACAATACTCAAAGTCAAATCACTGTAATAAAACTTGGCTTGTATACGTACGCACTTGTATGTTTGCACGTTGTAGGAATCCTACAACAATTTATATTATTTCACCGGCTAAATATATTAAAAATTTAGTTAAAATTCTCTCTAAATCCACAAATTTGATAGGTAAGTAAAGCGAAATGCATTACATATAGAAGAAAAAGAAATAGAACAATCAACAGTTACAGTGTCGAACAAAAAGGAGAGACGATATTCTTCAAGCCAAACATGGTCTATTTGAGAAGAGAGCGCTTTTGATGTCAGACAATATACAACACGATTTCTTAGGGAAGAAAACATAAAACACAGAGCACACGACAGGGAACTCATAAACTTGTCATTTTATCGAAAATACTAGATAACCCAATTCAAAAAGAAAAGAAGACACACGAAAGGCAACACAACCCCAACTCAATCAAAATATTTATTTATTTTAATAAATTTTCAAACAAAAACATATGTAAAAATAGTAACATTGTTTGGTGAAAAATGCAACAAATATTATATCTGAATCTGAGTGTGCTAAAGTTTGATGAAATTGAAAAATTGAAAAAGTTTGATATAATCAACTTACTTAACATTTAACAACCTTTGCTGACTTTAATTAATCTCATGTACGTTTGAAACCAAACACACACACACATATATATATATTAAAAAAGATATTGATTTTACTTCTGATAAACTTTCTAATAACAGATTTATTTACGAAGAATTATCAAATTAGTAGTTCTGAAAGAGGAAGTTTATTTT
This sequence comes from Cucumis melo, assembly GCF_025177605.1. Lineage (NCBI taxonomy): Eukaryota > Viridiplantae > Streptophyta > Magnoliopsida > Cucurbitales > Cucurbitaceae > Cucumis > Cucumis melo. The sequence goes on from NC_066857.1 coordinate 592,066, forward strand.
TATTTATCTCCAACTAATATAAAACTGTGATGCTTTTAATGCAATGTGTTGGGGAGAAAGAAAGAAAGAAAGAAAGAAAAAGTGAAAAATGAAGTTGATGATCGAGAAGGCTTTTTATATTTGGAATAAAATTTGAGTTTTGAATTGGATTTTGATTCTTTTAATTTTTAATTTGATTAAACTTTAAAAAAAGTTTAATTTAGATTTTACTTTGAGAGAGTGTATTTTAGTTAATAAAACCTTTGTAAAGCTAACATTTAAACATACTTTGGTTAGAATTTTAAACATACTTTCGAAAAAAAAAAGAAAAGAAAAAGGGGGGGAAGTGCCACGTCGGATAATGAGTTTGGTAGTGTGGAAAAGTCAGCCCTGTTTTTGGGGTTTTCTATTACACTCTCTTTCTATTCTTTTCTAAACACAATCACATGTGTGGGGCCCTAAGACAACAAAAAAGAAACATCCAAAATCATTCTTCTTCTTTTTTTTTTTCTTTTTCTTTTTCTCTTAAATATTAATCCTTAAATTTAAGTTGCTTCATAAATAAAATTTGGAAAAAACTTAATCTAATTATAACTTTTCTACTCCATTTATTATTATTACCTTTCAATATTAATGTAGTGATTTTTTCTTATTAACTCCCTCGTTAATTTTGACAAAAAAGATAAATAATTAAAGTTATAAAACTAAAGAAAAAAGTCCCTTATTATTGTATTTCAGAAGAAGTCGAAACCACAGTGAAAAGGTTAGAGGAGAGATTTGGAGGTACGAGAGATCGGGATCAAGGAAGAGGGCATTCCGTGTTTGAATTGATCAAACTAAGTGCATATGGCAGATATGAGGTTTGGCACATCAACAGTCAATTTCTTATTCTCCAAACAGGTGTCTCAGTTAGTCATATAGGAGTTGCAGTAGAAGTTCATTCATTTGTTTACTCGGAAGCATGTCTTACTTAAAAGAATGTACAATTGACTATGGATGAAATTTTAAGTTTCGATTGTAATGTTTATAATATTAAACATTTGATATTTTTCTTTTGGAACTTTTTCTCATGCATTCGAATTTAGGATGGTACAACTACCACTCTCAAAATTTATTTTCTTTTTAGGCACATTTGAATATCATAATATAGTTTTTTTCTTTATGCTAATTGAAATTTGATAAAGTTAAAAAAACTACCAAATGAATTAAGAAAAATGCATGTTAATTAGAGATATATGATTGTACACCATAAAATTAAAGGTGTCAAATTTAAGTATTCAAAATCAATGATTTTAACATATAATTAGTTTAGATTAGCAATAATGGTGGTGTTGGAATTAATTCCTCAAGAACATTTACTTCATTATTCATATACTTCAATAATGCTTTGTTTACTGTTAAAATCTTTTAAATTAAAGTCAAGTAAATATTCATTTATAAGTTAAATGAAAATGAAAAATATGAAAATGATGGATTGTATTGAAAATTGAGAATGACATTAGTCCTTTACCAATATAGTATCATTCAAAATATTAGTCCACTTTATGGCAGTAGGCTAAATACACCATATAATATTAAAGTTATATACATTTTTTTTTCTATTTTAATTATTAAAAAGTAAGAGTTTCAAGTGCTACATTAAATTAAATAGTTTGAAATAGATGTGTGAACTCTGAAAATGAGTATAAAATGATGGTGTGAGTGAGATATAAATATTGGTTGAATTGTGACATTGATAAATATAAATATAAAGTTGGTTTGACTTATTTACTTTCTTAGTTTTGATCTTCTTGTTGAAATTATAATGTGAACCGATTAGCCATAAGATGGAAAGATATCTATGAGTAAAGATAAGCTCCATACACGATAAAATTATGTTAAAACATTTGATTTTTCGAGAAAAGATAATGTCTTAAACCAATTGACCTACACGTCATTAATATAATGTAGTAATGAGAGTCCCTTCATCTTTAATTTGTTTTCTATTTTACATGATATATTGATATCATGTTTATATAAACTAATTACGGATACCATTGAAAGTGATGACGGTTGAAGTAGTGATTTTTGAAAAATAGATTTTGATACAGTTAATTGTATTTTAAAATTATTACGTATTTTTGGTTTTTGAAAAAAGAAGTTATTTTGCAAAAAGTTAAAGTTTTTGTTTGACGGTCGTTAAAAGTGTCCTTTGAAGGAGTTTAAGAAATAAGTTGGTTAGACATTAATCAACAATTGAAATTAACTTTTAGAAAAATCATTTTTAAATGTTTTAATTGTTAAATCCCTCGTTAATTTGTATAAATACCTAAAAGTTACAAAATATTCTCATTTTGATCACCATGGTTGTTGTCGGTTACTACTGCTATATACTCTGATAACCACTTCCAATGTTCAACTACAGTGACTAACTTTGATGAGATCAATTCTAATCACCACTGGCAACCAATTTAATACTATAATAGGTAACAAACCAAACCACTCATATATAAACAGACGTTAATAATGCTTTTATTCTAAATAGTATTTATTAAAAATGTTTTAAGTAAACATATCTTTTTAAAACATTTTTTTTCTTTAACCGATCCAAACAAAACATTCAAATTTCATTACATTATTTTGCTTTTTCTATCCATATTTTGAATAGAAGAGGCACAACTCCATTTAAATTAAAGTTATTTAAAAAAGAAGTCACATTTTAAAAAGAAGAAATGAAAGAAAAGAAAAAATTATTTTCATTTTGAAACAAAAAACAAAAATGGAGTCATCAATAAATCTTCCCTAAAGAACAATTTCTTTCTATTGTATGTATATATATATATATATATTTAAATTGTGGCTTTTGGAAAAGGTAGATTTAAATTCAAATAATAATAACATGAATTGACTCATAATAATGTTTGTTACAATTGCTTTGTCAAAACCATATTGTATATCTCTCATTTTCTTCAATGGTTGAAAGTTTATATAATATTCCACATCACCTTATAATTAAAAATCCAACTAATATTTTTCATGTCGGTTAGAAGACAGAAAAGGTGGGGTCACATTATTAGACTTTTTAACTAAATTTCAAAAATCAATTCATATTTTTATTTCCCCTAAAAAAAAATAGCTATATCAATATCATCAACAAAAAAAAAAAAAAAAAAAAAAGCCAATTTGTAACAAATCTAAAAAAGTAATGTTAGTCCACACATACGCGCATTTAGTTGTGTCGGTATATTTCAATTATATGACATAGATAAGCTACTTCTTTCACTGTCAATTGGTTTTGAGATGGAACCCTAATACTAATGAAAAGGAGACCATGTTAAAAACGATCGACTTAGGAGTAAATATAAATAGATGACTATATTTGATTATTTGAGAGTGGGATTATTCAAGAGTGTGGTTATGGATAAAGAGATGAGGTGGAAATTAGTATTTAACTAAAAAGATATATTTGTAATATTATCGATCCATAATGTCTTTATTAATTTCAATGATAAATTTGAAAGATAAGAACAAAAAAGAGAGTGATTATATATTCAAACATGAAAGTATGTATTTAAAAGCTATATCACAAAGATGTATTGAATATCATGTATCTAATAAACTAAATTAACTTTTGCTTTTTGAAAAAGAAGGAATTTATATCACAAATAAAAGGTTGAATATTCACATCTATATACCCATTGTGAAAAGAAGTTCTTCAAAGAATATACTTTAATACACAAAACAAAATCCCATGCAGAAAAAGTAGTCTTCCACTATGAACAAAAAAAAAAATAGCCTCTTTGATTTTGGGTACCCATAACAACAAATCGTTTCTTCTTCTATGTATCTTGAACTTGGTGCTTTCTGCCAATTGTCAACACAAACACACACACCCAAACCACAAACCCCATTATTATCATTTCTTCCCTCTCTTCCAATTCAAAACAAACAATAACTTTACTTTTACCCCATGCTATCATCTAACGTGACTAAGCTTCTCGAGAACCTATATCCTCCACATGATCTCCCTACAATAATAATATATGCAACATATAGAGAGTAGTACATGGCTAGACTAAGTATATGTTAATTATTACGTTAAGATTACGGTTCACTTAAGACCGTGGTGTGCGATAAAATATATTCTTGAGATGAACATCGTTGTGTTGTGACTAATAATTTTACATTGGTGGATGCATGAGAGATAAATTGTAGAAATATTTTGAATTTATATACAATTTAATTAGTAGGGAGCGTAAATATTTTTTTATCTCAAATTTATGTCCATTTAAAACAATTTTAATATAATAAATAAGAGTTTCTTTAGTTAATGATTTCAATTTTTTTTTTATGTTTCTGAATTATGCAAAATATTTGTTTGGAAAACTAAGTTGAATTATATTTGGAACTTTATGATCTATTATCATGAATTTTATGTTTAATGTATCTAAGTTTTAATTGAATTTTAAATAAAATATGTAATGGTTTAAAATAAATATGAGAGCGTTTAATTAGAAATAATAAAAAGATATTTTTAAATATAATAAAATAAATTTATAATATATTATAAAATTCTGGATTAAGCATATCGATGTCTATCATTAATATAATCTAAAATTTTTGTTATATTTTATAAATGTTTTTGTCAAATTTACTATTTTTGACAAATTTTTAATAATAAATTTAATTATTTTTGTAAATTTAAAATATTAACATAATATTATAGAAGAATAAAAAATATATATGTTAAAGAATTAATGACTAATAATATTTATAGTCAACCTAATAGAACAATTGTAAGGATCATAAATACAATATCAAACATATTTAAAACAATTATTTAAGTTTGATTCCACAATCTATTGTATAAAAAAGACAACCTTGAAACTCACTCTGCTCAAACACTCATCTCTATCAATCTCTCTCTCTCTCTTTCTCTCCTCCATCTCCAACACTCAAAAAAGCAACACAACAATAACCCAAACAGAAAAAGAGAAACAAAAGGGGAAAAATGGGGGTTCTCTTCTTCTTCTTCTTCTTCCTATAATGACTCTACACAACTCAATCCTCTTCTTCCAAGAAGAAGAAGGAGAAGAAGAAGAATATGGCTTTACACTCGAACAAACACACGACTCAACGCCTCCATAACTCTCTCTTCTTCTTCGATTTACTCCATTGCACTGAACACCAACATCATCATACTGAGCTTCCCATTTTTCTTAACAATGGCGCTACCAACAACTTCCCCCTTTCCCATTTCCTCATTTCCGAAGACGAAGAGCTCGCTTATTTGTTATCCAAAGAAAAAGATCAGAATCTCCAAACCCATGCTGTTTTGGAAACCTTGATTCAAACTGATAATGCTCTGTCTCTCGCTAGAACAGAGGCCATCGACTGGTTGCTTAAAGTTAATGCCTTTTATGGCTTCTCATCTCTTACAGCTCTTTTAGCTATTAATTACCTTGATAGAATCCTCTCTGGACCCCATTTTCAAAGAGATAAGCCATGGATGCTTCAGCTTCTTGCTGTAACTTGCATCTCTCTAGCTGCTAAAATCGAAGAAATTCGTGTCCCTCTTCTTCTAGATCTCCAGGTAAACAACAAAGAACATAGATTTTTTATTTTTGAAGAGAACCCATTTTAATAAATCGATTTTTAAAGAGACCCATTTGATGGTTTTTGTAGGTGGAAGATTCAAAGTACATTTTTGAACCGAAAACGATACAGAGAATGGAGCTTTTGGTTCTTACTGCTCTGCAGTGGAAGATGCATCCAGTGACCCCTGTTTCGTTTCTTGGTATCATAACAAAAGGGTTTGAAATGAAGAATCAATACATTCAAAGAGAGTTTCTTAGACGTTGCGAGCGTGTTCTTCTCTCTATCGTCTCAGGTAAATTGAAAAAAAAGAAAAAAAGAAAAAAAGAAAAAACCGCCATTCTTGTTTTATGTAAGAGGTGATAATAAAGTTTCTGTTTTTGTTTAAGTTTTGTGGGTTTTGCTTTGAACAGATTCGAGATCAGTGGGGATTCTTCCTTCCGTAATGGCAGTTTCGGTAATGGTTAGTGTTGTTGAAGAGATGGGAAACTGTCCTCCCTTAGAGGAGTTTCAAGATCACCTTCTTAATGCCCTCAAAATAAACAAGGTTTCTATTCTTTCAACCCTCTCTTTTTTATTTTGTGTGTGTTTTATGAGAAAGACCCAAAATCTCTTTCTTTTATCTCATCTTGGAGAGGAAGAAAATAAGGAAACGTTTTGTATTTTTGTATTTTTTTTTCCATTTAAAACGTATAAAATCTTTGTCTTATGTTAGATAATTATCTTAATTGTTCAATAAGAATGCTACACGTGTTTTTTCTTAAAATAAAATAAAAAAAAAGTTCAATGTGAAAGGTAAACTTATGTATATTTTTTATAGCATATTTTAGTATTTTTAATTTAGTTTTTATTTTATGAATATTTGGATTTGGTTTATTTTGGTTCTATAACTTTTAAAATACATCTTTTGGTAGATGAGTTTTAAAAAAGTGAATATTTTGGATTCAAGAATTTCAAAATGTATTTTTGTTATCCAACTTTTATAAAGTAGTAGTTTTGGCTTTTGCTATTACTTTGTCATGTGACATTTTATTTTTTATTGATAATTAACTCTTTGAATGAGTTATACTCAATTGGATAATTCCTCTAAATACACATAAAATTCAAATCAAAATATTAAAAGAATCAGCATATGATGTTGAAACTTGACATTGGTATGTAACATCAACATTACTTCGGTTAAATAAACAAAACAAAACAAGTAAAGTGGAGATAATTGGATGGAAAACAGGGGAGAGTGAAGGAGTGTTGTAAAGTGATAATGGAGGCAAAAGCAAAAGGTTCAATGAAGAGGAAGCATGTGGAAGAGAAAGCAGAAACAGAAGAATCATCAGAAGCAGAAACAGATCAGGAAGAAGAAGAAGCAGAAGCAGAAGTAGGGAGTCCAAATGGAGTAATGGAGGCAAATTTCAGCTGTGAAAGCTCCAACGATTCGTGGGATATGGGGACGATTGTGTCAGCATCAACATTATATTCACATTTTTCTTCTTCTTCTTCTTCTAATTCTTCCAAAAGAATCAGACCCACTCGATGATAAAAGCCAAAATTTGTTGAGATTCAATATCCATGTGGGTGGCCTCCCCTTGTTTTTGAAATCGCAACACACAAAACAAGAGACAAAAAGAGAAGAAAAAGATAATGAGATATGAAACGACGACGACAAATGACGACGACGACGACGAGAGAGGCCGTCCTTCTCTTTCTGTTATGTAGTTGATTAATTATGTTGTATATGATGAAATTCATGAATATTTGCTTCTATTATATATTCCCTTCCTAATGTTGTTATTTTTTAGCTGTTTTTAATCTCTGCATATCTCAATCAACTAAGAGACTAAAGGCTTTTCTAAATCCTTTCATGTCCCAGAATATTAAATGGATTGCGACGGAAGATAAATTTAATATTATAGATAGATAGATAAAAGATTAATGATGTTGGTGAATGGTGAGTGTCATTAATTAGAATGGAAAGGGAAGGTTAGATTGGGGCCATGAGATTTGGGAGTGTGTTTGTTTTTTTCGTCATCATGTGAGAGGAGGGACCCCATGTCGGCCATACCCTTTTCTCTCAACCATTAATACATTAATATTATTCATGTTGACTATTACATATCATATCATATCATATCATATATATATATTGGTGGTTTTAGGAATGTGTGTTGGAGACCAATTTTGGATACTTCCTCTCCCGCCAAAGCAATCAAAATTTTCTAGTTAATTTCGAGGTCAAAAGTAAGAACAAAACTAATACTCCATATTATTCAACTAATTCCTTCCTATATATATAATTGTTTATATATATTTACATTTCCTAGATATGCTGATTGATTGGTTCAAACTATCTCTCTTTCCACCACCAACTAACTCTTATTATTAGGTGATTTTGAAATATGTTTTTATACTCGTTGAACTATGTTTGTTTTAGTCAACAATTCTTATTGTAAAAGTTTCTTGAGAGTGAGTTGATGTTTTCGTTATAAATACTTTATCGTATTAATGAAGTATTAAAAACTTTTTGCATTATGCCAAAATTTTGTATTACAATTGAGAATATGAGAAATTAGAATCATAAGCAACCGTATAATTATTAATACAATTGTTCGTCGGTTGACAAATAAAAGAGAAGTTTGTAGTTGAAAATATTTGTATCAAATAAAATATCAAGGTCTCAAAATTTTTAAAATATGAATACATATTTTTTTTATAAAAATTTTAAAATGTTTAAATTGATAAATAAATATTTATGTTATTTAAATAAGTAAGAAGGATTATTATTTATATTATATTCTCATTAATTAGTGAGATTTGATGGTTAATTCTTATGTATATTTTACTTTTTACAATATAATAAAAAATATCAATTCAAATTATTAGAAAATATAAAATCAAATTAGTCACTGACTATATAAGAGGATGAATGAGTTATGGTATAATTAATTACTTACTTTTTGATTGAAATCTAATGGACATTTGTGCCTAAAAAGGGATAATTAAATCGTACACCGTTATGCATGACAGCCCTAATCTCTCGTTGTTGAACAACTTATGGACGACGAAGAGAATTTAACGAAAAGATGTTATATTTAGTGAGAAAATGTGTAGGGGCCAATATATGTATATGATGGTATAGTTTTGACTCATATATATGTATGTAGGGGGTTTGTCTCTGTAGAACTGAGATATATAGGTAGAAAGACAGATTAAATTGGGTGGCAGAATGGGGAGTGGTTGAGGTTGTAGAGGGAGAGAAACAGAAACACCATTTTCTCACTTTATGATAACCTAATCTCTCTCTCTGACCTTTTTCTGAAGCAACCTCTCTAACTCTTCATCTCTTTCCTTTTCCTTTTCCTTTTTTTAAATTCCAAAAACACTTTTTTTTTTTTTTTTGGCTTTTGTTTCTTCAGTTTTGGTGAACTTCTTCTGTCTTTCTTTCTTCCTTTACCCATTCTTACTAGAAACTCCCCTCTCTTTTTTGTACACTTTCCCCATACCCCCTCATAAAGTCATTATTTATATTTCCCTCCCTTCATATATATATATATATATATATATATATATATATATATATATATATATATATATATCATCTTCTTTTTTCTTGTCATGTTCTTGTCTTCTAACTACATTCATCTTTTGAGGAGGGGGTGTGTATTTTGTTATGTCAAATCTTAACTTTGTGTTCTAAAATCTGTTTTTATCAAATATAAAACATTATTCATTATGATCCCACGTGATTTACTATTATTATTATTGTTTTGTTTGCATCTAATTGATTATTACTAATGGATAGAACAATGTCTAAGGTTAATTACAACCTATAATATAGAGTGAAAGGGACTTATATGAATAAATAATAAATGGGTTTTAACATAAAGAAACTAAAATAGTTGATTTTCTTTAAGATCCAAACATTAAAATGGTTTATCTGAAAATCACTTTTAATAATTAGAGTGAAATATGAACAAGATATGCACATCTAGAGATAGCACTCAAATATGGTTCCTTATATATATATATACACACACACACACACATATTAATATACAAAAGTAAAACAATATGATATATATTTGACTTTTTTTCTTTTCCATTTGTCACACATTATTATGATATGTATATTATTTAATAAAACCACATATATATATACTCTATGAATAACAATAATCCTTAATACATAACAAAAAAAGGGATAGTGGGGAATTATTGCAATATTTGTAATATTAGGCAATAGGTAATGGGATATAGAGAAAAATGCACTCAACAAAAAATTATTGATCAAAAACTCACTTTTGCTTTTGGATCTCTCACTTTTTATTATTTTCTCAATGCCCTAGACATTGCCCCCTTTGCCTTTTCTAATTCACGTGCTTCAATGCCTTACACTAAATAATTCATAATAATATCGAATTTCAAATGAAGGTCAATTTTTATTTTATTTCAAAAATAAATAAATAAATAAAAGAAGAGGTCAATTTTTATTTTGGTTAATTTTTTTTTAATTGGGACTCATCTTTTTATTTTTCCCCCCAAAAAGGTATACTTTGTTTATTTATTTATTCAATGTCGTTTGAAAACATGAGTTCCTTTAGTGGTAAGAGTGTCTTTTCTTTTGTAATTTGGATCAAACTTTAAATTTGGTATGAATATTTTATCTTTTACTACATTTTCAAATTCAAAGAGATATATAGTTCACATCTACACACCAACTAATTTTTACCAATAGAATAAACAAGTGGTTAAAGAAAATATAAATCAACACCCAAGACAAAACCCACTAGACCTTAATAGGGAATACCAAAAATAGAAAAATTTGGTAACAAATAGACCATCAAATTCAATAATACACACTGTGTTTGTTCCTTTTTTTTTTTTTTTTTTTTTCTTAAAGTATATTAATTAACCTCATTAATACCAAAAAAAAAAAAAAGCTAATTAAGTAAAAATAATGGTCACATTTACCCTCCAAACCAAAACCCAAAAACCCAAAAACCCAAATGCATAAATCATAGGAAAAAGGGTTTTTGGAATTATGTCCCTTATTGTCAATTCATTATGCAAAAATTTCTAGTGGGTTCTCAATGGTTGATTCCCTTTTGGTTTTGTTCTATTTGCTTTTCCTGTTTCATTTCTTTTAGCAATAAAGAAAAAAAAATTAATAAAAGGAAAAACAAAACCCTTTGTCTTTCTTTTTGCATATATTCTATAATAACAATAATAATATACAATGATAATAATAATAACAAGAAGAAATTGGTTTTTTTTTTTTTAATTTGTTAAAATGGGTATGTGTATATATATATATATGTATGTATGTATGTATATAGCAGAATGAGAAAGAGAAGATGAAGGGAAAGAATTAATTTTGGGGTATCAAAGTGTTGAAAAGCCAAAAAGGTGGGAAATTTTGAATTTGGGAGACAAAATCTTTGATAGTGTGGGGAAGATCAAATTTTGGAGCTCCTTTTTTGTTTTTGTTTTTTTTCTTGTTGCTTACTTTAGAGATGGTTGGTATATAGTATTATACAAATGCATATGCTATTCTCATTATGATTCATGAAAGAGAATAAACAAAAAAGTAAATAATTTGTGATTTTGGTAAAAGGAACACAGCTTGCTCCCAAGAAGAAGCAAAGATTATATGGGTCACATTCTGTTCCCCCTCTCACTCCAATAATTGTAGAATAATATTTTAGATATTTTTTTTTTGTGTGTGTTCTTTTTTTAAATTTGAGGTGAAAATAAATATATTGGTTTATGTTCGATTGTCCAATTTATAAGACAAATCTGTCTTTTTGAAATTTTTTTAATTTATTGTTTTCGTGTGTCACGTATTCTACTTTGAGAACATACTCACCGATTTATCGATATAAGGAATCTCTTGATAATTGCTATTAAGCTTTTGACAAATGGAAGAATTGAATGTAAAGGAAAAAAAATGTATATATATATATATATATATATTTTATAAAAATACTCTTTTAATCCTTAGATTTTATATTTAGATTTCATTTAGGGTTTAGATACTCGAGAATGTTATATATTTAACACGGTGAGAATTGAGTGAAAATGAAAGGTCAAATTTTGAAGTTTAAGAAGACAAATTGTAACAAAATTTAAATTTTAAAGTATATGTAGGGTATAATAGTCGAAGATATTATAATACTTAAAACAAATAAAACCTTGATTTCATTTAGCTTTGACTTGGTCTCAATGATATCACAATGAAATGATTTGAAGTTAAAAATGTTTCACAAATACAAATATTTTTCCCTCTCTCTTTCCCTTTGTCTTTCTTTTAGCTCTTTCACACAACAGGCTGTAAAGCTCACAGGACAGCAGAAGTAAGATCACATATACATACACACACACACACACACAGAGGACCATTTACCTTTCTATATACTATAAGGTGGGCCTTTTTTTCTCTCTCTCTCTCTAAATACTCAGCTAATTTTCAAACCCAATGAGAGAGAAAATCCATCCATATATATACAGAATAATTCCAATATATAATATTACATAATAATTTATTTATATGAGCAACAGCACAAACACATACATACACAGTTCACACTTTCCTAGTCTCTGCCATGTTTGTGCTCTACCTATCACAAAACTAGTGGTCCTCTTTGATATTATAAATACACACACTATCTATATTAACACATGTATATATATCATCTCCTTCTTCATCTTAATTAATCTTTCCATATAATATGTCTTTTCCAATATGTTATTTAACGTTTTGAATCACCAAATACAATACTTTGTTTACACATTGTCAGCAAACTATGTAAATCTTTGTGTTCATTCTTATGACCTACGTTTTATTTGTTTTCTTATATGAGTTTCCATATATCATATGTTCATTTGGTCTAAATTTGTAAACTGATGATGTTCTCAAATGATGTAGAAAAGGGTGTGTGTGTGAATAATGTTGAGCTACCTAGATAGATAGCAGTACAATGATTCAACAGTGTTAGCTAACAAATTTTTACAACATGAGGTGAAAAAGTGGGAAAAAGGGAAAAAAAAGAAAGGTTGAAAGAAACTTGACACAAACTATAAATATGAATACAATGAATTACATAGGGAAATGGCCTTTCACAAGTTTTAGTGAAAGCTGCCCTTCTACTTCTCATGTCCTTCCTGTATTGATCATATACCATTAAAATATATATATATAAAGCTGTATTAGGGTTTTATTCATAAATATATTTCAAATTCTGATATATGGGACCCCTATTTTAGAAGAGATTTCAATTTTTCACAAAAGGCAAAGCATAAACATATTTAACATTTACTAGGGAGGGGAAAAAAGGTATGGTGGTTGGCAAAATGTTATTGTCCCTACTTTGTTTTTACTCTCTACACTTTACTTGTATGTATTTGTTTTGTTTATTTAATCTTTAATTTCTTTTTTGTATATATATATATATATATAACTAATTCAATATTTGTGGATCATCATTTAATTAACACAAAATTCTTATGAAATATTGAATCTTGAGACTTTGAGTACTTGTGTTATATATATGCACATTATACTAACTATATGGATAGGAAAAACTATATGATAATAACAAAATAATAAAGTAGTATACTCATCATTTAATAATAATAAATTGATTGTATGTTCGGGTTAAATTACAAGTCTAGTCTTTGAACTTTCAAAAATATTTAATATGTTTAAAAACGTCAAACATAGAGCTCAATTATTGATATATGAGTGTATTAGTAATCACGAAGTCTATGGTTTGAATGGTTAGACTCTCATTTATATTTAAAAAAAAAAAGCATTTCCAAATGACAAACTCATTTTAAAATTTTAGTATATTGTTTTATTTATATTTATTTTAAGTTGATATAAAAGTTTAAAAGGAAAATTATAAAAAAATGATAAATTTTTCGAACTACCTACAAAATATAACAAAATTTCAAATTCTATTAATAATAGACATTGATAGATACTCATGATCTTTTTAAATTTATCGATTATTTTGGGATATTCTCGGTGTAATCATACCGAGATGCACCGAAAAGACCCATGGACAAGAAAATTGTGTTTGAAAAGATTTCTAAAGAAATTATTCTAACAATTCAACTACGTTATTTCTAAGGAAGTTTAGTTTGGGGTTTTAGATTAGTATCTTACAATGTTATAATTCCTAATTTTCAATACCGACAATCCCCTATGATTGGGAAGAAGATCGAATATATTATTATTTCTTTTTCTAGACTATAATGGTATACATATATATGTGTGGTGCGATCATTATTTGGTTATATTGTTCATCATGAAGAGTTTAGTCAAAGAGGCCAAAGTCTCAAGAACTTTAGTCCATTTTAATTAATGTGGATGGCAATAATGTCAAAAAACTAAAATATCCCATCACTTAATTATATCAGTTTTAATTGAGCTCTTATATATCTATACATACATACATACATACATATATATATATATATATATATATATATATATATATATATATCAACACAAACAACAATAATTCATTTATTTTTAAAATAATACCAAAGACTACAATTTTCTCTCTAGAAGTTCTTAATCAATGTTATTTGGACAGTGCCTAAATTCAAACCTCCATACTACATTTTCTTCCCTTTGTTACCTGCCATGCATTGACCTTTAGCTCACCATTTTTCATCAAATAATTTGTCTGTAAATAAATTCTTAAAAGTATATTTTCACTGCATTATTGTCTTTGGTCAAAATTATTATAAGAAATGAATAATTGAAATATAGAGTTATATTATATTTTGACCAGAAAACAATGCAATATAATAAAACTTGAAGAGAATGAGTTAGTTGGTGAATTTAGAAACTCTTTGAACCTAACTTCAATTTGAGATGTTGATTTTGTTTAACATTGACTTCTGAAGTATGGGTTTTGGATGAATGTAACTTTTTGTCTGTTTCCATTATTATTTATATAGAGAGGACTCAAAGGAAAGCTGTTTATTGGCACTGCAACTTCAAACATGGCTTTGTACAAAAATCTTTTGGTCTTCTTTCTTGCTTTGGCCCTCTTCTCTGCATTGGATAGTTAGTGATTTCATGATTGAAAAAAATGGCATCCAATGCTTTTTCTCCATAATACAAAAACAAAAAGCCCTTCTCAAATTCAAGTGGTGCCATATACTCTTGAAGCCAAAACGAACAAATTAAACAAGAGAGAGACTAGAAAGATTAAGGCATTGCTCATTTGTTTGTAAACTAAGACTATGATTTTTTTTCTTTTGGAACAAGACATAATGTTTTTATGGGTAGGTTTTTTAGGGGGAATTATAAAAAATATCAAATTTAACAAACTATTTAAAAACATAACGAAATTTCATATTCTATCAATAATAGACACTGATATGCTTCTATCAGTGACATTGATAGACAGCGGTAGAAGTTTATCAATTTCTACTATTAATAGAATCCAAAATTTTACTATATATATCGTAAATATTTTAGTTTAGTTTAGCATTGTTTAATTAATACCAACACTATTCTATATGTATTAAATTTCATATTGACGGTAAAAAGGTTTTAAATTTTGATACGTTAACATCAACATTTTATTGATTTTTTCAAACAAACACTTCTATCTAAATCAACATTTTAAACTCCGATTACTTCCAAAAAAATTTGAATAATCATGAAATTCAATTTCAAAAACCAATCCTTAAGAAATGGAGTAATTTGAGCTCGATCTCTTTATGTGAAATCCTCAAGATTGTGCTCTTAACCCATATTTAGAAATTGTGAGATTTCTTCGTCTACGATCTACAACATGTCCTATCAAAATCATTAGGGTTCACCGTTGGTAGGGGCCGATGCCAAAGTGTTTTTTTTCTTCTTTGATACAAAGTACTCACATTTGGATGCTTATCTGATAATCCAAGGAGACCAAAAGAGAATCTTATATCGTCATCGAACCTTTTGAAAAAGTTTGATTTTTGTTTTTTTTGTTATTGTTATTCTTAAATTCTATTTTCCTATCATTTAATTCGATTTCAGAGCTAAACATCGTTTAAAAGCCCTCATTTTCCATGTTGAAAATTTGGCAAACATGTAAGTCTGCCAACTGGAGAAATAAATACTGAAACTTTTCTATGATAACTTCAATATCGTCGTAGCATATGGCTCAACCAAACTTTATAACTATTGTTATTTAATAATTTATAATCTTTGAATATATAAGAGGAAAGAAGGTTGATATACAGTAATTAAAAGCAAGGGAAGAACATGCATACATTAATGAAGTTTGAGAAAAACAAAGGGTACAAGCTACAGCTTACTATTTATATTATATATATATATATATATATATATATATATAAAAGACTTTATTTTTCAGAAAAGTCATTTAATTATTCTGATACCCAATTGAAAAGATCTTATGTTTTTGTCCTTTGGCCCTCTCCCACGTTCATAAATCTCTGTCATATTTACAACTAAAATGTTAAAAGCAAAGATAAGACATTAAATATTCAATGTTTATCTAAATTGTTGAAAAAAGACATTGAATGTCATAAACTTCATTTTCAGAAGAATTTAATTTGGCTATAGCTACAAGGTGTGTTGTTAGGAATAATGATAATGATATGTGCTTCATTTTAGGAAACAGTTGTTTTGTTTAGCACTGTTTTATATTTATGTGTAATAAAAGAAAAGAAAAAAAAAAAAAAACTCCTATTGTTGGTTATGTCATCTATATTATTTATTCCTCAAACAAAGGTTTTTTTTTTCTTTTTAATCTTTTTCAAAAATACATTTAATTCCAATGTTTATTTTTATTGGGTTTACCATTACACATTTCAAAAACCTAATTATGCTGTTATATTAAACTCAAATGTAATATGAAGTAAATAAGTTTTGGTAAAGTTGAAATCTATCTTCTAGAAAAAGAAAGGGATTTTAAGTGTTTAATGGTTAATCTCTTCTTTGAATGTGTATAGTTTTTTAAAATTTACCAAAATGTTCTCACTTGTCTTCTACCTTATTTTCACTATGCTGTTGTCACTGTTACAGTGAGAGATTACCTAAAGAGAAGGATGAGAGAGTGAGGAAGATAATTTGTTTCAACATGTTGAGATGTTCCCACATGATAAAATAGAGAGATTTCACAATTTTTATAAGATACACCAATTACTCCATTCGTTATTGATTGATAGTTCTAAGATGATACTCCAATTTAAATAATTTAAATAGATTAATTTACTGCGTTTTCTTTTTTTCAAACTAAAAGTGATTTAAGATTAATATTCTTTCGTTATTATCACTTTCAACCTTCCCAAAATTAACTTCAAGTGCAACCCAAAAGTATATTCGAAGAGGTGTTATCTTGAAATGGTTCTCTTTTATCATTCCAAAATCAATTCTATTCGAGTTCAATTCTGTGCCTGATATTGTGTACGTATATGTAACTCATATTACTTGAAGGAATGCATAATCTTTAGAAAATAGATGCATACTCTTCCCATTAGTAATATAGCCTACTTGCATGGATAGTACATACACACACTAGTGTGACGTTGAGGTGAATACATACATTCTAACATCTAATTTAATTAGTACTACAAGAAATATAAGTTCAGTTTCTGTCTCAGCTTTTTGTATGTTATCTAATATTATAATATAAAACCAAAAGTGATTTTGAAAAGGAGGAAAAAAAAAACATGTCTCACTACTCTTTCCCCCGAACATTCCTAAAAGATATCACAAGGATGGAGTTCATTTTGAAGGGTATAAGATTTTGTAATTGAAACCCAGAATTATTACCAAAGAGAATACTGTGTGGTTATTGTTTCAATTTTGACCTCAAAAGAATCCTCCTTTTAAAGAGTCAAAATGTTGTAAGAGGAAGCATGTCCCTGCTGCCATATACACACACACACATACATATATATGTGTATATATCTGACTTCCTCAGATAAAACTTGGGCATCATTTTGACAGCCACCGAATGACCCTTTAAACCCCTTCTTCGTTCATTAATTTTCAGACACATTCATTCAAAAGCATGTAAGACTGTTTTGGTGTTAAGAAAGAATCAAATTTTATTAATTACCTCAAAAGCTGATTCTAAACAAAGAAGAAAAAAGAAAACCATAGGCATGCAGAGTTATTATTAACTGCTGTGGGCAATAAAAATAATGAGAACTGTTGGAAGTAAAAAGTACAAAGATCGGAGCCTGCAATGACATTTAAAAAAGAAAATGAAAGGTACAAAATTTTTGAAAAGAGAGTTTATGATATTTGATAGCAAATGAGATTATATGGAGGGGGCTTGGCCAACATTATTATTCATTTATTTGGAGGCATTATGGATGATTACAAAATCATGGGGGGGTTAATGTTAAGGGTACCACTCGAATTCATTGCTCTCATCAGTTTAAATAACACTTTCTCCTTTCCTTTTCATAATTGCTTTCAGATGAGTTGTTGTCACTTCTCAGCTGCTTGATTCAAATTGTGAATTTAGAGATGCAACCACACAATGGGAAGGGCATCAATCCAACCAAGTCACCTGCCCAAATAATATGGTGAAAATACAAGATGGGTACAAACTAATATAGCTAACTTTTGGGCTGGCCCATTGTACAAAAGTGCTTCACATCAGAAAAGAAGAGAGGGAAATTATATCAAAAACAATTCGTAGTGACTTAACTTTGTTAAAACCATCTCTACTGTATATCAGGAAGTGTACTATATATAATGACGGATTTTTTTGGAGGAAAAAGTTGACACTTAACATTTTTACCAAATTGGAGAGGGTAAAGAGACCATCAATAAATCTATAATCTACTTACAACGTCATATTATATAAATTAAAACTTGAGCTTGTGGTAATCATTTTTGTGTTCATCACTAGCCACGTACTTTTCAACGAGATCTTAGCCTTTCTTCTAAAGCCAAACCCCATATAGACAACTATGACATCAAACCTGTTATGCTCATACTAGTATTAATACACCAATCTTATCAAAATTCTGTAGTTAAGCATGCTTCAACAGGAATTTGTTAGTAAAATTGAATGACCATTTGAAAAGTTCTCTTATTGCACTCTTTTAAAAAAAATCTATAACAACAAACCATAATCTCGTTTAAAAGGAAGGTCCAAACTCTGTAAGTAAAAGAACAATGCAAGAATTAAATGGTTTTCAAAATACCATTAAATGGTTGTTTATGTATATGACCAAGGTAACAAAGGGCAAAAATGTGTTTTGGCACAGTAATGTGTTGAAGATTTGAAGCGTAGACTTTTTAGTCATTGCGAATACATGTGTATGTCAGCTAAACTACTGTACTTGCTTCGGCAAAAACGGATCATTTCTATATATAAGCTAGAGATCACACCTTTGTTGGAGCAGAAGACATGCATGACATAACCAAGCTTAAGACATAGTTTATGATGAACTTGCATAGTTATATTATAATTAGGTCCTTTCGATATATTATCAACCACATGGTATTGTAAAATAATATATAGCTCTAAAATCTTTTAACATCGAACATATTTTCGTAAATTTAACGGTGATATTTAATAATTCAACTCAATATATATTTTATTAGGTAACTACAACAACTTTTATTTGTTAATTAATTCATGCTCAAATTGAAATATTACTTAGGTTTTCAAAGCATGATGATTGTGTACATATTATTTTGTATAGTTCAAAAAATATATGGAGGTGTGGATCTATATATTCAATTAATATTTGTATACATATTAATATTAGCAATATTTATTTCTTTTCTTTTCTTTTTTATCTTGAATTTTTCTATAAAACAATAGAAACATCGATTCCCTTCTTATGTCAAAATTGAACTTTGGAAATATCGATATGTCAACAAAAATTTATTTATAATTAATTTTCATATCATCTAGACGTTTGTCAACTTAATTATGTCAACTTAATTGGGATAATTCGGTATAGATACTTACCTCATTGTAGTAGTTATCTTAGAAAATAAGATCGATGATAGTTTTCGCTTCGTTAGAATAAAAAATTTAAGGAAAGAAAAAGTTATATAGTATATATTATTATATATTGCTTATAATAATAATTAGAATGATATTTCCATCGGAGATCTTTAAACAAATTTCCCTCCAATGCCTTTTTATTATTCTTACAAACCATAGAAAAATCTCAACTTGTTCAATATAATTTCCAATTTTCATGTCTTCAGAACCGAAAACTTCATATAGTCTCATCTCCGCCGCCAACACCGCCGTTGCCGCCAAATCTAGAGACAGCACAATCCGCCGCAAACAAGCTAGAAGTTTCAAACTCCTCCCCTCTCCCCATGACTGCCATAGCTGCCTTCACATTGATACTACTCACGTACCCAGCTCCATAAGTCTGCCCCAAAACCCCATTCACGTCGTCACTCAACCCGAAAAACTTAAACCCTACATCCAAATGTGCAAACGAATCCCCCTCCTCTATTCCATAGTTATGAATCCTTGAATCTTCTTTTGTTATTGGCACCACCTTGGCTGTGATTCTGAACAGTCCTTTGGCTTCCACCATCACGTGGTTTGTTGCCGCTAGTCGAACGATGGTGATGGTGGGGTTTTCGATAGGGTGTTGTATTTGGCTGCCTTCCGATATTGGGAGGGCCATCGGGTGGTCGTCGAGGACAATAGTGAGGCGGTCAATGGAATCGTCCCAAACATCGGTCTTTTGGGCGGCGATCAAAAGACGGTGGTTGTTGAAGAGGATAGCTAGGGATTGTACCCAAGTGAAATCTCGTTTCAAGGAAGGGTTTCGTTTTCCAATGAAATGGGCGTTGATGTGGAGGTTGGGATCGGAAACGAGACAGAAATCTTTGTCCTTTTTGCCGTGGAAGTAGAAGG